>NW_026989761.1:2157808-2466066 GCF_036321535.1 Camelus dromedarius
TACCTCCCCATATATATGTATGGAGTGGAGTTTGCAACTGAAAAGAAACTTTGTGTTCCCAACAAGCTAGGTGAAGGACGGCTTTCACACACACTTATCTCTCAGAACTGAGCATGTGGAGAGACGTTCGTTCATCTAGCACAAAGGGAACGGGTTGCAGGGGAAACTTTTACTCTGGTTTCTCAGTCTGTTTCCTAGTGCCGGGTTGAAGTTCCTGCAGTTTTCACTGTAAAACCGAGTTGGAGCTTGTAAACCCCATATATATGTATGGAGTGGTGTTTGCAACTGAAAAGAAACTTTGTGTTGCCAACAAGCTAGGTGAATTGCGGCTTTCACACACAAATATCTCTTAGAACTGAGCATGTGGAGAGACGTTCGTTCATCTAGCCAAAATGGAACGGGTTGCAGGAGAAACTTTTACTCTGGTTTCTCAGTCTGTTTCCTAGTTCCGGTTTGAAGTTCCTGCAGTTTTCACTGTAAAACTTTGTTGGAGCTAGTACCTCCCCATATATATATATGGAATGGAGTGTGCAACTGAAAAGAAACTTTGTGTTCCCAACAAGCTAGTTGAAGGACGGCTTTCACACACACTTATCTCTCAGAACTGAGCATGTGGGGAGTCGTTCGTTCATCTAGCACAAAGGGAACGGGTTGCAGGAGAAACTTCTACTCTGGTTTCTCAGTCTGTTTCCTAGTGCCGGTTTGAAGTTCCTACAGTTTTCACTGTAAAACCGAGTTGGAGCTAGTACCTCCCCATATATATGTATGGAGTGGAGTTTGCAACTGAAAAGAAACTTTGTGTTCCCAACAAGATATGTGAAGGACGGCTTTCACACACACACATCTCTCAGAAATTTGCATGTGGAGAGACGTTCGTTCATCTAGCACAAATGGAACGGGTTTCAGGAGAAACTTTTACTCTGGTTTCTCAGTCTGTTTCCTTGTGCCGGTTTGAAATTCCTGCAGTTTTCAGTGTAAAACAAATTTGGAGCTAGTACCTCCCCATATATATGTATGGAGTGGAGTTTGCAACTGAAAAGAAACTTTGTGTTCCCAACAAGCTAGGTGAAGTACGGCTTTCACACACACTTATCTCTCAGAACTGAGCATGTGGAGAGACATTCGTTCATCTAGCACAAAGGGAACGGGTTGCAGGAAAACTTTTACTCTGGTTTCTCAGTCTGTTTCCTGGTGCCGGTTTGAAGTTCCTGCTGTTTTCACTGTAAAACCGGGTTGGATCTAGTACCTACCCATAGATATGTATGGAGTGGAGTTTGCAACTGAAAAGAAACTTTGTGTTCCCAACAAGCTAGGTGAAGGACGGCTTTCACACACACTTATCTCTCAGAAATGAGCATGTGGATAGATTTTCGTTCATCTATCACAAAGGGAACGGGTTGCAGGAGAAACTTTTACTCTGGTTTCTCAGTCTGTTTCCTAGAGCCGGTTTGAATTTCCTGCAGTTTTCACTGTAAAACCGAGTTGGAGCTAGTAATTCCCCATATATATGTATGGTGTGGAGTTTGCAAATGAAAAGAAACTTTGTGTTCCCAAAATCTAGGTGAAGGACGGCTTTCACACACAAATATCTCTCAGAACTGAGCATGTGGAGAGTCGTTCGTTCATCTAGCACAAAGGGAACGGGTTGCAGGGGAAACTTTTACTCTGGTTTCTCAGTCTGTTTCCTAGTGCCGGTTTGAAGTTCCTGCAGTTTTCACTGTAAAACCGAGTTGGATATAGTACCTCCACCTATATATGTATGGAGTGGAGTTTGCAACTGAAAAGAAACTTTGTGTTCCCAACAAGATATGTGAAGGACGGCTTTCACACACACACATCTCTCAGAAATTTGCATGTGGAGAGACGTTCGTTCATCTAGCACAAATGGAACGGGTTGCAGGAGAAACTTTTACTCTGGTTTCTCAGTCTGTTTACTAGTGCCGGTTTGAAGTTCCTGCAGTTTTCACTGTAAAACCGAGTTGGAGCTTGTAAACCCCATATATATGTATGGAGTGGTGTTTGCAACTGAAAAGAAACTTTGTGTTGCAAACAAGCTAGGTGAATTGCGGCTTTCACACACAAATATCTCTCAGAACTGAGCATGTGGAGAGACGTTCGTTCATCTAGCCAAAATGGAACGGGTTGCAGGAGAAACTTTTACTCTGGTTTCTCAGTCTGTTTCCTAGTTCCGGTTTGAAGTTCCTGCAGTTTTCACTGTAAAACTTTGTTGGAGCTAGTACCTCCCCATATATATATATGGAGTGGAGTGTGCAACTGAAAAGAAACTTTGTGTTCCCAACAAGCTAGTTGAAGGACGGCTTTCACACACACTTATCTCTCAGAACTGAGCATGTGGGGAGTCGTTCGTTCATCTAGCACAAAGGGAACGGGTTGCAGGAGAAACTTCTACTCTGGTTTCTCAGTCTGTTTCCTAGTGCCGGTTTGAAATTCCTACAGTTTTCACTGTAAAACCGAGTTGGAGCTAGTACCTACCCATATATATGTATGGAGTGGAGTTTGCAACTGAAAAGAAACTTTGTGTTCCCAACAAGCTAGGTGAAGGACGGCTTTCACACACACTTATCTCTCAGAACTGAGCATGTGGAGAGACGTTCGTTCATCTAGCACAAAGGGAACGGGTTACAGGAGAAACTTTTACTCTGGTTTCTCAGGCAGTTTCCTAGTGCCGGTTTGAAGTTCCTGCAGTTTTCACTGTAAAAACGAGTTGGAATTGTAACTACCCTTATATATTTATGGAGTGGAGTTTGCAACTGAAAAGAAACTTTGTGTTCCCAACAAGCTAGGTGAAGAACGGCTTTCACACACAGACATCTCTCAGAACTGAGCATGTGGAGAGACGTTCGTTCATTTAGCACAAAGGGAACGGGTTGCAGGAGAAACTTTTACTCTGGTTTCTCAGTCTGTTTCCTAGTGCCGGTTTGAAGTTCCAGCAGTTTTCACTGTAAAACCGAGTTTGAGATATTACCTCCCCATATATATATATGGAATGGAGTTTGCAACTGAAAAGAATCTTTGTGTTCCCAACAAGCTATGTGAAGTACGGCTTTCACACACAGACATCTCTCAGAACTTTGCATGTGGAGAGACGTTCGTTCATCTAGCACAAAGGGAACGGGTTGCAGGAGAAACTTTTACTCTGGTTTCTCAGTCTGTTTCCTAGGGCCGGTTTGAAGTTCCTGCAGTTTTCACTGTAAAACAGAGTTGGAGCTAGTACCTCCCCATATATATGTATGGAGTGGAGTTTGCAACTGAAAAGAAACATTGTATTCCCAACAAGCTAGTTGAAGGACGGCTTTCACACACACTTATCTCTCAGAACTGAGCATGTGGAGAGACGTTCGTTCATCTAGCACAAACTGAACGGTTTGAAGGAGAAACTTTTACTCTGGTTTCTCAGTCTGTTTCCTAGTGCCGGTTTGAAGTTCCTGCAGTTTTCACTGTAAAATCGAGTTGGAGCTAGTACCTCCCCATATATATATATTGAGTGGTGTTTGCAACTGAAAAGAAACTTTGTGTTCTCAACAAGCTAGGTGAAGGACGGCTTTCACACACACTTATCTCTCAGAACTGAGCATGTGAAGAGACGTTCGTTCATCTAGCACAAAGGGAACAGGGTGCAGGGGAAACTTTTATTCTGGTTTCTCAGTCTGTTTCCTAGTGCCGGTTTGAAGTTCCTGCAGTTTTCACTGTAAAACCGGGTTGGATCTAGTACCTCCCCTCATATATGTATGGAGTGGAGTTTGCAACTGAAAAGAAACTTTGTGTTCCCAACAAGCTAGGTGAAGGACGGCTTTCACACACACTTATCTCTCAGAACTGAGCATGTGGAGAGACGTTCGTTCATTTAGCACAAAGGGAACGGGTTGCAGGAGAAACTTTTACTCTGGTTTCTCAGGCAGTTTCCTAGTGCCGGTATGAAGTTCCTGCAGTTTTCCCTGTAAAACCGAGTTGGAATTGTAACTACCCTTATATATTTATGGAGTGAACTTTGCAACTGAAAAGAAACTTTGTGTTCCCAACAAGCTAGGTGAAGAAGGGCTTTCACACACACGTATCTCTCAGAAGTGAGCATGTGAAGAGAAGTTCGTTCATCTAGCACAAAGGGAACAGTTTGCAGGGGAAACTTTTACTCTGGTTTCTCAGTCTGTTTCCTAGAGCCGGTTTGAATTTCCTGCAGTTTTCACTGTAAAACCGAGTTGGAGCTAGTACTTCCCCATATATATGTATGGTGTGGAGTTTGCAACTGAAAAGAATCTTTGTGTTCCCAAAATCTAGGTGAAGGACGGCTTTCACACACACTTATCTCTCAGAACTGAGCATGTGGAGAGACGTTCGTTCATTTAGCACAAAGGGAACGGGTTGCAGGAGAAACTTTTACTCTGGTTTCTCAGTCTGTTTCCTAGTGCCGGTTTGAAGTTCCAGCAGTTTTCACTGTAAAACCGAGTTTGAGATATTACCTCCCCATATATATATATGGAATGGAGTTTGCAACTGAAAAAAATCTTTGTGTTCCCAACAAGCTATGTGAAGTACGGCTTTCACACACACACATCTCTCAGAACTTTGCATGTGGAGAGACGTTCGTTCATCTAGCACAAAGGGAACGGGTTGCAGGAGAAACTTTTACTCTGGTTTCTCAGTCTGTTTCCTAGGGCCGGTTTGAAGTTCCTGCAGTTTTCACTGTAAAACAGAGTTGGAGCTAGTACCTCCCCATATATATGTATGGAGTGGAGTTTGCAACTGAAAAGAAACATTGTATTCCCAACAAGCTAGTTGAAGGACGGCTTTCACACACACTTATCTCTCAGAACTGAGCATGTGGAGAGACGTTCGTTCATCTAGCACAAACTGAACGGTTTGAAGGAGAAACTTTTACTCTGGTTTCTCAGTCTGTTTCCTAGTGCCGGTTTGAAGTTCCGGCAGTTTTCACTGTAAAATCGAGTTGGAGCTAGTACCTCCCCATATATATATATTGAGTGGTGTTTGCAACTGAAAAGAAACTTTGTGTTCTCAACAAGCTAGGTGAAGGACGGCTTTCACACACACTTATCTCTCAGAACTGAGCATGTGAAAAGACGTTCGTTCATCTAGCACAAAGGGAACAGGGTGCAGGGGAAACTTTTATTCTGGTTTCTCAGTCTGTTTCCTAGTGCCGGTTTGAAGTTCCTGCAGTTTTCACTGTAAAACCGGGTTGGATCTAGTACCTCCCCTCATATATGTATGGAGTGGAGTTTGCAACTGAAAAGAAACTTTGTGTTCCTAACAAGCTAGGTGAAGGACGGCTTTCACACACACTTATCACTCAGAACTGAGCATGTGGAGAGACGTTCGTTCATTTAGCACAAAGGGAACGGGTTGCAGGAGAAACTTTTACTCTGGTTTCTCAGGCAGTTTCCTAGTGCCGGTATGAAGTTCCTGCAGTTTTCACTGTAAAACCGAGTTGGAATTGTAACTACCCTTATATATGTATGGAGTGAACTTTGCAACTGAAAAGAAACTTTGTGTTCCCAACAAGCTAGGTGAAGAAGGGCTTTCACACACACGTATCTCTCAGAAGTGAGCATGTGAAGAGAAGTTCGTCCATCTAGCACAAAGGGAACAGTTTGCAGGGGAAACTTTTACTCTGGTTTCTCAGTCTGTTTCCTAGTGCCGGTTTGAAGTTCCTGCAGTTTTCACTGTAAAACCGGGTTGGATCTAGTACCTACCCATAGATATGTATGGAGTGGAGTTTGCAACTGAAAAGAAACTTTGTGTTCCCAACAAGCTAGGTGAAGGACGGCTTTCACACACACATATCTCTCAGAACTGAGCATGTGGAGAGACGTTCGTTCATCTAGCACAAAGGGAAAGGGTTGCAGGAGAAACTTTTACTCTGTTTTCTCAGTCTGTTTCCTAGTGCCGGTTTGAAGTTCCAGCAGTTTTCACTGTAAAACCGAGTTTGAGATAGTACCTCCCCATATATATGTATGGAATGGAGTTTGCAACTGAAAAGAATCTTTGTGTTCCCAACAAGCTATGTGAAGGACGGCTTTCACACACACACATCTCTCAGAACTGAGCATGTGGAGAGACGTTCGTTCATCTAGCACAAAGGGAACGGGTTGCAGGAGAAACTTTTACTCTGGTTTCTCAGTCTGTTTCCTAGTGCTGGTTTGAAGTTCCTGCAGTTTTCACTGTAAAACAGAGTTGGAGCTAGTACCTCCCCATATATATGTATGGAGTGGAGTTTGCAACTGAAAAGAAACTTTGTGTTCCCAACAAGCTAGTTGAAGGAAGGCTTTCACACACACTTATCTCTCAGAACTGAGCATGTGGAGAGACGTTCGTTCATCTAGCACAAAGTGAACGGTTTGAAGGAGAAACTTTTACTCTGGTTTCTCAGTATGTTTCCTAGTGCCGGTTTGAAATTCCTGCAGTTTTCACTGTAAAATCGAGTTGGAGCTAGTACCTCCCCATATATATATATTGAGTGGAGTTTGCAACTGAAAAGAAACTTTGTGTTCTCAACAAGCTAGGTGAAGAACGGCTTTCACACACACTTATCTCTCAGAACTGAGCATGTGGAGAGACGTTCGTTCATCTAGCACAAAGGAAACGGGTTACAGGAGAAACTTTTACTCTGGTTTCTCAGGCAGTTTCCTAGTGCCGGTTTGAAGTTCCTGCAGTTTTCACTGTAAAAACGAGTTGGATATAGTACCTCCACCTATATATGTATGGAGTGGAGTTTGCAACTGAAAAGAAACTTTGTGTTCCCAAAAAGCTAGGTGAAGAACGGCTTTCACACACACATGTCTCTCAGAACTGAGCATGTGGAGAGACGTTCGTTTATCTAGCACAAAGGGAACGGGTTGCAGGAGAATCTTTAACTCTGGTTTCTCAGTCTGTTTCCTAGTGCCGGTTTGAAGTTCCTGCAGTTTTCACTGTAAAACCGGGTTGGAGCTAGTACCTCCCCATATATATGTATGGAGTGGAGTTTGCAACTGAAAAGAAACTTTGTGTTCCCAACAAGATATGTGAAGGACGGCTTTCACACACACACATCTCTCAGAAATTTGCATGTGGAGAGACGTTCGTTCATCTAGCACAAATGGAACGGGTTGCAGGAGAAACTTTTACTCTGGTTTCTCAGTCTGTTTCCTAGTGCCGGATTGAAGTTCCTGCAGTTTTCACTGTAAAACCGTTTTGGAGCCAGTACCTCCCCATATATATGTATGGAGTGGAGTTTGCAACTGAAAAGAAACTTTGTGTTCCCAACAAGCTAGGTGAAGGACTGCTTTCACACACACTTATCTCTCAGAACTGAGCATGTGGAGAGACGTTCGTTCATCTAGCACAAAGGGAACGGGTTGCAGGAGAAACTTTTACTCTGGTTTCTCAGACTGTTTCCTAGTGCGGTTTTGAAGTTCTTGCAGTTTTCACTGTAAAACCGATTTGGAGCTATTACCTCCCCATATATATGTATGGAGTGGAGTTTGCAACTGAAAAGAAACTTTGTGTTCCCAACAAGCTAGGTGAAGGACGGCTTTCACACACACTTATCTCTCAGAACTGAGCATGTGGAGAGACGTTCGTTCATCTAGCACAAAGGGAACGGGTTGCAGGGGAAACTTTTACTCTGGTTTCTCAGTCTGTTTCCTAGTGCCGGGTTGAAGTTCCTGCAGTTTTCACTGTAAAACCGAGTTGGAGCTTGTAAACCCCATATATATGTATGGAGTGGTGTTTGCAACTGAAAAGAAACTTTGTGTTGCCAACAAGCTAGGTTAATTGCGGCTTTCACACACAAATATCTCTCAGAACTGAGCATGTGGAGAGACGTTCGTTCATCTAGCCAAAATGGAACGGGTTGCAGGAGAAACTTTTACTCTGGTTTCTCAGTCTGTTTCCTAGTTCCGGTTAGAAGTTCCTGCAGTTTTCACTGTAAAACTTTGTTGGAGCTAGTACCTCCCCATATATATATATGGAGTGGAGTGTGCAACTGAAAAGAAACTTTGTGTTCCCAACAAGCTAGTTGAAGGACGGCTTTCACACACACTTATCTCTCAGAACTGAGCATGTGGGGAGTCGTTCGTTCATCTAGCACAAAGGGAACGGGTTGCAGGAGAAACTTCTACTCTGGTTTCTCAATCTGTTTCCTAGTGCCGGTTTGAAGTTCCTACAGTTTTCACTGTAAAACCGAGTTGGTGCTAGTACCTCCCCATATATATGTATGGAGTGGAGTTTGCAACTGAAAAGAAACTTTGTGTTCCCAACAAGATATGTGAAGGACGGCTTTCACACACACACATCTCTCAGAAATTTGCATGTGGAGAGACGTTCGTTCATCTAGCACAAATGGAACGGGTTTCAGGAGAAACTTTTACTCTGGTTTCTCAGTCTGTTTCCTTGTGCCGGTTTGAAATTCCTGCAGTTTTCAGTGTAAAACAAATTTGGTGCTAGTACCTCCCCATATATATGTATGGAGTGGAGGTTGCAACTGAAAAGAAACTTTGTGTTCCCAACAAGCTAGGTGAAGTACGGCTTTCACACACACTTATCTCTCAGAACTGAGCATGAGGAGAGACATTCGTTCATCTAGCACAAAGGGAACGGGTTGCAGGAAAACTTTTACTCTGGTTTCTCAGTCTGTTTCCTGGTGCCGGTTTGAAGTTCCTGCTGTTTTCACTGTAAAACCGGGTTGGATCTAGTACCTACCCATAGATATGTATGGAGTGGAGTTTGCAACTGAAAAGAAACTTTGTGTTCCCAACAAGCTAGGTGAAGGACGGCTTTCACACACACTTATCTCTCAGAAATGAGCATGTGGATAGATTTTCGTTCATCTATCACAAAGGGAACGGGTTGCAGGAGAAACTTGTACTCTGGTTTCTCAGTCTGTTTCCTAGAGCCGGTTTGAATTTCCTGCAGTTTTCACTGTAAAACCGAGTTGGAGCTAGTACTTCCCCATATATATGTATGGTGTGGAGTTTGCAAATGAAAAGAAACTTTGTGTTCCCAAAATCTAGGTGAAGGACGGCTTTCACACAAAAATATCTCTCAGAACTGAGCATGTGGAGAGTCGTTCGTTCATCTAGCACAAAGGGAACGGGTTGCAGGGGAAACTTTTACTCTGGTTTCTCAGTCTGTTTCCTAGTGCCGGTTTGAAGTTCCTGCAGTTTTCACTGTAAAACCGAGTTGGATATAGTACCTCCACCTATATATGTATGGAGTGGAGTTTGCAACTGAGAAGAAACTTTGTGTTCCCAACAAGATATGTGAAGGACGGCTTTCACACACACACATCTCTCAGAAATTTGCATGTGGAGAGACGTTCGTTCATCTAGCACAAATGGAACGGGTTGCAGGAGAAACTTTTACTCTGGTTTCTCAGTCTGTTTACTAGTGCCGGTTTGAAGTTCCTGCAGTTTTCACTGTAAAACAGTTTTGGAGCCAGTACCTCCCCATATATATGTATGGAGTGGAGTTTGCATCTGAAAAGAAACTTTGTGTTCCCAACAAGCTAGGTGAAGTACGGCTTTCACACACACTTATCTCTCAGAACTGAGCATGTGGAGAGACGTTCGTTCATCTAGCACAAAGGGAACGGGTTGCAGGAGAAACTTTTACTCTGGTTTCTCAGACTGTTTCCTAGTGCGGTTTTGAAGTTCTTGCAGTTTTCACTGTAAAACCGAGTTGGAGCTATTACCTCCCCTTATATATGTATGGAGTGGAGTTTGCAACTGAAAAGAAACTTTGTGTTCCCAACAAGCTAGGTGAAGGACGGCTTTCACACACACTTATCTCTCAGAACTGAGCATGTGGAGAGACGTTCGTTCTTCTAGCACAAAGGGAACGGGTTGCAGGGGAAACTTTTACTTTGGTTTCTCAGTCTGTTTCCTAGTGCCGGTTTGAAGTTCCTGCAGTTTTCACTGTAAAACCGAGTTGGAGCTAGAACCACCACATATATATGTATGGAGAGGAGTTTGCAACTGAAAAGTAACTTTGGGTTCCAAAAAAGCTATGTGAAGGACGGCTTTCACACACACTTATCTCTTCAGAAATAAACATGTGGAGAGACGTTCGTTCATCTAGCCAAAGGGAACGGGTTGCAGGAGAAAATTTTACTCTGGTTTCTCAGTCTGTTTCCCAGTGCCGGTTTGAAGTTCCTGCAGTTTTCACTGTAAAACAGAGTTGGAGCTAGTACCTCCCCATATATATGTATGGAGTGGAGTTTGCAACTGAAAAGAAACTTTGTGTTCCCAACAAGCTAGGTGAAGTACGGCTTTCACACACACTTATCTCTCAGAACTGAGCATGTGGAGAGACGTTCGTTCATCTAGCACAAAGGGAACGGGTTGCAGGAAAACTTTTACTCTGGTTTCTCAGTCTGTTTCCTAGTGCCGGTTTGAAGTTCTTGCAGTTTTCACTGTAAACCCGGGTTGGAACTAGTACCTCCCCATATATATGTATGGAGTGGAGATGGCAATTGAAAAGAAACTTTGTGTTCCCAACAAGCTAGGTGAAGGACGGCTTTCACACACACTTATCTCTCAGAACTGAGCATGTGGAGAGACGTTCGTTCATCTAGCACAAAGGGAACGGGTTGCAGGGGAAACTATTACTCTGGTTCCTCAGTCTGTTTCCTAGTGCCGGGTTGAAGTTCCTGCAGTTTTCACTGTAAAACCGAGTTGGAGCTTGTAAACCCCATATATATGTATGGAGTGGTGTTTGCAACTGAAAAGAAACTTTGTGTTGCCAACAAGCTAGGTGAATTGCGGCTTTCACACACAAATATCTCTCAGAACTGAGCATGTGGAGAGACGTTCGTTCATCTAGCCAAAATGGAACGGGTTGCAGGAGAAACTTTTACTCTGGTTTCTCAGTCTGTTTCCTAGTTCCGGTTTGAAGTTCCTGCAGTTTTCACTGTAAAACTTTGTTGGAGCTAGTACCTCCCCATATATATATATGGAGTGGAGTGTGCAACTGAAAAGAAACTTTGTGTTCCCAACAAGCTAGTTGAAGGACGGCTTTCACACACACTTATCTCTCAGAACTGAGCATGTGGGGAATCGTTCGTTCATCTAGCACAAAGGGAACGGGTTGCAGGAGAAACTTCTACTGTGGTTTCTCAGTCTGTTTCCTAGTGCCGGTTTGAAATTCCTACAGTTTTCACTGTAAAACCGAGTTGGAGCTAGTACCTACCCATATATATGTATGGAGTGGAGTTTGCAACTGAAAAGAAACTTTGTGTTCCCAACAAGCTAGGTGAAGGACGGCTTTCACACACACTTATCTCTCAGAACTGAGCATGTGGAGAGACGTTCGTTCATCTAGCACAAAGGGAACGGGTTACAGGAGAAACTTTTACTCTGGTTTCTCAGGCAGTTTCCTAGTGCCGGTTTGAAGTTCCTGCAGTTTTCACTGTAAAAACGAGTTGGAATTGTAACTACCCTTATATATTTATGGAGTGGAGTTTGCAACTGAAAAGAAACTTTGTGTTCCCAACAAGCAAGGTGAAGAACGGCTTTCACAACACTTATCTCTCAGAACTGAGCATGTGGAGAGACGTTCGTTCATCTAGCACAAAGGGAACAGGTTGCAGGAGAAATTTTACTCTGGTTTCTCAGTCTGTTTCCTAGTTCCGGTTTGAAGTTCCTGCAGTTTTCACTGTAAAACCGTTTTGGAGCTAGTACCTCCCCATATATATGTATGGAGTGGAGTTTTCAATTGAAAAGAAACTTTGTGTTCCCAAGAAGCTAGGTGAAGGACGGCTTTCACAAACACACATCTCTCTGAATTTTGCATGTGGAGAGACGTTCGTTCATCTAGCACAAAGGGAACGGGTTGCAGGAGAAACTTTTACTCTGGTATCTCAGTCTGTTTCCTAGAGCCGGTTTGAATTTCCTGCAGTTTTCACTGTAAAACCGAGTTGGAGCTAGTACTTCCCCATATATATGTATGGTGTGGAGTTTGCAACTGAAAAGAATCATTGTGATCCCAAAATCTAGGTGAAGGACGGCTTTCACACACACTTATCTCTCAGAACTGAGCATGTGGAGAGACGTTCGTTCATTTAGCACAAAGGGAACGGGTTGCAGGAGAAACTTTTACTCTGGTTTCTCAGTCTGTTTCCTAGTGCCGGTTTGAAGTTCCAGCAGTTTTCACTGTAAAACCGAGTTTGAGATAGTACCTCCCCATATATATATATGGAATGGAGTTTGCAACTGAAAAGAATCTTTGTGTTCCCAACAAGCTATGTGAAGTACGGCTTTCACACACACACATCTCTCAGAACTTTGCATGTGGAGAGACGTTCGTTCATCTAGCACAAAGGGAACGGGTTGCAGGAGAAACTTTTACTCTGGTTTCTCAGTCTGTTTCCTAGGGCCGGTTTGAAGTTCCTGCAGTTTTCACTGTAAAACAGAGTTGGAGCTAGTACCTCCCCATATATATGTATGGAGTGGAGTTTGCAACTGAAAAGAAACATTGTATTCCCAACAAGCTAGTTGAAGGACGGCTTTCACACACACTTATCTCTCAGAACTGAGCATGTGGAGAGACGTTCGTTCATCTAGCACAAACTGAACGGTTTGAAGGAGAAACTTTTACTCTGATTTCTCAGTCTGTTTCCTAGTGCCGGTTTGAAGTTCCTGCAGTTTTCACTGTAAAATCGAGTTGGAGCTAGTACCTCCCCATATATATATATTGAGTGGTGTTTGCAACTGAAAAGAAAATTTGTGTTCTCAACAAGCTAGGTGAAGGACGGCTTTCACACACACTTATCTCTCAGAACTGAGCATGTGAAGAGACGTTCGTTCATCTAGCACAAAGGGAACAGGGTGCAGGGGAAACTTTTATTCTGGTTTCTCAGTCTGTTTCCTAGTGCCGGTTTGAAGTTCCTGCAGTTTTCACTGTAAAACCGGGTTGGATCTAGTTCCTCCCCTTATATATGTATGGAGTGGAGTTTGCAACTGAAAAGAAACTTTGTGTTCCCAACAAGCTAGGTGAAGGACGGCTTTCACACACACTTATCTCTCAGAACTGAGCATGTGGAGAGACGTTCGTTCATTTAGCACAAAGGGAACGGGTTGCAGGAGAAACTTTTACTCTGGTTTCTCAGGCAGTTTCCTAGTGCCGGTATGAAGTTCCTGCAGTTTTCACTGTAAAACCGAGTTGGAATTGTAACTACCCTTATATATGTATGGAGTGAACTTTGCAACTGAAAAGAAACTTTGTGTTCCCAACAAGCTAGGTGAAGAAGGGCTTTCACACACACGTATCTCTCAGAAGTGAGCATGTGAAGAGACGTTCGTTCATCTAGCACAAAGGGAACAGTTTGCAGGGGAAACTTTTACTCTGGTTTCTCAGTCTGTTTCCTAGTGCCGGTTTGAAGTTCCTGCAGTTTTCACTGTAAAACCGGGTTGGATCTAGTACCTACCAATAGATATGTATGGAGTGGAGTTTGCAACTGAAAAGAAACTTTGTGTTCCCAACAAGCTAGGTGAAGGAAGGCTTTCACACACACTTATCTCTCAGAACTGAGCATGTGGAGAGACGTTCGTTCATCTAGCACAAAGGGAAAGGGTTGCAGGAGAAACTTTTACTCTGGTTTCTCAGTATGTTTCCTAGTGCCGGTTTGAAATTCCTGCAGTTTTCACTGTAAAATCGAGTTGGAGCTAGTACCTCCCCATATATATATATTGAGTGGAGTTTGCAACTGAAAAGAAACTTTGTGTTCTCAACAAGCTAGGTGAAGAACGGCTTTCACAAACACTTATCTCTCAGAACTGAGCATGTGAAGAGACGTTCGTTCATCTAGCACAAAGGGAACAGGGTGCAGGGGAAACTTTTACTCTGGTTTCTCAGTCTGTTTCCTAGTGCCGGTTTGAAGTTCCTGCAGTTTTCACTGTAAAACCGGGTTGGATCTAGTACCTCCCCACATATATGTATGGAGTGGAGTTTGCAACTGAAAAGAAACTTTGTGTTCCCAACAAGCTAGGTGAAGGACGGCTTTCACACACACTTATCTCTCAGAACTGAGCATGTGGAGAGACGTTCGTTCATCTAGCACAAAGGGAATGGGTTGCAGGAGAAACTTTTACTCTGGTTTCTCAGTCTGTTTCCTAGTGCGGGTTTGAAGTTCTTGCAGTTTTCACTGTAAAACCGAGTTGGAGCTAGTACTTCCCCATATATATGTATGGAGTGGAGTTTGCATCTGAAAAGAATCTTTGTGTTCCCAACAAGCTACGTGAAGGGCGGCTTTCACACACACTTATCTCTCAGAACTGAGCATGTGGAGAGACGTTCGTTCATCTAGCACAAAGGGAACGGGTTACAGGAGAAACTTTTACTCTGGTTTCTCAGGCAGTTTCCTAGTGCCGGTTTGAAGTTCCTGCAGTTTTCACTGTAAAACCGAGTTGGAATTGTAACTACCCTTATATATGTATGGAGTGAACTTTGCAACTGAAAAGAAACTTTGTGTTCCCAACAAGCTAGGTGAAGAAGGGCTTTCACACACACTTATCTCTCAGAACTGAGCATGTGGAGAGACGTTCGTTCATCTAGCACAAATGGAACAGGTTGCAGGAAAAATTTTACTCTGGTTTCTCAGTCTGTTTCCTAGTGCCGATTTGAAGTTCCTGCAGTTTTCACTGTAAAACCGTTTTGGAGCTAGTCCCTCCCAATATATATGTATGGAGTGGAGTTTGCAACTGAAAAGAAACTTTGTGTTCCCAACAAGCTAGGTGAAGAACGGCTTTCACACACACACATCTCTCAGAATTTTGCATGTGGAGAGACGTTCGTTCATCTAGCACAAAGGGAACGGGTTGCAGGAGAAACTTTTACTCTGGTTTCTCAGTCTGTTTCCTAGTGCCGGTTTGAACTTCCTGCAGTTTTCACTGTAAAATCGAGTTGGAGCTAGTCCCTCCCCATATATATATATTGAGTGGAGTTTGCAACTGAAAAGAAACTTTGTGTTCCCTACAAGCTAGGTGAAGGACGGCTTTCACACACACTTATATCTCAGAACTGAGCATGTAGAGGGACCTTCGTTCATCTAGCACAACGGGAACGGGTTGCAGGAGAAACTTTTACTCTGGTTTCTCAGTCTGTTTCCTAGTGCCGGTTTGAAGTTAATGCAGTTTTCACTGTAAAACAGTTTGGAGCTAGTACCTCCCCATATATATGTATGGAGAGGAGTTTGCAACTGAAAAGAAACTTTGTGTTCCCAACAAGCTTGGTGAAGGACGGCTTTCACACACACACATCTCTGAGAACTTTGCATGTGGAGAGACGTTTGTTCATCTAGCACAAAGGGAACGGGTTGCAGGAGAAACTTTTACTCTGGTTTCTCAGTCTGTTTCCTAGTGCCGGTTTGAAGTTCCTGCAGTTTTCACTGTAAAACAGAGTTGGAGCTAGTACCTCCCCATATATATCTATGGAGTGTAGTTTGGAACTGAAAAGAAACTTTGTGTTCCCAAGAAGCTAGGTGAAGGACGGCTTTCACACACACTTATCTCTCAGAACTGAGCATGTGGAGAGACGTTCGTTCATCTAGCACAAAGTGAACAGGTTGCAGGAGAAATTTTACTCTGGTTTCTCAGTCTTTTTCCTAGTGCCGGTTTGAAGTTCCTGCAGTTTTCACTGTAAAACCTTGTTGGAGCTAGTACCACCCCATATATATGTATGGAGTGGAGTTTGCAACTGAAAAGAAACTTTGTGTTCCCAACAAGCTAGTTGAAGGACGGCTTTCACACACACACATCTCTCAGAATTTTGCATGTGGAGAGACGTTCGTTCATCTAGCACAAAGGGAACGGGATGCAGGAGAAACTATTACTCTGGTTTCTCAGTCTGTTTCCTAGTGCCGGTTTGAAGTTCCTGCAGTTTTCACTGTAAAACCGAGTTGGAGCTAGTACCTCCCCATATATATGTATGGTGTGGAGTTTGCAACTGAAAACAAACTTTGTGTTCCCAACAAGCTAGGTTAAGGACGGCTTTCACACACACTTCTATCTCAGAACTGAGCATGTGGAGGGACGTTCGTTCATATAGCACAAATGGAACGGGTTGCAGGAGAAACTTTTACTCTGGTTTCTCAGTCTGTTTCCTAGTGCCGGTTTGAAGTTCCTGCAGTTTTCACTGTAAAATCGAGTTGGAGATAGTACCTCCCCTTATATATGTATGGAGTGGAGTTTGCAACTGAAAAGAAACTTTGTGTTCCCAACAAGATATGTGAAGGACGGCTTTCACACAGACACATCTCTCAGAAATTTGCATGTGGAGAGACGTTCGTTCATCTAGCACAAATGGAACGGGTTGCAGGAGAAACTTTTACTCTGGTTTCTCAGTCTGTTTCCTAGTGCCGGTTTGAAGTTCCTGCAGTTTTCACTGTAAAACAGTTTTGGAGCCAGTACCTCCCCATATATATGTATGGACTGGAGTTTGCAACTGAAAAGAAACTTTGTGTTCCCAACAAGCTAGGTGAAGGACGGCTTTCACACACACTTATCTCTCAGAACTGAGCATGTGGAGAGACGTTCGTTCATCTAGCACAAAGGGAACGGGTTGCAGGAGAAACTTTTCTCTGGTTTCTCAGACTGTTTCCTAGTGCGGTTTTGAAGTTCTTGCAGTTTTCACTGTAAAACCGAGTTGGAGCTATTACCTCCCCATATATATGTATGGAGTGGAGTTTGCAACTGAAAAGAAACTTTGTGTTCCCAACAAGCTAGGTGAAGGACGGCTTTCACACACACTTATCTCTCAGAACTGAGCATGTGGAGAGACGTTCGTTCTTCTAGCACAAAGGGAACGGGTTGCAGGGGAAACTTTTACTTTGGATTCTCAGTCTGTTTCCTAGTGCCGGTTTGAAGTTCCTGCAGTTTTCACTGTAAAACCGAGTTGGAGCTAGAACCAACACATATATATGTATGGAGAGGGGTTTGCAACTGAAAAGTAACTTTGTGTTCCAAAAAAGCTAGGTGAAGGACGGCTTTCACACACAGTTATCTCTTCAGAAATAAGCATGTGGAGAGACGTTCGTTCATCTAGCCAAAGGGAACGGGTTGCAGGAGAAAATTTTACTCTGGTTTCTCAGTCTGTTTCCTAGTTCCGGTTTGAAGTTCCTGCAGTTTTCACTGTAAAACTTTGTTGGAGCTAGTACCTCCCCATATATATATATGGAGTGGAGTGTGCAACTGAAAAGAAACTTTGTTTTCCCAACAAGCTAGTTGAAGGACGGCTTTCACACACACTTATTTCTCAGAACTGAGCATGTGGGGAGTCGTTCGTTCATCTAGCACAAAGGGAACGGGTTGCAGGAGAAACTTCTACTCTGGTTTCTCAGTCTGTTTCCTAGTGCCGGTTTGAAGTTCCTACAGTTTTCACTGTAAAACCGAGTTGGAGCTAGTACCTCCCCATATATATGTATGGAGTGGAGTTTGCAACTGAAAAGAAACTTTGTGTTCCCAACAAGATATGTGAAGGACGGCTTTCACACACACACATCTCTCAGAAATTTGCATGTGGAGAGACGTTCGTTCATCTAGCACAAATGGAACGGGTTGCAGGAGAAACTTTTACTCTGGTTTCTCAGTCTGTTTCCTAGTGCCGGTTTGAAGTTCCTGCAGTTTTCACTGTAAAACAAATTTGGAGCTAGTACCTCCCCATATATATGTATGGAGTGGAGTTTGCAACTGAAAAGAAACTTTGTGTTCCCAACAAGCTAGGTGAAGTACGGCTTTCACACACACTTATCTCTCAGAACTGAGCATGTGGAGAGACATTCGTTCATCTAGCACAAAGGGAACGGGTTGCAGGAAAACTTTTACTCTGGTTTCTCAGTCTGTTTCCTGGTGCCGGTTTGAAGTTCCTGCTGTTTTCACTGTAAAACCGGGTTGGATCTAGTACCTACCCATAGATATGTATGGAGTGGAGTTTGCAACTGAAAAGAAACTTTGTGTTCCCAACAAGCTAGGTGAAGGACGGCTTTCACACACACTTATCTCTCAGAAATGAGCATGTGGATAGATTTTCGTTCATCTATCACAAAGGGAACGGGTTGCAGGAGAAACTTTTACTTTGGTTTCTCAGTCTGTTTCCTAGAGCCGGTTTGAATTTCCTGCAGTTTTCACTGTAAAACCGAGTTGGAGCTAGTACTTCCCCATATATATGTATGGTGTGGAGTTTGCAACTGAAAAGAAACTTTGTGTTCCCAAAATCTAGGTGAAGGACGGCTTTCACACACAAATATCTCTCAGAACTGAGCATGTGGAGAGTCGTTCGTTCATCTAGCACAAAGGGAACGGGTTGCAGGGGAAACTTTTACTCTGGTTTCTCAGTCTGTTTCCTAGTGCCGGTTTGAAGTTCCTGCAGTTTTCACTGTAAAACCGAGTTGGATATAGTACCTCCACCTATATATGTATGGAGTGGAGTTTGCAACTGAAAAGAAACTTTGTGTTCCCAAAAAGCTAGGTGAAGAACGGCTTTCACACACACATATCTCTCAGAACTGAGCATGTGGAGAGACGTTCGTTCATCTAGCCCAAAGGGAACGGGTTGCAGGAGAATCTTTAACTCTGGTTTCTCAGTCTTTTTCCTAGTGCCGGTTTGAAGTTCCTGCAGTTTTCACTGTAAAACCGGGTTAGAGCTAGTACCTCCCCATATATATGTATGGAGTGGAGTTTGCAACTGAAAAGAAACTTTGTGTTCCCAACAAGATATGTGAAGGACGGCTTTCACACACACACATCTCTCAGAAATTTGCATGTGGAGAGACGTTCGTTCATCTAGCACAAATGGAACGGGTTGCAGGAGAAACTTTTACTCTGGTTTCTCAGTCTGTTTCCTAGTGCCGGTTTGAAGTTCCTGCAGTTTTCACTGTAAAACAGTTTTGGAGCCAGTACCTCCCCATATATATGTATGGAGTGGAGTTTGCAACTGAAAAGAAACTTTGTGTTCCCAACAAGCTAGGTGAAGGACGGCTTTCACACACACTTATCTCTCAGAACTGAGCATGTGGAGAGACGTTCGTTCTTCTAGCACAAAGGGAACGGGTTGCAGGGGAAACTTTTACTCTGGTTTCTCAGTCTGTTTCCTAGTGCCGGTTTGATGTTCCTGCAGTTTTCACTGTAAAACCGAGTTGGAGCTAGAACCACCACATATATATGTATGGAGAGGAGTTTGCAACTGAAAAGTAACTTTGGGTTCCAAAAAAGCTAGGTGAAGGACGGCTTTCACACACACTTATCTCTTCAGAAATAAGCATGTGGAGAGACGTTCGTTCATCTAGCCAAAAGGAACGGGTTGCAGGAGAAAATTTTACTCTGGTTTCTCAGTCTGTTTCCCAGTGCCGGTTTGAAGTTCCTGCAGTTTTCACTGTAAAACAGAGTTGGAGCTAGTACCTCCCCATATATATGTATGGAGTGGAGGTTGCAACTGAAAAGAAACTTTGTGTTCCCAACAAGCTAGGTGAAGTACGGCTTTCACACACACTTATCTCTCAGAACTGAGCATGTGGAGAGACGTTCGTTCATCTAGCACAAAGGGAACGGGTTGCAGGAAAACTTTTACTCTGGTTTCTCAGTCTGTTTCCTAGTGCCGGGTTGAAGTTCCTGCAGTTTTCACTGTAAAACCGAGTTGGAGCTTGTAAACCCCATATATATGTATGGAGTGGTGTTTGCAACTGAAAAGAAAGTTTGTGTTGCCAACAAGCTTGGTGAATTGCGGCTTTCACACACAAATATCTCTCAGAACTGAGCATGTGGAGAGACGTTCGTTCATCTAGAAAAAATGGAACGGGTTGCAGGAGAAACTTTTACTCTGGTTTCTCAGTCTATTTCCTAGTTCCGGTTTGAAGTTCCTGCAGTTTTCACTGTAAAACTTTGTTGGAGCTAGTACCTCCCCATATATATATATGGAGTGGAGTGTGCAACTGAAAAGAAACTTTGTTTTCCCAACAAGCTAGTTGAAGAACGGCTTTCACACACACTTATCTCTCAGAACTGAGCATGTGGGGAGTCGTTCGTTCATCTAGCACAAAGGGAACGGGATGCAGGAGAAACTTCTTCTCTGGTTTCTCAGTCTGTTTCCTAGTGCCGGTTTGAAGTTCCTACAGTTTTCACTGTAAAACCGAGTTGGAGCTAGTACCTCCCCATATATATGTATGGAGTGGAGTTTGCAACTGAAAAGAAACTTTGTGTTCCAAACAAGATATGTGAAGGACGGCTTTCACACACACACTTCTCTCAGAAATTTGCATGTGGAGAGACGTTCGTTCATCTAGCACAAATGGAACGGGTTGCAGGAGAAACTTTTACTCTGGTTTCTCAGTCTGTTTCCTAGTGCCGGTTTGAAGTTCCTGCAGTTTTCACTGTAAAACAAATTTGGAGCTAGTACCTCCCCATATATATGTATGGAGTGGAGTTTGCCACTGAAAAGAAACTTTGTGTTCCCAACAAGCTAGGTGAAGTACGGCTTTCACACACACTTATCTCTCAGAACTGAGCATGTGGAGAGACATTCGTTCATCTAGCACAAAGGGAACGGGTTGCAGGAAAACTTTTACTCTGGTTTCTCAGTCTGTTTCCTGGTGCCGGTTTGAAGTTCCTGCTGTTTTCACTGTAAAACCGGGTTGGATCTAGTACCTACCCATAGATATGTATGGAGTGGAGTTTGCAACTGAAAAGAAACTTTGTGTTCCCAACAAGCTAGGTGAAGGACGGCTTTCACACACACTTATCTCTCAGAAATGAGCATGTGGATATATTTTCTTTCATCTATCACAAAGGGAACGGGTTGTAGGAGAAACTTTTACTCTGGTTTCTCAGTCTGTTTCCCAGTGCCGGTTTGAAGTTCCTGCAGTTTTCACTGTAAAACAGAGTTGGAGCTAGTACCTCCCCATATATATGTATGGAGTGGAGGTTGCAACTGAAAAGAAACTTTGTGTTCCCAACAAGCTAGGTGAAGTACGGCTTTCACACACACTTATCTCTCAGAACTGAGCATGTGGAGAGACGTTCGTTCATCTAGCACAAAGGGAACGGGTTGCAGGAAAACTTTTACTCTGGTTTCTCAGTCTGTTTCCTAGTGCCGGGTTGAAGTTCCTGCAGTTTTCACTGTAAAACCGAGTTGGAGCTTGTAAACCCCATATATATGTATGGAGTGGTGTTTGCAACTGAAAAGAAAGTTTGTGTTGCCAACAAGCTTGGTGAATTGCGGCTTTCACACACAAATATCTCTCAGAACTGAGCATGTGGAGAGACGTTCGTTCATCTAGAAAAAATGGAACGGGTTGCAGGAGAAACTTTTACTCTGGTTTCTCAGTCTATTTCCTAGTTCCGGTTTGAAGTTCCTGCAGTTTTCACTGTAAAACTTTGTTGGAGCTAGTACCTCCCCATATATATATATGGAGTGGAGTGTGCAACTGAAAAGAAACTTTGTTTTCCCAACAAGCTAGTTGAAGAACGGCTTTCACACACACTTATCTCTCAGAACTGAGCATGTGGGGAGTCGTTCGTTCATCTAGCACAAAGGGAACGGGATGCAGGAGAAACTTCTTCTCTGGTTTCTCAGTCTGTTTCCTAGTGCCGGTTTGAAGTTCCTACAGTTTTCACTGTAAAACCGAGTTGGAGCTAGTACCTCCCCATATATATGTATGGAGTGGAGTTTGCAACTGAAAAGAAACTTTGTGTTCCAAACAAGATATGTGAAGGACGGCTTTCACACACACACTTCTCTCAGAAATTTGCATGTGGAGAGACGTTCGTTCATCTAGCACAAATGGAACGGGTTGCAGGAGAAACTTTTACTCTGGTTTCTCAGTCTGTTTCCTAGTGCCGGTTTGAAGTTCCTGCAGTTTTCACTGTAAAACAAATTTGGAGCTAGTACCTCCCCATATATATGTATGGAGTGGAGTTTGCCACTGAAAAGAAACTTTGTGTTCCCAACAAGCTAGGTGAAGTACGGCTTTCACACACACTTATCTCTCAGAACTGAGCATGTGGAGAGACATTCGTTCATCTAGCACAAAGGGAACGGGTTGCAGGAAAACTTTTACTCTGGTTTCTCAGTCTGTTTCCTGGTGCCGGTTTGAAGTTCCTGCTGTTTTCACTGTAAAACCGGGTTGGATCTAGTACCTACCCATAGATATGTATGGAGTGGAGTTTGCAACTGAAAAGAAACTTTGTGTTCCCAACAAGCTAGGTGAAGGACGGCATTCACACACACTTATCTCTCAGAAATGAGCATGTGGATATATTTTCTTTCATCTATCACAAAGGGAACGGGTTGTAGGAGAAACTTTTACTTTGGTTTCTCAGTCTGTTTCCTAGAGCCGGTTTGAATTTCCTGCAGTTTTCACTGTAAAACCGAGTTGGAGCTAGTACTTCCCCATATATATGTATGGTGTGGAGTTTGCAACTGAAAAGAAACTTTGTGTTCCGAAAATCTAGGTGAAGGACGGCTTTCACACACAAATATCTCTCAGAACTGAGCATGTGGAGAGTCGTTCGTTCATCTAGCACAAAGGGAACGGGTTGCAGGGGAAACTTTTACTCTGGTTTCTCAGTCTGTTTCCTAGTGCCGGTTTGAAGTTCCTGCAGTTTTCACTGTAAAACCGAGTTGGATATAGTACCTCCACCTATATATGTATGGAGTGGAGTTTGCAACTGAAAAGAAACTTTGTGTTCCCAAAAAGCTAGGTGAAGAACGGCTTTCACACACACATATCTCTCAGAACTGAGCATGTGGAGAGACGTTCGTTCATCTAGCACAAAGGGAACGGGTTGCAGGAGAATCTTTAACTCTGGTTTCTCAGTCTTTTTCCTAGTGCCGGTTTGAAGTTCCTGCAGTTTTCACTGTAAAACCGGGTTGGAGCTAGTACCTCCCCATATATATGTATGGAGTGGAGTTTGCAACTGAAAAGAAACTTTGTGTTCCCAACAAGATATGTGAAGGACGGCTTTCACACACACACATCTCTCAGAAATTTGCATGTGGGGAGACGTTCGTTCATCTAGCACAAATGGAACGGGTTGCAGGAGAAACTTTTACTCTGGTTTCTCAGTCTGTTTCCTAGTGCCGGTTTGAAGTTCCTGCAGTTTTCACTGTAAAACAGTTTTGGAGCCAGTACCTCCCCATATATATGTATGGAGTGGAGTTTGCAACTGAAAAGAAACTTTGTGTTCCCAACAAGCTAGGTGAAGGGCGGCATTCACACACACTTATCTCTCAGAACTGAGCATGTGGAGAGACGTTCGTTCTTCTAGCACAAAGGGAACGGGTTGCAGGGGAAACTTTTACTTTGGTTTCTCAGTCTGTTTCCTAGTGCCGGTTTGAAGTTCCTGCAGTTTTCACTGTAAAACCGAATTGGAGCTAGAACCACCACATATATATGTATGGAGAGGAGTTTGCAACTGAAAAGTAACTTTGGGTTCCAAAAAAGCTAGGTGAAGGACGGCTTTCACACACACTTATCTCTTCAGAAATAAGCATGTGGAGAGACGTTCGTTCATCTAGCCAAAGGGAACGTGTTGCAGGAGAAAATTTTACTCTGGTTTCTCAGTTTGTTTCCCAGTGCCGGTTTGAAGTTCCTGCAGTTTTCACTGTAAAACAGATTTGGAGCTAGTACCTCCCCATATATATGTATGGAGTGGAGGTAGCAACTGAAAAGAAACTTTGTGTTCCCAACAAGCTAGGTGAAGTACGGCTTTCACACACAGTTATCTCTCAGAACTGAGCATGTGGAGAGACGTTCGTTCATCTAGCACAAAGGGAACGGGTTGCAGGAAAACTTTTACTCTGGTTTCTCAGTCTGTTTCCTAGTGCCGGTTTGAAATTCCTGCAGTTTTCACTGTAAACCCGGGTTGGAACAAGTACCTCCCCATATATATGTATGGAGTGGAGATGGCAATTGAAAAGAAACTTTGTGTTCCCAACAAGCTAGGTGAAGGACGGCTTTCACACACACTTATCTCTCAGAACTGAGCATGTGGAGAGACGTTCGTTCATCTAGCACACAGGGAACGGGTTGCAGGGGAAACTTTTACTCTGGTTTCTCAGTCTGTTTCCTAGTGCCGGGTTGAAGTTCCTGCAGTTTTCACTGTAAAACCGAGTTGGAGCTTGTAAACCCCATATATATGTATGGAGTGGTGTTTGCAACTGAAAAGAAACTTTGTGTTGCCAACAAGCTAGGTGAATTGCGGCTTTCACACACAAATATCTCTCAGAACTGAGCATGTGGAGAGACGTTCGTTCATCTAGCCAAAATGGAACGGGTTGCAGGAGAAACTTTTACTCTGGTTTCTCAGTCTGTTTCCTAGTTCCGGTTTGAAGTTCCTGCAGTTTTCACTGTAAAACTTTGTTGGAGCTAGTACCTCCCCATATATATATATGGAGTGGAGTGTGCAACTGAAAAGAAACTTTGTGTTCCCAACAAGCTAGTTGAAGGACGGCTTTCACCCACACTTATCTCTCAGAACTGAGCATGTGGGGAGTCGTTCGTTCATCTAGCACAAAGGGAACGGGTTGCAGGAGAAACTTCTACTCTGGTTTCTCAGTCTGTTTCCTAGTGCCGGTTTGAAGTTCCTACAGTTTTCACTGTAAAACCGAGTTGGAGCTAGTACCTACCCATATATATGTATGGAGTGGAGTTTGCAACTGAAAAGAAACATTGTGTTCCCAACAAGCTAGGTGAAGGACGGCTTTCACACACACTTATCTCTCAGAACTGAGCATGTGGAGAGACGTTCGTTCATCTAGCACAAAGGGAACGGGTTACAGGAGAAACTTTTACTCTGGTTTCTCAGGCAGTTTCCTAGTGCCGGTTTGAAGTTCCTGCAGTTTTCACTGTAAAAACGAGTTGGAATTGTAACTACCCTTATATATTTATGGAGTGGAGTTTGCAACTGAAAAGAAACTTTGTGTTCCAAACAAGCTAGGTGAAGAACGGCTTTCACAACACTTATCTCTCAGAACTGAGCATGTGGAGAGACGTTCGTTCATCTAGCACAAAGGGAACAGGTTGCAGGAGAAATTTTACTCTGGTTTCTCAGTCTGTTTCCTAGTGCCGGTTTGAAGTTCCTGCAGTTTTCACTGTAAAACCGTTTTCGAGCTAGTACCTCCCCATATATATGTATGGAGTGGAGTTTTCAACTGAAAAGAAACTTTGTGTTCCCAAGAAGCTAGGTGAAGGACGGCTTTCACAAACACACATCTCTCTGAATTTTGCATGTGGAGAGACGTTCGTTCATCTAGCAAAAAGGGAACGGGTTGCAGGAGAAACTTTTACTCTGGTATCTCAGTCTGTTTCCTAGAGCCGGTTTGAATTTCCTGCAGTTTTCACTGTAAAACCGAGTTGGAGCTAGTACTTCCCCATATATATGTATGGTGTGGAGTTTGCAACTGAAAAGAATCTTTGTGTTCCCAAAATCTAGGTGAAGGACGGCTTTCACACACACTTATCTCTCAGAACTGAGCATGTGGAGAGACGTTCGTTCATTTAGCACAAAGGGAACGGGTTGCAGGAGAAACTTTTACTCTGGTTTCTCAGTCTGTTTCCTAGTGCCGGTTTGAAGTTCCAGCAGTTTTCACTGTAAAACCGAGTTTGAGATAGTATCTCCCCATATATATGTATGGAATGGAGTTTGCAACTGAAAAGAATCTTTGTGTTCCCAACAAGCTATGTGAAGTACGGCTTTCACACACACACATCTCTCAGAACTTTGCATGTGGAGAGACGTTCGTTCATCTAGCACAAAGGGAACGGGTTGCAGGAGAAACTTTTACTCTGGTTTCTCAGTTTGTTTCCTAGGGCCGGTTTGAAGTTCCTGCAGTTTTCACTGTAAAACAGAGTTGGAGCTAGTACCTCCCCATATATATGTATGGAGTGGAGTTTGCAACTGAAAAGAAACATTGTATTCCCAACAAGCTAGATGAAGAACGGCTTTCACACACACTTATCTCTCAGAACTGAGCATGTGGAGAGACGTTCGTTCATCTAGCACAAACTGAACGGTTTGAAGGAGAAACTTTTACTCTGGTTTCTCAGTCTGTTTCCTACTGCCGGTTGGAAGTTCCTGCAGTTTTCACTGTAAAATCGAGTTGGAGCTAGTACCTCCCCATATATATATATTGAGTGGAGTTTGCAACTGAAAAGAAACTTTTTGTTCTCAACAAGCTAGGTGAAGTACGGCTTTCACACACACTTATCTCTCAGAACTGAGCATGTGAAGAGACGTTCGTTCATCTAGCACAAAGGGAACAGGGTGCAGGGGAAACTTTTACTCTGGTTTCTCAGTCTGTTTCCTAGTGCCGGTTTGAAGTTCCTGCAGTTTTCACTGTAAAACCGGGTTGGATCTAGTACCTCCCCACATATATGTATGGAGTGGAGTTTGCAACAGAAAAGAAACTTTGTTTTCCCAACAAGCTAGGTGAAGGACGGCTTTCACACACACTTATCTCTCAGAACTGAGCATGTGGAGAGACGTTCGTTCATTTAGCACAAAGGGAACGGGTTGCAGGAGAAACTTTTACTCTGGTTTCTCAGGCAGTTTCCTAGTGCCAGTTTGAAGTTCCTGCAGTTTTCACTGTAAAACCGAGTTGGAATTGTAACTACCCTTATATATGTATGGAGTGAACTTTGCAACTGAAAAGAAACTTTGTGTTCCCAACAAGCTAGGTGAAGAAGGGCTTTCACACACACTTATCTCTCAGAAGTGAGCATGTGAAGAGACGTTCGTTCATCTAGCACAAAGGGAACAGTTTGCAGGGGAAACTTTTACTCTGGTTTCTCAGTCTGTTTCCTAGTGCCGGTTTGAAGTTCCTGCAGTTTTCACTGTAAAACCGGGTTGGATCTAGTACCTACCCATATATATGTATGGAGTGGAGTTTGCAACTGAAAACAAACTTTGTGTTCCCAACAAGCTAGGTGAAGGACGGCTTTCACACACACATATCTCTCAGAACTGAGCATGTGGAGAGACGTTCGTTCATCTAGCACAAAGGGAAAGGGTTGCAGGAGAAACTTTTACTCTGGTTTCTCAGTCTGTTTCCTAGTGCCGGTTTGAAGTTCCAGCAGTTTTCACTGTAAAACCGAGTTTGAGATAGTACCTCCCCATATATATGTATGGAATGGAGTTTGCAACTGAAAAGAATCTTTGTGTTCCCAACAAGCTATGTGAAGGACGGCTTTCACACACACACATCTCTCAGAACTGAGCATGTGGAGAGACGTTCGTTCATCTAGCACAAGGGAACGGGTTGCAGGAGAAACTTTTACTCTGGTTTCTCAGTCTGTTTCCTAGTGCCGTTTTGAAGTTCCTGCAGTTTTCACTGTAAAACAGAGTTGGAGCTAGTACCTCCCCATATATATGTATGGAGTGGAGTTTGCAACTGAAAAGAAACTTTGTGTTCCCAACAAGCTAGGTGAAGGAAGGCTTTCACACACACTTATCTCTCAGAAATGAGCATGTGGATATATTTTCGTTCATCTATCACAAAGGGAACGGGTTGTAGGAGAAACTTTTACTTTGATTTCTCAGTCTGTTTCCTAGAGCCGGTTTGAATTTCCTGCAGTTTTCACTGTAAAACCGAGTTGGAGCTAGTACTTCCCCATATATATGTATGGTGTGGAGTTTGCAACTGAAAAGAAACTTTGTGTTCCGAAAATCTAGGTGAAGGACGGCTTTCACACACAAATATCTCTCAGAACTGAGCATGTGGAGAGTCGTTCGTTCATCTAGCACAAAGGGAACGGGTTGCAGGGGAAACTTTTACTCTGGTTTCTCAGTCTGTTTCCTAGTGCCGGTTTGAAGTTCCTGCAGTTTTCACTGTAAAACCGAGTTGGATATAGTACCTCCACCTATATATGTATGGAGTGGAGTTTGCAACTGAAAAGAAACTTTGTGTTCCCAAAAAGCTAGGTGAAGAACGGCTTTCACACACACATATCTCTCAGAACTGAGCATGTGGAGAGACGTTCGTTCATCTAGCACAAAGGGAACGGGTTGCAGGAGAATCTTTAACTCTGGTTTCTCAGTCTTTTTCCTAGTGCCGGTTTGAAGTTCCTGCAGTTTTCACTGTAAAACCGGGTTGGAGCTAGTACCTCCCCATATATATGTATGGAGTGGAGTTTGCAACTGAAAAGAAACTTTGTGTTCCCAACAAGATATGTGAAGGACGGCTTTCACACACACACATCTCTCAGAAATTTGCATGTGGGGAGACGTTCGTTCATCTAGCACAAATGGAACGGGTTGCAGGAGAAACTTTTACTCTGGTTTCTCAGTCTGTTTCCTAGTGCCGGTTTGAAGTTCCTGCAGTTTTCACTGTAAAACAGTTTTGGAGCCAGTACCTCCCCATATATATGTATGGAGTGGAGTTTGCAACTGAAAAGAAACTTTGTGTTCCCAACAAGCTAGGTGAAGTGCGGCATTCACACACACTTATCTCTCAGAACTGAGCATGTGGAGAGACGTTCGTTCTTCTAGCACAAAGGGAACGGGTTGCAGGGGAAACTTTTACTTTGGTTTCTCAGTCTGTTTCCTAGTGCCGGTTTGAAGTTCCTGCAGTTTTCACTGTAAAACCGAATTGGAGCTAGAACCACCACATATATATGTATGGAGAGGAGTTTGCAACTGAAAAGTAACTTTGGGTTCCAAAAAAGCTAGGTGAAGGACGGCTTTCACACACACTTATCTCTTCAGAAATAAGCATGTGGAGAGACGTTCGTTCATCTAGCCAAAGGGAACGTGTTGCAGGAGAAAATTTTACTCTGGTTTCTCAGTTTGTTTCCCAGTGCCGGTTTGAAGTTCCTGCAGTTTTCACTGTAAAACAGATTTGGAGCTAGTACCTCCCCATATATATGTATGGAGTGGAGGTAGCAACTGAAAAGAAACTTTGTGTTCCCAACAAGCTAGGTGAAGTACGGCTTTCACACACAGTTATCTCTCAGAACTGAGCATGTGGAGAGACGTTCGTTCATCTAGCACAAAGGGAACGGGTTGCAGGAAAACTTTTACTCTGGTTTCTCAGTCTGTTTCCTAGTGCCGGTTTGAAATTCCTGCAGTTTTCACTGTAAACCCGGGTTGGAACAAGTACCTCCCCATATATATGTATGGAGTGGAGATGGCAATTGAAAAGAAACTTTGTGTTCCCAACAAGCTAGGTGAAGGACGGCTTTCACACACACTTATCTCTCAGAACTGAGCATGTGGAGAGACGTTCGTTCATCTAGCACACAGGGAACGGGTTGCAGGGGAAACTTTTACTCTGGTTTCTCAGTCTGTTTCCTAGTGCCGGGTTGAAGTTCCTGCAGTTTTCACTGTAAAACCGAGTTGGAGCTTGTAAACCCCATATATATGTATGGAGTGGTGTTTGCAACTGAAAAGAAACTTTGTGTTGCCAACAAGCTAGGTGAATTGCGGCTTTCACACACAAATATCTCTCAGAACTGAGCATGTGGAGAGACGTTCGTTCATCTAGCCAAAATGGAACGGGTTGCAGGAGAAACTTTTACTCTGGTTTCTCAGTCTGTTTCCTAGTTCCGGTTTGAAGTTCCTGCAGTTTTCACTGTAAAACTTTGTTGGAGCTAGTACCTCCCCATATATATATATGGAGTGGAGTGTGCAACTGAAAAGAAACTTTGTGTTCCCAACAAGCTAGTTGAAGGACGGCTTTCACCCACACTTATCTCTCAGAACTGAGCATGTGGGGAGTCGTTCGTTCATCTAGCACAAAGGGAACGGGTTGCAGGAGAAACTTCTACTCTGGTTTCTCAGTCTGTTTCCTAGTGCCGGTTTGAAGTTCCTACAGTTTTCACTGTAAAACCGAGTTGGAGCTAGTACCTACCCATATATATGTATGGAGTGGAGTTTGCAACTGAAAAGAAACATTGTGTTCCCAACAAGCTAGGTGAAGGACGGCTTTCACACACACTTATCTCTCAGAACTGAGCATGTGGAGAGACGTTCGTTCATCTAGCACAAAGGGAACGGGTTACAGGAGAAACTTTTACTCTGGTTTCTCAGGCAGTTTCCTAGTGCCGGTTTGAAGTTCCTGCAGTTTTCACTGTAAAAACGAGTTGGAATTGTAACTACCCTTATATATTTATGGAGTGGAGTTTGCAACTGAAAAGAAACTTTGTGTTCCCAACAAGCTAGGTGAAGAACGGCTTTCACAACACTTATCTCTCAGAACTGAGCATGTGGAGAGACGTTCGTTCATCTAGCACAAAGGGAACAGGTTGCAGGAGAAATTTTACTCTGGTTTCTCAGTCTGTTTCCTAGTGCCGGTTTGAAGTTCCTGCAGTTTTCACTGTAAAACCGTTTTCGAGCTAGTACCTCCCCATATATATGTATGGAGTGGAGTTTTCAACTGAAAAGAAACTTTGTGTTCCCAAGAAGCTAGGTGAAGGACGGCTTTCACAAACACACATCTCTCTGAATTTTGCATGTGGAGAGACGTTCGTTCATCTAGCAAAAAGGGAACGGGTTGCAGGAGAAACTTTTACTCTGGTTTCTCAGTCTGTTTCCTAGTGCCGGTTTGAAGTTCCAGCAGTTTTCACTGTAAAACCGAGTTTGAGATAGTATCTCCCCATATATATGTATGGAATGGAGTTTGCAACTGAAAAGAATCTTTGTGTTCCCAACAAGCTATGTGAAGTACGGCTTTCACACACACACATCTCTCAGAACTTTGCATGTGGAGAGACGTTCGTTCATCTAGCACAAAGGGAACGGGTTGCAGGAGAAACTTTTACTCTGGTTTCTCAGTTTGTTTCCTAGGGCCGGTTTGAAGTTCCTGCAGTTTTCACTGTAAAACAGAGTTGGAGCTAGTACCTCCCCATATATATGTATGGAGTGGAGTTTGCACCTGAAAAGAAACATTGTATTCCCAACAAGCTAGATGAAGGACGGCTTTCACACACACTTATCTCTCAGAACTGAGCATGTGGAGAGACGTTCGTTCATCTAGCACAAACTGAACGGTTTGAAGGAGAAACTTTTACTTTGGTTTCTCAGTCTGTTTCCTACTGCCGGTTGGAAGTTCCTGCAGTTTTCACTGTAAAATCGAGTTGGAGCTAGTACCTCCCCATATATATATATTGAGTGGAGTTTGCAACTGAAAAGAAACTTTTTGTTCTCAACAAGCTAGGTGAAGGACGGCTTTCACACACACTTATCTCTCAGAACTGAGCATGTGAAGAGACGTTCGTTCATCTAGCACAAAGGGAACAGGGTGCAGGGGAAACTTTTACTCTGGTTTCTCAGTCTGTTTCCTAGTGCCGGTTTGAAGTTCCTGCAGTTTTCACTGTAAAACCGGGTTGGATCTAGTACCTCCCCACATATATGTATGGAGTGGAGTTTGCAACAGAAAAGAAACTTTGTTTTCCCAACAAGCTAGGTGAAGGACGGCTTTCACACACACTTATCTCTCAGAACTGAGCATGTGGAGAGACGTTCGTTCATTTAGCACAAAGGGAACGGGTTGCAGGAGAAACTTTTACTCTGGTTTCTCAGGCAGTTTCCTAGTGCCAGTTTGAAGTTCCTGCAGTTTTCACTGTAAAACCGAGTTGGAATTGTAACTACCCTTATATATGTATGGAGTGAACTTTGCAACTGAAAAGAAACTTTGTGTTCCCAACAAGCTAGGTGAAGAAGGGCTTTCACACACACTTATCTCTCAGAAGTGAGCATGTGAAGAGACGTTCGTTCATCTAGCACAAAGGGAACAGTTTGCAGGGGAAACTTTTACTCTGGTTTCTCAGTCTGTTTCCTAGTGCCGGTTTGAAGTTCCTGCAGTTTTCACTGTAAAACCGGGTTGGATCTAGTACCTACCCATATATATGTATGGAGTGGAGTTTGCAACTGAAAACAAACTTTGTGTTCCCAACAAGCTAGGTGAAGGACGGCTTTCACACACACATATCTCTAAGAACTGAGCATGTGGAGAGACGTTCGTTCATCTAGCACAAAGGGAAAGGGTTGCAGGAGAAACTTTTACTCTGGTTTCTCAGTCTGTTTCCTAGTGCCGGTTTGAAGTTCCAGCAGTTTTCACTGTAAAACCGAGTTTGAGATAGTACCTCCCCATATATATGTATGGAATGGAGTTTGCAACTGAAAAGAATCTTTGTGTTCCCAACAAGCTATGTGAAGGACGGCTTTCACACACACACATCTCTCAGAACTGAGCATGTGGAGAGACGTTCGTTCATCTAGCACAAGGGAACGGGTTGCAGGAGAAACTTTTACTCTGGTTTCTCAGTCTGTTTCCTAGTGCCGGTTTGAAGTTCCTGCAGTTTTCACTGTAAAACAGAGTTGGAGCTAGTACCTCCCCATATATATGTATGGAGTGGAGTTTGCAACTGAAAAGAAACTTTGTGTTCCCAACAAGCTAGGTGAAGGAAGGCTTTCACACACACTTATCTCTCAGAACTGAGCATGTGGAGAGACGTTCGTTCATCTAGCACAAAGTGAACGGTTTGAAGGAGAAACTTTTACTCTGGTTTCTCAGTATGTTTCCTAGTGCCGGTTTGAAATTCCTGCAGTTTTCACTGTAAAATCGAGTTGGAGCTAGTACCTCCCCATATATATATATTGAGTGGAGTTTGCAACTGAAAAGAAACTTTGTGTTCTCAACAAGCTAGTTGAAGAACGGCTTTCACAAACACTTATCTCTCAGAACTGAGCATGTGAAGAGACGTTCGTTCATCTAGCACAAAGGGAACAGGGTGCAGGGGAAACTTTTACTCTGGTTTCTCAGTCTGTTTCCTAGTGCCGGTTTGAAGTTCCTGCAGTTTTCACTGTAAAACCGGGTTGGATCTAGTACCTCCCTACATATATGTATGGAGTGGAGTTTGCAACTGAAAAGAAACTTTGTGTTCCCAACAAGCTAGGTGAAGGACGGCTTTCACACACACTTATCTCTCAGAACTGAGCATGTGGAGAGACGTTCGTTCATCTAGCACAAAGGGAACGGGTTGCAGGAGAAACTTTTACTCTGGTTTCTCAGTCTGTTTCCTAGTGCGGGTTTGAAGTTCTTGCAGTTTTCACTGTAAAACCGAGTTGGAGCTAGTACCTCCCCATATATATGGATGGAGTGGAGTTTGCATCTGAAAAGAATCTTTGTGTTCCCAACAAGCTACGTGAAGGGCGGCTTTCACACACACTTATCTCTCAGAACTGAGCATGTGGAGACACTTTCGTTCATCTAGCACAAAGGGAACGGTTTACAGGAGAAACTTTTACTCTGGTTTCTCAGGCAGTTTCCTAGTGCGGGTTTGAAGTTCCTGCAGTTTTCACTGTAAAACCGAGTTGGAATTGTAACTCCCCTTATATATGTATGGAGTGGAGTTTGCAACTGAAAAGAAACTTTGTGTTCCCAACAAGGTAGGTGAAGAACGGCTTTCACACACACATATCTCTCAGAACTGATCATATGGAGAGACGTTCGTTCATCTAGCAAAAAGTGAACAGGTTGCAGGAGAAATTTTACTCTGGTTTCTCAGTCTTTTTCCTAGTGCCGGTTTGAAGTTCCTGCAGTTTTCACTGTAAAACCTTGTTGGAGCTAGTACCACCCCATATATATGTATGGAGTGGAGTTTGCAACTGAAAAGAATCTTTGTGTTCCCAACAAGCTAGGTGAAGGACGGCTTTCACACACACACATCTCTCAGAATTTTGCATGTGGAGAGACGTTCGTTCATCTAGCACAAAGGGAACGGGTTGCAGGAGAAACTAATACTCTGGTTTCTCAGTCTGTTTCCTAGTGCCGGTTTGAAGTTCCTGCAGTTTTCACTGTAAAACCGAGTTGGAGCTAGTACCTCCCCATATATATGTATGGTGTGGAGTTTGCAACTGAAAACAAACTTTGTGTTCCCAACAAGCTAGGTTAAGGACGGCTTTCACACACACTTCTATCTCAGAACTGAGCATGTGGAGGGACGTTCGTTCATATAGCACAAAGTGAACGGGTTGCAGGAGAAACTTTTACTCTGGTTTCTCAGTCTGTTTCCTAGTGCCGGTTTGAAGTTCCTGCAGTTTTCACTGTAAAATCGAGTTGGAGCTAGTACCACCCCATATATATATATTGAGTGGAGTTTGCAACTGAAAAGAAACTTTGTGTTCCCAACAAGCTAGGTGAAGAACGGCTTTCACACACACTTATCTCTCAGAACTGAGCATGTGAAGAGACGTTCGTTCATCTAACACAAAGGAAACAGGTTGCAGGGGAAAATTTTACTCTGGTTTCTCAGTCTGTTTCCTACTGCCGGTTTGAAGTTCCTGCAGTTTTCACTGTAAAACCGGGTTGATCTAGTACCTCCCCACATATATGTATGGAGTGGAGTTTGCATCTGAAAACAAACTTTGTGTTCCAAACACGTTAGTTGAAGGACGGCTTTCAAACACACTTATCTCTCAGAACTGAGCATGTGGAGAGACGTTCGTTCATCTAGCACAAAGGGAACGGGTTACAGGAGAAACTTTTACTCTGGTTTCTCAGTCTGTTTCCTAGTGCGGGTTTGAATTTCTTGCAGTTTTCACTGTAAAACCGAGTTGGAGCTAGTACCTCCCCATATATATATATGGAGTGGAGTTTGCATCTGAAAAGAAACTTTGTGTTCCCAACAAGCTAGGTGAAGAACGGCTTTCACACACACTTATCTCTCAGAACTGAGCATGTGGAGAGACGTTCGTTCATCTAGCACAAAGGGAACGGGTTACAGGAGAAACTTTTACTCTGGTTTCTCAGGCAGTTTCCTAGTGCCGGTTTGAAGTTCCTGCAGTTTTCACTGTAAAACCGAGTTGGAATTGTAACTACCCTTATATAAGTATGGAGTGAATTTTGCAACTGAAAAGAAACTTTGTGTTCCCAACAAGCTAGGTGAAGAACGGCTTTCACACACACTTATCTCTCAGAAATGAGCATGTGGAGAGACGTTCGTTCATCTAGCACAAAGGGAACAGGTTGCAGGAGAAATTTTACTGTGGTTTCTCAGTCTGTTTCCTAGTGCCGATTTGAAGTTCCTGCAGTTTTCACTGTAAAATCATTTTGGAGCTAGTACCTCCCCATATATATGTATGCAGTGGAGTTTGCAACTGAAAAGAAACTTTGTGTTCCCAACAAGCTAGGTGAAGGACGGCTTTCACACACACACATCTCTCAGAATTTTGCATGTGGAGAGACGTTCGTTCATCTAGCACAAAGGGAACGGGTTGCAGGAGAAACTTTTACTCTGGTTTCTCAGTCTGTTTCCTAGTGCCGGTTTGAAGTTCCTGCAGTTTTCACTGTAAAATCGAGTTGGAGCTAGTACCTCCCCATATATATATATTGAGTGGAGTTTGCAACTGAAAGAAACTTTGTGTTCCCTACAAGCTAGGTGAAGGACGGCTTTCACACACACTTATCTCTCAGATCTGATCATGTGGAGAGACGTTCGTTCATCTAGCACAAAGGGAACAGGTTGCAGGAGAAATTTCACTGTGGTTTCTCAGTCTGTTTCCTAGTGCCGATTTGAAGTTCCTGCAGTTTTCACTGTAAAAACGTTTTGGAGCTAGTACCTCCCCATATATATGTATGGATTGGAGTTTGCAACTGAAAAGAAACTTTGTGTTCCCAACAAGCTAGGTGAAGGACGGCTTTCACACACACACATCTCTCAGAATTTTGCATGTGGAGAGACGTTCGTTCATCTATCACAAAGGGAACGGGTTGCAGGAGAAACTTTTACTCTGGTTTCTCAGTCTGTTTCCTAGTGCCGGTTTGAAGTTACTGCAGTTTTCACTGTAAAATCGAGTTGGAGCTAGTACCACCCCGTATATATATATTGAGTGGAGTTTGCAACTGAAAAGAAACTTTGTGTTCCCAACAAGCTAGGTGAAGAACGGCTTTCACACACACTTATCTCTCAGAACTGAGCATGTGAAGAGACGTTCGTTCATCTAACACAAAGGGAAGAGGTTGCAGGGGAAACTTTTACTCTGGTTTCTCAGTCTGTTTCCTACTGCCGGTTTGAAGTTCCTGCAGTTTTCACTGTAAAACCGGGTTGATCTAGTACCTCCCCACATATATGTATGGAGTGGAGTTAGCATCTGAAAAGAAACTTTGTGTTCCAAACACGTTAGGTGAAGGACGGCTTTCAAACACACTTATCTCTCAGAACTGAGCATGTGGAGAGACGTTCGTTCATCTAGCACAAAGGGAACGGGTTGCAGGAGAAACTTTTACTCTGGTTTCTCAGTCTGTTTCCTAGTGCGGGTTTGAAGTTCTTGCAGTTTTCACTGTAAAACCGAGTTGGAGATAGTACCTCCCCATATATATGTATGGAGTGGAGTTTGCAACTGAAAAGAAACTTTGTGTTCCCAACAAGCTAGGTGAAGAACGGCTTTCACACACACTTATCTCTCAGAACTGAGCATGTGGAGAGACGTTCGTTCATCTAACACAAAGGGAAGAGGTTGCAGGGGAAACTTTTACTCTGGTTTCTCAGTCTGTTTCCTAGTGCCGGTTTGAAGTTCCTGCAGTTTTCACTGTAAAACCGAGTTGGAATTGTAACTACCCTTATATATGTATGGAGTGAAGTTTGCAACTGAAAAGAAACTTTGTGTTCCCAACAAGCAAGGTGAAGAACGGCTTTCACACACACTTATCTCTCAGAAATGAGCATGTGGAGAGACGTTCGTTCATATAGCACAAAGGGAACAGGTTGCAGGAGAAATTTTACTGTGGTTTCTCAGTCTGTTTCCTAGTGCCGATTTGAAGTTCCTGCAGTTTTCACTGTAAAATCATTTTGGAGCTAGTACCTCCCCATATATATGTATGGAGTGGAGTTTGCAACTGAAAAGAAACTTTGTGTTCCCAACAAGCTAGGTGAAGAACGGCTTTCACACACACACATCTCTCAGAATTTTGCATGTGGAGAGACGTTCGTTCATCTAGCACAAAGGGAACGGGTTGCAGGAGAAACTTTTACTCTGGTTTCTCAGTCTGTTTCCTAGTGCGGGTTTGAAGTTCTTGCAGTTTTCACTGTAAAACCGAGTTGGAGATAGTACCTCCCCATATATATGTATGGAGTGGAGTTTGCAACTGAAAAGAAACTTTGTGTTCCCAACAAGCTAGGTGAAGAACGGCTTTCACACACACTTATCTCTCAGAACTGAGCATGTGGAGAGACGTTCGTTCATCTAACACAAAGGGAAGAGGTTGCAGGGGAAACTTTTACTCTGGTTTCTCAGTCTGTTTCCTAGTGCCGGTTTGAAGTTCCTGCAGTTTTCACTGTAAAACCGAGTTGGAATTGTAACTACCCTTATATATGTATGGAGTGAAGTTTGCAACTGAAAAGAAACTTTGTGTTCCCAACAAGCAAGGTGAAGAACGGCTTTCACACACACTTATCTCTCAGAAATGAGCATGTGGAGAGACGTTCGTTCATATAGCACAAAGGGAACAGGTTGCAGGAGAAATTTTACTGTGGTTTCTCAGTCTGTTTCCTAGTGCCGATTTGAAGTTCCTGCAGTTTTCACTGTAAAATCATTTTGGAGCTAGTACCTCCCCATATATATGTATGGAGTGGAGTTTGCAACTGAAAAGAAACTTTGTGTTCCCAACAAGCTAGGTGAAGAACGGCTTTCACACACACACATCTCTCAGAATTTTGCATGTGGAGAGACGTTCGTTCATCTAGCACAAAGGGAACGGGTTGCAGGAGAAACTTTTACTCTGGTTTCTCAGTCTGTTTCTTGTGCCGGTTTGAAGTTCCTGCAGTTTTCACTGTAAAACAGAGTTGGAGCTAGTACCTCCCCATATATATGTATGAAGTGGAGTTTGCAACTGAAAAGAAACTTTGTGTTCCCAACAAGCTAGGTGAAGGACGGCTTTCACACACACTTATATCTCAGAACTGAGCATGTAGAGGGACCTTCGTTCATCTAGCACAACGGGAACGGGTTGCAGGAGAAACTTTTACTCTGGCTTCTCAGTCTGTTTCCTAGTGCCGGTTTGAAGTTCCTGCAGTTTTCACTGTAAAACAGAGTTGGAGCTAGTACCTCCCCATATATATGTATGGAGTGGAGTTTGCAACTGAAAAGAAACTTTGTGTTCCCAACAAGCTAGGTGAAGGACGGCTTTCACACACACTTATCTCTCAGAACTGAGCATGTGGAGAGACGTTCGTTCATCTAGCACAAAGGGAACGGTTTACAGGAGAAACTTTTACTCTGGTTTCTCAGTCTGTTTCCTAGTGCCGGTTTGAAGTTCCTGCAGTTTTCACTGTAAAACAGAGTTGGAGCTAGTACCTCCCCATATATATGTATGGAGTGGAGTTTGCAACTGAAAAGAAACTTTGTGTTCCCAACAAGCTTGGTGAAGGACGGCTTTCACACACACACATCTCTCAGAACTTTGCATGTGGAGAGACGTTCGTTCATCTAGCAAAAAGGGAACGGGTTGCAGGAGAAACCTTTACTCTGGTTTCTCAGTCTGTTTCCTAGTGCCGGTTTGAAGTTCCTGCAGTTTTCACTGTAAAACCGAGTTGGAGCTAGTACCTCCCCATATATATGTATGAAGTGGAGTTTGCAACTGAAAAGAAACTTTGTGTTCCCAACAAGCTAGGTGAAGGACGGCTTTCACACACACTTATATCTCAGAACTGAGCATGTAGAGGGACCTTCGTTCATCTAGCACAACGGGAACGGGTTGCAGGAGAAACTTTTACTCTGGCTTCTCAGTCTGTTTCCTAGTGCCGGTTTGAAGTTCCTGCAGTTTTCACTGTAAAACAGAGTTGGAGCTAGTACCTCCCCATATATATGTATGGAGTGGAGTTTGCAACTGATAAGAAACTTTGTGTTCCCAACAAGCTAGGTGAAGGACGGCTTTCACACACACTTATCTCTCAGAACTGAGCATGTGGAGAGACGTTCGTTCATCTAGCACAAAGGGAACGGTTTACAGGAGAAACTTTTACTCTGGTTTCTCAGGCAGTTTCCTAGTGCGGGTTTGAAGTTCCTGCAGTTTTCACTGTAAAACCGAGTTGGAATTGTAACTCCCCTTATATATGTATGGAGTGGAGTTTGCAACTGAAAAGAAACTTTGTGTTCCCAACAAGGTAGGTGAAGAACGGCTTTCACACACACTTATCTCTCAGAACTGATCATGTGGAGAGACGTTCGTTCATCTAGCACAAAGTGAACAGGTTGCAGGAGAAATTTTACTCTGGTTTCTCAGTCTTTTTCCTAGTGCTGTTTTGAAGTTCCTGCAGTTTTCAATGTAAAACCTTGTTGGAGCTAGTACCACCCCATATATATGTATGGAGTGGAGTTTGCAACTGAAAAGAAACTTTGTGTTCCCAACAAGCTAGGTGAAGAACGGCTTTCACACACACTTATCTCTCAGAACTGAGCATGTGAAGAGACGTTCGTTCATCTAACACAAAGGGAACAGGTTGCAGGGGAAACTTTTACTCTGGTTTCTCAGTCTGTTTCCTACTGCCGGTTTGAAGTTCCTGCAGTTTTCACTGTAAAACCGGGTTGGATCTAGTACCTCCCCACATATATGTATGGAGTGGAGTTTGCATCTGAAAAGAAACTTTGTGTTCCCAACACGTTAGGTGAAGGACGGCTTTCAAACACACTTATCTCTCAGAACTGAGCATGTGGAGAGACGTTCGTTCATCTAGCACAAAGGGAACGGGTTGCAAAAGAAACTTTTACTCTGGTTTCTCAGTCTGTTTCCTAGTGCGGGTTTGAAGTTCTTGCAGTTTTCACTGTAAAACCGAGTTGGAGCTAGTACCTCCCCATATATATGTATGGAGTGGAGTTTGCATCTGAAAAGAAACTTTGTGTTCCCAACAAGCTAGTTGAAGAACGGCTTTCACACACACTTATCTCTCAGAAATGAGCATGTGGAGAGACGTTCGTTCATCTAGCACAAAGGGAACGGGTTACAGGGGAAACTTTTACTCTGGTTTCTCAGGCAGTTTCCTAGTGCCGGTTTGAAGTTCCTGCAGTTTTCACTGTAAAACCGAGTTGGAATTGTAACTACCCTTATATATGTATGGAGTGAAGTTTGCAACTGAAAAGAAACTTTGTGTTCCCAACAAGCTAGGTGAAGAACGGCTTTCACACACACTTATCTCTCAGAAATGAGCATGTGGAGAGACGTTCGTTCATCTAGCACAAAGGGAACAGGTTGCAGGAGAAATTTTACTGTGGTTTCTCAGTCTGTTTCCTAGTGCCGATTTGAAGTTCCTGCAGTTTTCACTGTAAAATCGTTTTGGAGCTAGTACCTCCCCATATATATGTATGGAGTGGAGTTTGCAACTGAAAAGAAACTTTGTGTTCCCAACAAGCTAGGTGAAGGACGGCTTTCACACACACACATCTCTCAGAATTTTGCATGTGGAGAGAAGTTCGTTCATCTAGCACAAAGGGAACGGGTTGCAGGAGAAACTTTTACTCTGGTTTCTCAGTCTGTTTCCTAGTGCCGGTTTGAAGTTCCTGCAGTTTTCACTGTAAAATCGAGTTGGAGCTAGTACCTCCCCATATATATATATTGAGTGGAGTTTGCAACTGAAAAGAAACTTTGTGTTCCCTACAAGCTAGGTGAAGGACGGCTTTCACACACACTTATATCTCAGAACTGAGCATGTGGAGGGACGTTCGTTCATCTAGCACAAAGGGAACGGGTTGCAGGAGAAACTTTTACTCTGGTTTCTCAGTCTGTTTCCTTGTGCCGGTTTGAAGTTCCTGCAGTTTTCACTGTAAAACCGAGTTGGAGCTAGTACATTCCCATATATATGTATGGATTGGAGTTTGCAACTGAAAAGAAACTTTGTGTTCCCAACAAGCTAGGTGAAGGACGGCTTTCACACACACTTATCTCTCAGAACTGAGCATGTGGAGAGACGTTCGTTCATCTAGCACAAAGGGAACGGGTTACAGGAGAAATTTTATTCTGGTTTCTCAGGTAGTTTCCTAGTGCCTGTTTGAAGTTCCTGCAGTTTTCACTGTAAAACCGAGTTGGAATTGTAACTCCCCTTATATATATATGGAGTGGAGTTTGCAACTGAAAAGAAACTTTGTGTTCCCAACAAGCTAGGTGAAGAACGGCTTTCATACACACTTATCTCTCAGAACTGATCATGTGGAGAGACGTTCGTTCATCTAGCACAAAGGGAACAGGTTGCAGGAGAAATTTTACTGTGGTTTCTCAGTCTGTTTCCTAGTGCCGATTTGAAGTTCCTGCAGTTTTCACTGTAAAACCGTTTTGGAGCTAGTACCTCCCCATATATATGTATGGAGTGGAGTTTGCAACTGAAAAGAAACTTTGTGTTCCCAACAAGCTAGGTGAAGGACGGCTTTCACACACACACATCTCTCAGAATTTTGCATGTGGAGAGACGTTCGTTCATCTAGCACAAAAGGAACGGGTTGCTGGAGAAACTTTTACTCTGGTTTCTCAGTCTCTTTCCTAGTGCCGGTTTGAAGTTCCTGCAGTTTTCACTGTAAAATCGAGTTGGAGCTAGTACCTCCCCATATATATATATTGAGTGGAGTTTGCAACTGAAAAGAAACTTTGTGTTCCCTACAAGCTAGGTGAAGGACGGCTTTCACACACACTTATATCTCAGAACTGAGCATGTGGAGGGACGTTCGTTCATCTAGCACAAAGGGAACGGGTTGCAGGAGAAACTTTTACTCTGGTTTCTCAGTCTGTTTCCTAGTGCCGGTTTGAAGTTTCTGCAGTTTTCACTGTAAAACCGAGTTGGAGCTAGTACCTTCCCATATATATGTATGGATTGGAGTTTGCAACTGAAAAGAAACTTTGTGTTCCCAACAAGCTAGGTGAAGGACGGCTTTCACACACACTTATCTCTCAGAACTGAGCATGTGGAGAGACGTTCGTTCATCTAGCACAAAGGGAACGGGTTACAGGAGAAACTTTTACTCTGGTTTCTCAGGCAATTTCCTAGTGCCGGTTTGAAGTTCCTGCAGTTTTCACTGTAAAACCGAGTTGGAATTGTAACTCCCCTTATATATGTATGGAGTGGAGTTTGCAACTGAAAAGAAACTTTGTGTTCCCAACAAGCTAGGTGAAGAACGGCTTTCACACACACTTATCTCTCAGAACTGATCATGTGGAGAGACTTTCGTTCATCTAGCACAAAGGGAACAGGTTGCAGGAGAAATTTTACTGTGGTTTCTCAGTCTGTTTCCTAGTGCCGATTTGAAGTTCCTGCAGTTTTCACTGTAAAACCGTTTTGGAGCTAGTACCTCCCCATATATATGTATGGAGTGGAGTTTGCATCTGAAAAGAAACTTTGTGTTCCCAACAAGCTAGGTGAAGAACGGCTTTCACACACACTTTTCTCTCAGAACTGAGCATGTGGAGAGACGTTCGTTCATCTAGCACAAAGGGAACGGGTTACAGGGGAAAGTTTTACTCTGGTTTCTCAGGCAGTTTCCTAGTGCCGGTTTGAAGTTCCTGCAGTTTTCACTGTAAAACCGAGTTGGAATTGTAACTACCCTTATATTTGTATGGAGTGAAGTTTGCAACTGAAAAGAAACTTTGTGTTCCCAACAAGCTAGGTGAAGAACGGCTTTCACACACACTTATCTCTCAGAACTGAGCATGTGGAGAGACGTTCGTTCATCTAGCACAAAGGGAACTGGTTGCAGGAGAAATTTTACTGTGGTTTCTCAGTCTGTTTCCTAGTGCCGATTTGAAGTTCCTGCAGTTTTCACTGTAAAACCGTTTTGGAGCTAGTACCTCCCCATATATATGTATGGAGTGGAGTTTGCAACTGAAAAGAAACTTTGTGTTCCTAACAAGCTAGGTGAAGGACGGCTTTCACACACACACATCTCTCAGAATTTTGCATGTGGAGAGACGTTCGTTCATCTAGCACAAAGGGAACGGGTTGCAGGAGAAACTTTTACTCTGGTTTCTCAGTCTGTTTCCTAGTGCCGGTTTGAAGTTCCTGCAGTTTTCACTGTAAAATCGAGTTGGAGCTAGTACCTCCCCATATATATATATTGAGTGGAGTTTGCAACTGAAAAGAAACTTTGTGTTCCCTACAAGCTAGGTGAAGGACGGATTTCACACACAATTATATCTCAGAACTGAGCATGTGGAGGGACGTTCGTTCATCTAGCACAACGGGAACGGGTTGCAGGAGAAACTTTTACTCTGGTTTCTCAGTCTGTTTCCTAGTGCCGGTTTGAAGTTCCTGCAGTTTTCACTGTAAAATCGAGTTGGAGCTAGTACCTCCCCATATATATATATTGAGTGGAGTTTGCAACTGAAAAGAAACTTTGTGTTGCCAACAAGCTAGGTGAAGAACGGCTTTCACACACACTTATCTCTCAGAACTGAGCATGTGGAGAGACGTTCGTTCATCTAGCACAAAGGGAACGGGTTACAGGAGAAACTTTTACTCTGGTTTCTCAGGCAGTTTCCTAGTGCCGGTTTGAAGTTCCTGCAGTTTTCACTGTAAAACCGAGTTGGAATTGTAACTCCCCTTATATATGTATGGACTGGAGTTTGCAACTGAAAAGAAACTTTGTGTTCCCAACAAGGTAGGTGAAGAACGGCTTTCACACACACTTATCTCTCAGAACTGATCATGTGGAGAGACGTTCGTTCATCTAGCACAAAGGGAACAGGTTGCAGGAGAAATTTTACTGTGGTTTCTCAGTCTGTTTCCTAGTGCCGATTTGAAGTTCCTGCAGTTTTCACTGTAAAACCGTTTTGAAGCTAGTACCTCCCCATATATATGTATGGAGTGGAGTTTGCAACTGAAAAGAAACTTTGTGTTCCCAACAAGCTAGGTGAAGGACGGCTTTCACACACACACATCTCTCAGAATTTTGCATGTTGAGAGACGTTCGTTCATCTAGCACAAAGGGAACGGGTTGCAGGAGAAACTTTTACTCTGGTTTCTCAGTCTGTTTCCTAGTGCCGGTTTGAAGTTCCTGCAGTTTTCACTGTAAAATCGAGTTGGAGCTAGTACCTCCCCATATATATATATTGAGTGGAGTTTGCAACTGAAAAGAAACTTTGTGTTCCCTACAAGCTAGGTGAAGGACGGCTTTCACACACACTTATATCTCAGAACTGAGCATGTGGAGGGACTTTCTTTCATCTAGCACAAAGGGAACGGGTTGCAGGAGAAACTTTTACTCTGGTTTCTCAGTCTGTTTCCTAGTGCCGGTTTGAAGTTCCTGCAGTATTCACTGTAAAACCCAGTTGGAGCTAGAACCTTCCCATATATATGTATGGATTGGAGTTTGCAACTGAAAAGAAACTTTGTGTTCCCAACAAGCTAGGTGAAGGACGGCTTTCACACACACTTATCTCTCAGAACTGAGCATGTGGAGAGACGTTCGTTCATCTAGCACAAAGGGAACGGGTAACAGGAGAAACTTTTACTCTGGTTTCTCAGGCAGTTTCCTAGTGCCGGTTTGAAGTTCCTGCAGTTTTCACTGTAAAACCGAGTTGGAATTGTAACTCCCCTTATATATGTATGGAGTGGAGTTTGCAACTGAAAAGAAACTTTGTGTTCCCAACAAGCTAGGTGAAGAACGGCTTTCACACACACTTATCTCTCAGAACTGATCATGTGGAGAGACGTTCGTTCATCTAGCACAAATGGAACAGGTTGCAGGAGAAATTTTACTCTGGTTTCTCAGTCTGTTTCCTAGTGCCGGTTTGAAGTTCCTGCAGTTTTCACTGTAAAACCGTGTTGGAGCTAGTACATCCCCATATATATGTATGGAGTGGAGTTTGCAACTGAAAAGAAACTTTGTGTTCCCAACAAGCTAGGTGAAGGACGGCTTTCACACACACACATCTCTCAGAACTTTGCATGTGGAGAGACGTTCGTTCATCTAGCACAAAGGGAACGGGTTGCAGGAGAAACTTTTACTCTGGTTTCTCAGTCTGTTTCCTAGTGCCGATTTGAAGTTCCTGCAGTTTTCACTGTAAAACCGTTTTGGAGCTAGTACCTCCCCATATATATGTATGGAGTGGAGTTTGCAACTGAAAAGAAACTTTGTGTTCCCAACAAGCTAGGTGAAGGACGGCTTTCACACACACACATCTCTCAGAATTTTGCATGTGGAGAGACGTTCGTTCATCTAGCACAAAGGGAACGGGTTGCAGGAGAAACTTTTACTCTGGTTTCTCAGTCTGTTTCCTAGTGCCGGTTTGAAGTTCCTGCAGTTTTCACTGTAAAATCGAGTTGGAGCTAGTACCTCCCCATATATATATATTGAGTGGACTTTGCAACTGAAAAGAAACTTTGTGTTCCCTACAAGCTAGGTGAAGGACGGCTTTCACACACACTTATATCTCAGAACTGAGCATGTGGAGGGACGTTCGTTCATCTAGCACAAAGGAAACGGTTTGCAGGAGAAATTTTTACTCTGGTTTCTCAGTCTGTTTCCTAGTGCCGGTTTGAAGTTCCTGCAGTATTCACTGTAAAACCGAGTTGGAGCTAGTACCTTCCCATATATATATATTGAGTGGAGTTTGCAACTGAAAAGAAACTTTGTGTTCCCAACAAGCTAGGTGAAGAAAGGCTTTCACACACACTTATCTCTCAGAACTGAGCATGTGAAGAGACGTTCGTTCATCTAGCACAAAGGGAACAGGTTGCAGGGGAAACTTTTACTCTGGTTTCTCAGTCTGTTTCCTACTGCCGGTTTGAAATTCCTGCAGTTTTCACTGTAAAACCGGGTTGATCTAGTACCTCCCCACATATATGTATGGAGTGGAGTTTGCATCTGAAAAGAAACTTTGTGTTCCAAACACGTTAGGTAAAGGACGGCTTTCAAACACACTTATCTCTCAGAACTGAGCATGTGGAGAGACGTTCGTTCATCTAGCACAAAGGGAACGGGTGGCAGGAGAAACTTTTACTCTGGTTTCTCAGTCTGTTTCCTAGTGCGGGTTTGAAGTTCTTGCAGTTTTCACTGTAAAATCGTGTTGGAGCTAGTACTTCCCCATATATATGTATGGAGTGGAGTTTGCATCTGAAAAGAAACTTTGTGTTCCCAACAAGCTAGGTGAAGAACGGCTTTCACACACACTTATCTCTCAGAACTGAGCATGTGGAGAGACGTTCGTTCATCTAGCACAAAGGGAACGGGTTACAGGGGAAACTTTTACTCTGGTTTCTCAGGCAGTTTCCTAGTGCCGGTTTGAAGTTCCTGCAGTTTTCACTGTAAAACCGAGTTGGAATTGTAACTACCCTTATATATGTATGGAGTGAAGTTTGCAACTGAAAAGAAACTTTGTGTTCCCAACAAGCTAGGTGAAGAACGGTTTTCACACACACTTATCTCTCAGAACTGAGCATGTGGAGAGACGTTCGTTCATCTAGCACAAAGGGAACAGGTTGCAGGAGAAATTTTACTGTGGTTTCTCAGTCTGTTTCCTAGTGCCGATTTGAAGTTCCTGCAGTTTTCACTGTAAAATCGTTTTGGAGCTAGTACCTCCCCATATATATGTATGGAGTGGAGTTTGCAACTGAAAAGAAACTTTGTGTTCCCAACAAGCTAGGTGAAGAACGGCTTTCACACACACTTATCTCTCAGAACTGAGCATGTGGAGAGACGTTCGTTCATCTAGCACAAAGGGAACAGGTTGCAGGAGAAATTTTACTGTGGTTTCTCAGTCTGTTTCCTAGTGCCGATTTGAAGTTCCTGCAGTTTTCACTGTAAAATCGTTTTGGAGCTAGTACCTCCCCATATATATGTATGGAGTGGAGTTTGCAACTGAAAAGAAACTTTGTGTTCCCAACAAGCTAGGTGAAGGACGGCTTTCACACACACACATCTCTCAGAATTTTGCATGTGGAGAGAAGTTCGTTCATCTAGCACAAAGGGAACGGGTTGCAGGAGAAACTTTTACTCTGGTTTCTCAGTCTGTTTCCTACTGCCGGTTTGAAATTCCTGCAGTTTTCACTGTAAAACCGGGTTGATCTAGTACCTCCCCACATATATGTATGGAGTGGAGTTTGCATCTGAAAAGAAACTTTGTGTTCCAAACACGTTAGGTAAAGGACGGCTTTCAAACACACTTATCTCTCAGAACTGAGCATGTGGAGAGACGTTCGTTCATCTAGCACAAAGGGAACGGGTGGCAGGAGAAACTTTTACTCTGGTTTCTCAGTCTGTTTCCTAGTGCGGGTTTGAAGTTCTTGCAGTTTTCACTGTAAAATCGTGTTGGAGCTAGTACTTCCCCATATATATGTATGGAGTGGAGTTTGCATCTGAAAAGAAACTTTGTGTTCCCAACAAGCTAGGTGAAGAACGGCTTTCACACACACTTATCTCTCAGAACTGAGCATGTGGAGAGACGTTCGTTCATCTAGCACAAAGGGAACGGGTTACAGGGGAAACTTTTACTCTGGTTTCTCAGGCAGTTTCCTAGTGCCGGTTTGAAGTTCCTGCAGTTTTCACTGTAAAACCGAGTTGGAATTGTAACTACCCTTATATATGTATGGAGTGAAGTTTGCAACTGAAAAGAAACTTTGTGTTCCCAACAAGCTAGGTGAAGAACGGCTTTCACACACACTTATCTCTCAGAACTGAGCATGTGGAGAGACGTTCGTTCATCTAGCACAAAGGGAACAGGTTGCAGGAGAAATTTTACTGTGGTTTCTCAGTCTGTTTCCTAGTGCCGATTTGAAGTTCCTGCAGTTTTCACTGTAAAATCGTTTTGGAGCTAGTACCTCCCCATATATATGTATGGAGTGGAGTTTGCAACTGAAAAGAAACTTTGTGTTCCCAACAAGCTAGGTGAAGAACGGCTTTCACACACACTTATCTCTCAGAACTGAGCATGTGGAGAGACGTTCGTTCATCTAGCACAAAGGGAACAGGTTGCAGGAGAAATTTTACTGTGGTTTCTCAGACTGTTTCCTAGTGCCGATTTGAAGTTCCTGCAGTTTTCACTGTAAAATCGTTTTGGAGCTAGTACCTCCCCATATATATGTATGGAGTGGAGTTTGCAACTGAAAAGAAACTTTGTGTTCCCAACAAGCTAGGTGAAGGACGGCTTTCACACACACACATCTCTCAGAATTTTGCATGTGGAGAGAAGTTCGTTCATCTAGCACAAAGGGAACGGGTTGCAGGAGAAACTTTTACTCTGGTTTCTCAGTCTGTTTCCTAGTGCCGGTTTGAAGTTCCTGCAGTTTTCACTGTAAAATCGAGTTGGAGCTAGTAACTCCCCATATATATATATTGAGTGGAGTTTGCAACTGAAAAGAAACTTTGTGTTCCCTACAAGCTAGGTGAAGGACGGCTTTCACACACACTTATATCTCAGAACTGAGCATGTGGAGGGACGTTCGTTCATCTAGCACAAAGGGAACGGTTTGCAGGAGAAACTTTTACTCTGGTTTCTCAGTCTGTTTCCTTGTGCCGGTTTGAAATTCCTGCAGTTTTCACTGTAAAACCGAGTTGGAGCTAGTACCTTCCCATATATATGTATGGATTGGAGTTTGCAACTGAAAAGAAACTTTGTGTTCCCAACAAGCTTGGTGAAGGATGGCTTTCACACACACTTATCTCTCAGAACTGAGCATGTGGAGAGACGTTCGTTCATCTAGCACAAAGGGAACGTGTTACAGGAGAAACTTTTTCTCTGGTTTCTCAGGCAGTTTCCTAGTGCCGGTTTGAAGTTCCTGCAGTTTTCACTGTAAAACCGAGTTGGAATTGTAACTCCCCTTAAATATATATGGAGTGGAGTTTGCAACTGAAAAGAAACTTTGTGTTCCCAACAAGCTAGGTGAAGAACGGCTTTCACACACACTTATCTCTCAGAACTGAGCATGTGGAGAGACGTTCGTTCATCTAGCACAAAGGGAACAGGTTGCAGGAGAAATTTTACTCTGGTTTCTCAGTCTGTTTCCTAGTGCCGGTTTGAAGTTCCTGCAGTTTTCACTGTAAAACCGTGTTGGAGCTAGTACATCCCCATATATATGTATGGAGTGGAGTTTGCAACTGAAAAGAAACTTTGTGTTCCCAACAAGCTAGGTGAAGGACGGCTTTCACACACACACATCTCTCAGAATTTTGCATGTGGAGAGACGTTCGTTCATCTAGCACAAAGGGAACGGGTTGCAGGAGAAACTTTTACTCTGGTTTCTCAGTCTGTTTCCTAGTGCCGATTTGAAGTTCCTGCAGTTTTCACTGTAAAACCGTTTTGGAGCTAGTACCTCCCCATTTATATGTATGGAGTGGAGTTTGCAACTGAAAAGAAACTTTGTGTTCCCAACAAGCTAGGTGAAGGACGGCTTTCACACACACACATCTCTCAGAATTTTGCATGTGGAGAGACGTTCGTTCATCTAGCACAAAGGGAACGGGTTGCAGGAGAAACTTTTACTCTGGTTTCTCAGTCTGTTTCCTAGTGCCGGTTTGAGGTTCCTGCAGTTTTCACTGTAAAATCGAGTTGGAGCTAGTACCTCCCCATATATATATATTGAGTGGACTTTGCAACTGAAAAGAAACTTTGTGTTCCCTACAAGCTAGGTGAAGGACGGCTTTCACACACACACATCTCTCAGAATTTTGCATGTGGAGAGACGTTCGTTCATCTAGCACAAAGGGAACGGGTTGCAGGAGAAACTTTTACTCTGGTTTCTCAGTCTGTTTCCTAGTGCCGGTTTGAATTTCCTGCAGTTTTCACTGTAAAATCGAGTTGGAGCTAGTACCTCCCCATATATATATATTGAGTGGAGTTTGCAACTGAAAAGAAACTTTGTGTTCCCTACAAGCTAGGTGAAGGACGGCTTTCACACACACTTATATCTAAGAACTGAGCATGTGGAGGGACGTTCGTCCATCTAGCACAAATGGAACGGGTTGCAGGAGAAACTTTTACTCTGGTTTCTCAGTCTGTTTCCTAGTGCCGGTTTGAAGTTCCTGCAGTTTTCACTGTAAAATCGAGTTGGAGCTAGTACCACCCCATATATATATATTGAGTGGAGTTTGCAACTGAAAAGAAACTTTGTGTTCCCAACAAGCTATGTGAAGAACGGCTTTCACACACACTTATCTCTCAGAACTGAGCATGTGAAGAGACGTTCGTTCATCTAACACAAAGGGAACAGGTTGCAGGGGAAACTTTTACTCTGGTTTCTCAGTCTGTTTCCTACTGCCGGTTTGAAGTTCCTGCAGTTTTCACTGTAAAACCGGGTTGATCTAGTACTTCCCCATATATATGTATGGAGTGGAGTTTGCATCTGAAAAGAAACTTTGTGTTCCCAACAAGCTAGGTGAAGAACGGCTTTCACACACACTTATCTCTCAGAACTGAGCATGTGGAGAGACGTTCGTTCATCTAGCACAAAGGGAACGGGTTACAGGGGAAACTTTTACTCTGGTTTCTCAGGCAGTTTCCTAGTGCCGGTTTGAAGTTCCTGCAGTTTTCACTGTAAAACCGAGTTGGAATTGTAACTACCCTTATGTATGTATGGAGTGAAGTTTGCAACTGAAAAGAAACTTTGTGTTCCCAACAAGCTAGGTGAAGAACGGCTTTCACACACACTTATCTCTCAGAACTGAGCATGTGGAGAGACGTTCGTTCATCTAGCACAAAGGGAACAGGTTGCAGGAGAAATTTTACTGTGGTTTCTCAGTCTGTTTCCTAGTGCCGATTTGAAGTTCCTGCAGTTTTCACTGTAAAATCGTTTTGGAGCTAGTACATCCCCATATATATGTATGGAGTGGAGTTTGCAACTGAAAGGAAACTTTGTGTTCCCAACAAGCTAGGTGAAGGACGGCTTTCACACACACACATCTCTCAGAATTTTGCATGTGGAGAGAAGTTCGTTCATCTAGCACAAAGGGAACGGGTTGCAGGAGAAACTTTTACTCTGGTTTCTCAGTCTGTTTCCTAGTGCCGGTTTGAAGTTCCTGCAGTTTTCACTGTAAAATCGAGTTGGAGCTAGTACCTCCCCATATATATATATTGAGTGGAGTTTGCAACTGAAAAGAAACTTTGTGTTCCCTACAAGCTAGGTGAAGGACGGCTTTCACACACACTTATATCTCAGAACTGAGCATGTGGAGGGACGTTCGTTCATCTAGCACAAAGGGAACGGGTTGCAGGAGAAACTTTTACTCTGGTTTCTCAGTCTGTTTCCTTGTGCCGGTTTGAAGTTCCTGCAGTTTTCACTATAAAACCGAGTTGGAGCTAGTACCTTCCCATATATACGTATGGATTGGAGTTTGCAACTGAAAAGAAACTTTGTGTTCCCAACAAGCTAGGTGAAGGACGGCTTTCACACACACTTATCTCTCAGAACTGAGCATGTGGAGAGACGTTCGTTCATCTAGCACAAAGGGAACGGGTTACAGGAGAAACTTTTACTCTGGTTTCTCAGGCAGTTTCCTAGTGCCGGTTTGAAGTTCCTGCAGTTTTCACTGTAAAACCGAGTTGGAATTGTAACTCCCCTTATATATATATGGAGTGGAGTTTGCAACTGAAAAGAAACTTTGTGTTCCCAACAAGCTAGGTGAAGAACGGCTTTCACACACACTTATCTCTCAGAACTGATCATGTGGAGAGACGTTCGTTCATCTAGCACAAAGGGAACAGGTTGCAGGAGAAATTTTACTGTGGTTTCTCAGTCTGTTTCCTAGTGCCGATTTGAAGTTCCTGCAGTTTTCACTGTAAAACCGTTTTGGAGCTAGTACCTCCCCATATATATGTATGGAGTGGAGTTTGCAACTGAAAAGAAACTTTGTGTTCCCAACAAGCTGGGTGAAGGACGGCTTTCACACACACACATCTCTCAGAATTTTGCATGTGGAGAGACGTTCGTTCATCTAGCACAAAGGGAACGGGTTGCAGGAGAAACTTTTACTCTGGTCTCTCAGTCTGTTTCCTAGTGCCGGTTTGATGTTCCCGCAGTTTTCACTGTAAAATCGAGTTGGAGCTAGTACCTCCCCATATATATATATAGAGTGGACTTTGCAACTGAAAAGAAACTTTGTGTTCCCTACAAGCTAGGTGAAGGACGGCTTTCACACACACTTATATCTCAGAACTGAGCATGTGGAGGGACGTTCGTTCATCTAGCACAAAGGGAACGGGTTGCAGGAGAAATTTTTACTCTGGTTTCTCAGTCTGTTTCCTAGTGCCGGTTTGAAGTTCCTGCAGTATTCACTGTAAAACCGAGTTGGAGCTAGTACCTTCCCATATATATGTATGGATTGGGGTTTGCATCTGAAAAGAAACTTTGTGTTCCCAACAAGCTAGGTGAAGGACGGCTTTCACACACACTTATCCCTCAGAACTGAGCATGTGGAGAGACGTTCGTTCATCTAGCACAAAGGGAACGGGTTACAGGAGAAACTTTTACTCTGGTTTCTCAGGCAGTTTCCTAGTGCCGGTTTGAAGTTCCTGCAGTTTTCACTGTAAAACCGAGTTGGAATTGTAACTCCCCTTATATATGTATGGAGTGGAGTTTGCAACTGAAAAGAAACTTTGTGTTCCCAACAAGCTTGGTGAAGGACGGCTTTCACACACACACATCTCTCAGAACTTTGCATGTGGAGAGACGTTCGTTCATCTAGCACAAAGGGAACGGGTTGCAGGAGTAACTTTTACTCTGGTTTCTCAGTCTGTTTCCTAGTGCCGGTTTGAAGTTCCTGCAGTTTTCACTGTAAAACCGAGTTGGAGCTAGTACCTCCCCATATATATGTATGGTGTGGAGTTTGCAACTGAAAACAAACTTTGTGTTCCCAACAAGCTAGGTTAAGGACGGCTTTCACACACACTTATGTCTCAGAACTGAGCATGTTGAGGGAAGTTCGTTCATATAGCACAAAGTGAACGGGTTGCAGGAGAAACTTTTACTCTGGTTTCTCAGTCTGTTTCCTAGTGCCGGTTTGAAGTTCCTGCAGTTTTCACTGTAAAATCGAGTTGGAGCTAGTACCACCCCATATATATATATTGAGTGGAGTTTGCAACTGGAAAGAAACTTTGTGTTCCCAACAAGCTAGGTGAAGAACGGCTTTCACACACACTTATCTCTCAGAACTGAGCATGTGGAGAGACGTTCGTTCATCTAGCACAAAGGGAACAGGTTGCAGGAGAAATTTTACTGTGGTTTCTCAGACTGTTTCCTAGTGCCGATTTGAAGTTCCTGCAGTTTTCACTGTAAAATCGTTTTGGAGCTAGTACCTCCCCATATATATGTATGGAGTGGAGTTTGCAACTGAAAAGAAACTTTGTGTTCCCAACAAGCTAGGTGAAGGACGGCTTTCACACACACACATCTCTCAGAATTTTGCATGTGGAGAGAAGTTCGTTCATCTAGCACAAAGGGAACGGGTTGCAGGAGAAACTTTTACTCTGGTTTCTCAGTCTGTTTCCTAGTGCCGGTTTGAAGTTCCTGCAGTTTTCACTGTAAAATCGAGTTGGAGCTAGTAACTCCCCATATATATATATTGAGTGGAGTTTGCAACTGAAAAGAAACTTTGTGTTCCCTACAAGCTAGGTGAAGGACGGCTTTCACACACACTTATATCTCAGAACTGAGCATGTGGAGGGACGTTCGTTCATCTAGCACAAAGGGAACGGTTTGCAGGAGAAACTTTTACTCTGGTTTCTCAGTCTGTTTCCTTGTGCCGGTTTGAAATTCCTGCAGTTTTCACTGTAAAACCGAGTTGGAGCTAGTACCTTCCCATATATATGTATGGATTGGAGTTTGCAACTGAAAAGAAACTTTGTGTTCCCAACAAGCTTGGTGAAGGATGGCTTTCACACACACTTATCTCTCAGAACTGAGCATGTGGAGAGACGTTCGTTCATCTAGCACAAAGGGAACGTGTTACAGGAGAAACTTTTTCTCTGGTTTCTCAGGCAGTTTCCTAGTGCCGGTTTGAAGTTCCTGCAGTTTTCACTGTAAAACCGAGTTGGAATTGTAACTCCCCTTAAATATATATGGAGTGGAGTTTGCAACTGAAAAGAAACTTTGTGTTCCCAACAAGCTAGGTGAAGAACGGCTTTCACACACACTTATCTCTCAGAACTGAGCATGTGGAGAGACGTTCGTTCATCTAGCACAAAGGGAACAGGTTGCAGGAGAAATTTTACTCTGGTTTCTCAGTCTGTTTCCTAGTGCCGGTTTGAAGTTCCTGCAGTTTTCACTGTAAAACCGTGTTGGAGCTAGTACATCCCCATATATATGTATGGAGTGGAGTTTGCAACTGAAAAGAAACTTTGTGTTCCCAACAAGCTAGGTGAAGGACGGCTTTCACACACACACATCTCTCAGAATTTTGCATGTGGAGAGACGTTCGTTCATCTAGCACAAAGGGAACGGGTTGCAGGAGAAACTTTTACTCTGGTTTCTCAGTCTGTTTCCTAGTGCCGATTTGAAGTTCCTGCAGTTTTCACTGTAAAACCGTTTTGGAGCTAGTACCTCCCCATTTATATGTATGGAGTGGAGTTTGCAACTGAAAAGAAACTTTGTGTTCCCAACAAGCTAGGTGAAGGACGGCTTTCACACACACACATCTCTCAGAATTTTGCATGTGGAGAGACGTTCGTTCATCTAGCACAAAGGGAACGGGTTGCAGGAGAAACTTTTACTCTGGTTTCTCAGTCTGTTTCCTAGTGCCGGTTTGAGGTTCCTGCAGTTTTCACTGTAAAATCGAGTTGGAGCTAGTACCTCCCCATATATATATATTGAGTGGACTTTGCAACTGAAAAGAAACTTTGTGTTCCCTACAAGCTAGGTGAAGGACGGCTTTCACACACACACATCTCTCAGAATTTTGCATGTGGAGAGACGTTCGTTCATCTAGCACAAAGGGAACGGGTTGCAGGAGAAACTTTTACTCTGGTTTCTCAGTCTGTTTCCTAGTGCCGGTTTGAATTTCCTGCAGTTTTCACTGTAAAATCGAGTTGGAGCTAGTACCTCCCCATATATATATATTGAGTGGAGTTTGCAACTGAAAAGAAACTTTGTGTTCCCTACAAGCTAGGTGAAGGACGGCTTTCACACACACTTATATCTAAGAACTGAGCATGTGGAGGGACGTTCGTCCATCTAGCACAAATGGAACGGGTTGCAGGAGAAACTTTTACTCTGGTTTCTCAGTCTGTTTCCTAGTGCCGGTTTGAAGTTCCTGCAGTTTTCACTGTAAAATCGAGTTGGAGCTAGTACCACCCCATATATATATATTGAGTGGAGTTTGCAACTGAAAAGAAACTTTGTGTTCCCAACAAGCTATGTGAAGAACGGCTTTCACACACACTTATCTCTCAGAACTGAGCATGTGAAGAGACGTTCGTTCATCTAACACAAAGGGAACAGGTTGCAGGGGAAACTTTTACTCTGGTTTCTCAGTCTGTTTCCTACTGCCGGTTTGAAGTTCCTGCAGTTTTCACTGTAAAACCGGGTTGATCTAGTACTTCCCCATATATATGTATGGAGTGGAGTTTGCATCTGAAAAGAAACTTTGTGTTCCCAACAAGCTAGGTGAAGAACGGCTTTCACACACACTTATCTCTCAGAACTGAGCATGTGGAGAGACGTTCGTTCATCTAGCACAAAGGGAACGGGTTACAGGGGAAACTTTTACTCTGGTTTCTCAGGCAGTTTCCTAGTGCCGGTTTGAAGTTCCTGCAGTTTTCACTGTAAAACCGAGTTGGAATTGTAACTACCCTTATATATGTATGGAGTGAAGTTTGCAACTGAAAAGAAACTTTGTGTTCCCAACAAGCTAGGTGAAGAACGGCTTTCACACACACTTATCTCTCAGAACTGAGCATGTGGAGAGACGTTCGTTCATCTAGCACAAAGGGAACAGGTTGCAGGAGAAATTTTACTGTGGTTTCTCAGTCTGTTTCCTAGTGCCGATTTGAAGTTCCTGCAGTTTTCACTGTAAAATCGTTTTGGAGCTAGTACATCCCCATATATATGTATGGAGTGGAGTTTGCAACTGAAAGGAAACTTTGTGTTCCCAACAAGCTAGGTGAAGGACGGCTTTCACACACACACATCTCTCAGAATTTTGCATGTGGAGAGAAGTTCGTTCATCTAGCACAAAGGGAACGGGTTGCAGGAGAAACTTTTACTCTGGTTTCTCAGTCTGTTTCCTAGTGCCGGTTTGAAGTTCCTGCAGTTTTCACTGTAAAATCGAGTTGGAGCTAGTACCTCCCCATATATATATATTGAGTGGAGTTTGCAACTGAAAAGAAACTTTGTGTTCCCTACAAGCTAGGTGAAGGACGGCTTTCACACACACTTATATCTCAGAACTGAGCATGTGGAGGGACGTTCGTTCATCTAGCACAAAGGGAACGGGTTGCAGGAGAAACTTTTACTCTGGTTTCTCAGTCTGTTTCCTTGTGCCGGTTTGAAGTTCCTGCAGTTTTCACTATAAAACCGAGTTGGAGCTAGTACCTTCCCATATATACGTATGGATTGGAGTTTGCAACTGAAAAGAAACTTTGTGTTCCCAACAAGCTAGGTGAAGGACGGCTTTCACACACACTTATCTCTCAGAACTGAGCATGTGGAGAGACGTTCGTTCATCTAGCACAAAGGGAACGGGTTACAGGAGAAACTTTTACTCTGGTTTCTCAGGCAGTTTCCTAGTGCCGGTTTGAAGTTCCTGCAGTTTTCACTGTAAAACCGAGTTGGAATTGTAACTCCCCTTATATATATATGGAGTGGAGTTTGCAACTGAAAAGAAACTTTGTGTTCCCAACAAGCTAGGTGAAGAACGGCTTTCACACACACTTATCTCTCAGAACTGATCATGTGGAGAGACGTTCGTTCATCTAGCACAAAGGGAACAGGTTGCAGGAGAAATTTTACTGTGGTTTCTCAGTCTGTTTCCTAGTGCCGATTTGAAGTTCCTGCAGTTTTCACTGTAAAACCGTTTTGGAGCTAGTACCTCCCCATATATATGTATGGAGTGGAGTTTGCAACTGAAAAGAAACTTTGTGTTCCCAACAAGCTGGGTGAAGGACGGCTTTCACACACACACATCTCTCAGAATTTTGCATGTGGAGAGACGTTCGTTCATCTAGCACAAAGGGAACGGGTTGCAGGAGAAACTTTTACTCTGGTCTCTCAGTCTGTTTCCTAGTGCCGGTTTGATGTTCCCGCAGTTTTCACTGTAAAATCGAGTTGGAGCTAGTACCTCCCCATATATATATATAGAGTGGACTTTGCAACTGAAAAGAAACTTTGTGTTCCCTACAAGCTAGGTGAAGGACGGCTTTCACACACACTTATATCTCAGAACTGAGCATGTGGAGGGACGTTCGTTCATCTAGCACAAAGGGAACGGGTTGCAGGAGAAATTTTTACTCTGGTTTCTCAGTCTGTTTCCTAGTGCCGGTTTGAAGTTCCTGCAGTATTCACTGTAAAACCGAGTTGGAGCTAGTACCTTCCCATATATATGTATGGATTGGGGTTTGCATCTGAAAAGAAACTTTGTGTTCCCAACAAGCTAGGTGAAGGACGGCTTTCACACACACTTATCCCTCAGAACTGAGCATGTGGAGAGACGTTCGTTCATCTAGCACAAAGGGAACGGGTTACAGGAGAAACTTTTACTCTGGTTTCTCAGGCAGTTTCCTAGTGCCGGTTTGAAGTTCCTGCAGTTTTCACTGTAAAACCGAGTTGGAATTGTAACTCCCCTTATATATGTATGGAGTGGAGTTTGCAACTGAAAAGAAACTTTGTGTTCCCAACAAGCTTGGTGAAGGACGGCTTTCACACACACACATCTCTCAGAACTTTGCATGTGGAGAGACGTTCGTTCATCTAGCACAAAGGGAACGGGTTGCAGGAGTAACTTTTACTCTGGTTTCTCAGTCTGTTTCCTAGTGCCGGTTTGAAGTTCCTGCAGTTTTCACTGTAAAACCGAGTTGGAGCTAGTACCTCCCCATATATATGTATGGTGTGGAGTTTGCAACTGAAAACAAACTTTGTGTTCCCAACAAGCTAGGTTAAGGACGGCTTTCACACACACTTATGTCTCAGAACTGAGCATGTTGAGGGAAGTTCGTTCATATAGCACAAAGTGAACGGGTTGCAGGAGAAACTTTTACTCTGGTTTCTCAGTCTGTTTCCTAGTGCCGGTTTGAAGTTCCTGCAGTTTTCACTGTAAAATCGAGTTGGAGCTAGTACCACCCCATATATATATATTGAGTGGAGTTTGCAACTGGAAAGAAACTTTGTGTTCCCAACAAGCTAGGTGAAGAACGGCTTTCACACACACTTATCTCTCAGAACTGAGCATGTGAAGAGACGTTCGTTCATCTAGCACAAAGGGAACAGGTTGCAGGGGAAACTTTTACTCTGGTTTCTCAGTCTGTTTCCTACTGCCGGTTTGAAGTTCCTGCAGTTTTCACTGTAAAACCGGGTTGGATCTAGTACCTCCCCACATATATGTATGGAGTGGAGTTTGCATCTGAAAAGAAACTTTGTGTTCCCAACACGTTAGGTGAAGGACGGCTTTCAAACACACTTATCTCTCAGAACTGAGCATGTGGAGAGACGTTCGTTCATCTAGCACAAAGGGAACGGTTTGCAGGAGAAACTTTTACTCTGGTTTCTCAGTCTGTTTCCTAGTGCGGGTTTGAAGTTCTTGCAGTTTTCACTGTAAAACCGAGTTGGAGCTAATACCTCCCATATATATGTATGGAGTGGAGTTTGCATCTGAAAAGAAACTTTGTGTTCCCAACAAGCTAGGTGAAGAACGGCTTTCACACACACTTATCTCTCAGAACTGAGCATGTGGAGAGACGTTCGTTCATCTAGCACAAAGGGAACGGGTTACAGGGGAAACTTTTACTCTGGTTTCTCAGGCAGTTTCCTAGTGCCGGTTTGAAGTTCCTGCAGTTTTCACTGTAAAACCGAGTTGGAATTGTAACTACCCTTATATATGTATGGAGTGAAGTTTGCAACTGAAAAGAAACTTTGTGTTCCCAACAAGCTAGGTGAAGAACGGCTTTCACACACACTTATCTCTCAGAACTGAGCATGTGGAGAGACGTTCGTTCATCTAGCACAAAGGGAACAGTTTGCAGGAGAAATTTTACTGTGGTTTCTCAGTCTGTTTCCTAGTGCCGATTTGAAGTTCCTGCAGTTTTCACTGTAAAACCGTTTTGGAACTAGTACCTCCCCATATATATGTATGGAGTGGATTTTGCAACTGAAAAGAAACTTTGTGTTCCCAACAAGCTAGGTGAAGGACGGCTTTCACACACACACATCTCTCAGAATTTTGCATGTGGAGAGACGTTCGTTCATCTAGCACAAAGGGAACGGGTTGCAGGAGAAACTTTTACTCTGGTTTCTCAGTCTGTTTCCTAGTGCCGGTTTGAAGTTCCTGCAGTTTTCACTGTAAAATCGAGTTGGAGCTAGTACTTCCCCATATATATATATTGAGTGGAGTTTGCAACTGAAAAGAAACTTTGTGTTCCCTACAAGCTAGGTGAAGTAAGGCTTTCACACACACTTATATCTCAGAACTGAGCATGTGGAGGGACGTTCGTTCATCTAGCACAAAGGGAACGGGTTGCAGGAGAAACTTTTACTCTGGTTTCTCAGTCTGTTTCCTAGTGCCAGTTTGAAGTTCCTGCAGTTTTCACTGTAAAAACGAGTTGGAGCTAGTACCTTCCCATATATATTTATGGATTGGAGTTTGCAAATGAAAAGAAACTTTGTGTTCCCAACAAGCTAGGTGAAGGACGGCTTTCACACACACTTATCTCTCAGAACTGAGCATGTGGAGAGACGTTCGTTCATCTAGCACAAAGGGAACGGGTTACAGGAGAAACTTTTACTCTGGTTTCTCAGGCAGTTTCCTAGTGCCGGTTTGAAGTTCCTGCAGTTTTCACTGTAAAACCGAGTTGGAATTGAAACTCCCCTTATATATGTATGGAATGGAGTTTGCAACTGAAAAGAAACTTTGTGTTCCCAACAAGCTAGGTGAAGAACGGCTTTCACACACACTTATCTCTCAGAACTGATCATGTGGAGAGACTTTCGTTCATCTAGCACAAAGGGAACAGGTTGCAGGAGAAATTTTACTGTGGTTTCTCAGTCTGTTTCCTAGTGCCGATTTGAAGTTCCTGCAGATTTCACTGTAAAACCGTTTTGGAGCTAGTACCTCCCCATATATATGTATGGAGTGGAGTTTGCATCTGAAAAGAAACTTTGTGTTCCCAACAAGCTAGGTGAAGAACGGCTTTCACACACACTTATCTCTCAGAACTGAGCATGTGGAGAGACGTTCGTTCATCTAGCACAAAGGGAACGGGTTACAGGGGAAACTTTTACTCTGGTTTCTCAGGCAGTTTCCTAGTGCCGGTTTGAAGTTCCTGCAGTTTTCACTGTAAAACCGAGTTGGAATTGTAACTACACTTATATTTGTATGGAGTGAAGTTTGCAACTGAAAAGAAACTTTGTGTTCCCAACAAGCTAGGTGAAGAAAGGCTTTCACACACACACATCTCTCAGAATTTTGCATGTGGAGAGACGTTCGTTCATCTAGCACAAAGGGAACGGGTTGCAGGAGAAACTTTTACTCTGGTATCTCAGTCTGTTTCCTAGTGCCGGTGTGAATTTCCTGCAGTTTTCACTTTAAAACCGAGTTGGAGCTAGTACATCCCCATATATATGTATGGTGTGGAGATTTAAACTGAAAAGAAACTTTGTGTTCCCTACAAGCTAGGTGAAGGACGGCTTTCACACACACTTATATCTCAGAACTGAGCATGTGGAGGGACGTTCGTTCATATAGCACAAAGGGAACGGGTTGCAGGAGAAACTTTTACTCTGGTTTCTCAGTCTGTTTCCTAGTGCCGGTTTGAATTTCCTGCACTTTTCACTGTAAAATCGAGTTGGAGCTAGTACTTCCCCATATATATATATAGAGTGGAGTTTGCAACTGAAAAGAAACTTTGTGTTCCCAACAAGCTAGGTAAAGAACGGCTTACACACACACTTATCTCTCAGAACTGAGCATGTGAAGAGACGTTCGTTCATCTAGCACAAAGGGAACAGGTTGCAGGGGAAACTTTTTCTATGGTTTCTCAGTCTGTTTCCTAGTGCCGGTTTGAAGTTCCTGCAATTATCACTGTAAAACCGGGTTGGATCTAGTACCTACCCATAGATATGTATGGAGTGGAGTTTGCAACTGAAAAGAAACTTTGTGTTCCCAACAAGCTAGGTGAAGAACGGCTTTCACACACACTTATCTCTCAGAACTGATCATGTGGAGAGACGTTCGTTCATCTAGCACAAAGGGAACAGGTTGCAGGAGAAATTTTACTCTGGTTTCTCAGTCTGTTTCCTAGTGCCGGTTTGAAGTTCCTGCAGTTTTCACTGTAAAACCGAGTTGGAGCTAGTACCTCCCCATATATATGTATGGTGTGGAGTTTGCAACTGAAAAGAAACTTTGTGTTCCCAACAAGCTAGGTGAAGGACGGCTTTCACACAGACTTATATCTCAGAACTGAGCATGTGGAGGGACGTTCGTTCATATAGCACAAAGAGAACGGGTTGCAGGAGAAACTTTTACTCTGGTTTCTCAGTCTGTTTCCTAGTGCCGGTTGGAAGTTCCTGCAGTTTTCACTGTAAAATCGAGTTGGAGCTAGTACCTCCCCATATATATATATTGAGTGGAGTTTGCAACTGAAAAGAAACTTTGTGTTCCCAACAAGCTAGTTGAAGAACCGCTTTCACACACACTTATCTCTCAGAACTGAGCATGTGAAGAGACTTTCGTTCATCTAGCACAAAGGGAACAGGTTGCAGGGGAAACTTTTAATCTGGTTTCTCAGTCTGTTTCCTAGTGCCGGTTTGAAGTTCCTGCAGTTTTCACTGTAAAACTGGGTTGGATCTAGTACCACCCCACATATATGTATGGAGTGGAGTTTGCAACTGAAAAGAAACTTTGTGTTCCCAACAAGCTAGGTGAAGGACGGCTTTCACACACACTTATCTCTCAGAACTGAGCATGTGAAGAGACGTTCGTTCATCTAGCACAATGGGAACGGGTTGCAGGAGAAACTTTTACTCTGGATTCTCAGTCTGTTTCCTAGTGCCGGTTTGAAGTTCCTGCAGTTTTCACTGTAAAACCGAGTTGAAGCTAGTACCTCCCCATATATATGTATGGTGTGGAGTTTGCAACTGAAAAGAAACTTTGTGTTCCCAACAAGCTAGGTGAAGGACGGCTTTCACACACACTTATATCTCAGAACTGAGCATGTGGAGGGACGTTCGTTCATATAGCACAAAGAGAACGGGTTGCAGGAGAAACTTTTACTCTGGTTTCTCAGTCTGTTTCCTAGTGCCGGTTGGAAGTTCCTGCAGTTTTCACTGTAAAATCGAGTTGGAGCTAGTACCTCCCCATATATATATATTGAGTGGAGTTTGCAACTGAAAAGAAACTTTCTGTTCCCAACAAGCTAGTTGAAGAACGGCTTTCACACACACTTATCTCTCAGAACTGAGCATGTGAAGAGACTTTCGTTCATCTAGCACAAAGGGAACAGGTTGCAGGGGAAACTTTTAATCTGGTTTCTCAGTCTGTTTCCTAGTGCCGGTTTGAAGTTCCTGCAATTTTCACTGTAAAACCGGGTTGGATCTAGTACCTACCCATAGATATGTATGGAGTGGAGTTTGCAACTGAAAAGAAACTTTGTGTTCCCAACAAGCTAGGTGAAGAACGGCTTTCACACACACTTATCTCTCAGAACTGATCATGTGGAGAGACGTTCGTTCATCTAGCACAAAGGGAACAGGTTGCAGGAGAAATTTTACTCTGGTTTCTCAGTCTTTTTCCTAGTGCCGGTTTGAAGTTCCTGCAGTTTTCACTGTAAAACCGTGTTGGAGCTAGTACATCCCCATATATATGTATGGAGTGGAGTTTGCAACTGAAAAGAAACTTTGTGTTCCCAACAAGCTAGGTGAAGGACGGCTTTCACACACACACATCTCTCAGAATTTTGCATGTGGAGAGACGTTCGTTCATCTAGCACAAAGGGAACGGGTTGCAGGAGAAACTTTTACTCTGGTCTCTCAGTCTGTTTTCTAGTGCCGGTTTGAAGTTCCTGATGTTTTCACTGTAAAACCGAGTTGGAGCTAGTACCTCCCCATATATATGTATGGTGTGGAGTTTGCAACTGAAAAGAAACTTTGTGTTCCCAACAAGCTAGGTGAAGGACGGCTTTCACACACACTAATATCTCAGAACTGAGCATGTGGAGGGACGTTCGTTCATATAGCACAAAGAGAACTGGTTGCAGGAGAAACTTTTACTCTGGTTTGTCAGTCTGTTTCCTAGTGCCGGTTGGAAGTTCCTGCAGTTTTCACTGTAAAATCGAGTTGGAGCTAGTACCTCCCCATATATATATATTGAGTGGAGTTTGCAACTGAAAAGAAACTTTGTGTTCCCAGCAAGCTAGTTGAATAACGGCTTTCACACACACTTATCTCTCAGAACTGAGCATGTGAAGAGACTTTCGTTCATCTAGCACAAAGGGAACAGGTTGCAGGGGAAACTTTTAATCTGGTTTCTCAGTCTGTTTCCTAGTGCCGGTTTGAAGTTCCTGCAGTTTTCACTGTAAAACTGGGTTGGATCTAGTACCTCCCCACATATATGTATGGAGTGGAGTTTGCAACTGAAAAGAAACTTTGTGTTCCCAACAAGCTAGGTGAAGGACGGCTTTCACACACACTTATCTCTCAGAACTGAGCATGTGGAAAGACGTTCGTTCATCTAGCACATAGGGAACGGGTTGCAGGACAAACTTTTACTCTGGTTTCTCAGTCTGTTTCCTAGTGCCGGTTTGAAGTTCCTGCAGTTTTCACTGTAAAACCGTTTTGGAGCTAGTACCTCCCCATATATATGTATGGAGTGGAGTTTGCAACTGAAAAGAAACTTTGTGTTCCCAACAAGCTAGGTGAAGGACGGCTTTCACACACACACATCTCTCAGAATTTTGCATGTGGAGAGACGTTCGTTCATCTAGCACTAAGGGAACGGGTTGCAGGAGAAACTTTTACTCTGGTATCTCAGTATGTTTCCTAGTGCCGGTTTGAAGTTCCTGCAGTTTTCACTTTAAAACCGAGTTGGAGCTAGTACATCCCCATATATATGTATGGTGTGGAGTTTGCAACTGAAAAGAAACTTTGTGTTCCCTACAAGCTAGGTGAAGGACGGCTTTCACACACACTTATATCTCAGAAATGAGCATGTGGAGGGACGTTCGTTCATATAGCACAAAGGGAACGGGTTGCAGGAGAAACTTTTACTCTGGTTTCTCAGTCTGTTTCCTAGTGCCGGTTTGAATTTCCTGCACTTTTCACTGTAAATTCGAGTTGGAGCTAGTACCTCCCCATATATATATATAGAGTGGAGTTTGCAACTGAAAAGAAACTTTGTGTTCCCAACAAGCTAGGTAAAGAACGGCTTTCACACACACTTATCTCTCAGAACTGAGCATGTGAAGAGACGTTCGTTCATCTAGCACAAAGGGAACAGGTTGCAGGGGAAACTTTTACTATGGTATCTCAGTCTGTTTCCTAGTGCCGGTTTGAAGTTCCTGCAATTTTCACTGTAAAACCGGGTTGGATCTAGTACCTACCCATAGATATGTATGGAGTGGAGTTTGCAACTGAAAAGAAACTTTGTGTTCCCAACAAGCTAGGTGAAGGACGGCTTTCACACACACTTATCTCTCAGAACTGAGCATGTGGAGAAACGTTCGTTCATCTAGCACAAAGGGAACGGGTTGCAGGAAAAACTTTTTCTCTGGTTTCTCAGTCTGTTTCCTAGTGCCAGTTTGAAGTTCCTGCAGTTATCACTGTAAAACCGAGTTTGAGATAGTACCTCCCCATATATATGTATGTAGTGGAGTTTGCAACTGAAAAGAATCTTTGTGTTCCCAACAAGCTAGGTGAAGGACGGCTTTCACACACACACATCTCTCAGAACTTTGCATGTGGAGAGACGTTCGTTCATCTAGCACAAACGGAACTGGTTGCAGGAGAAACTTTTACTCTGGTTTCTCAGTCTGTTTCCTAGTGTCGGTTTGAAGTTCCTGCAGTTTTCACTGTAAAACAGAGTTGGAGCTAGTACCTCCCCTTATATATGTATGGATTGGGGTTTGCAACTGAAAAGAAACTTTGTGTTCCCAACAAGCTAGGTGAAGGACGGCTTTCACACACACTTATCTCTCAGAACTGAGCATGTGGAGAGACGTTCGTTCATCTAGCACAAAGGGAACGGGTTACAGGAGAAACTTTTACTCTGGTTTCTCAGGCAGATTCCTAGTGCCGGTTTGATGTTCCTGCAGTTTTCACTGTAAAACCGAGTTGGAATTGTATCTCCCCTTATATATGTATGGAGTGGAGTTTGCAACTGAAAAGAAACTTTGTATTCCCAACAAGCTAGGTGAAGGACGGCTTTCACACACACTTATATCTGAGAACTGAGCATGTGGAGAGACGTTCGTTCATCTAGCACAAAGTGAACGGTTTGAAGGAGAAACTTTTACTGTGGTTTCTCAGTCTGTTTCCTAGTGCCGGTTTGAAGTTCCTGCAGTTTTCACTGTAAAACCGTGTTGGAGCTAGTACCTCCCCATATATATGTATGGAGTGGAGCTAGCAACTGAAAATAAACTTTGTGTTCCCAACAAGCTAGTTGAAGGACGGCTTTCACACACACTTATCCCTCAGAACTGAGCATGTGGAGAGATTTTCGTTCATCTAGCACAAAGGGAACGGGTTGCAGGAGAAACTTTTACTCTGGTTTCTCAGTCTGTTTCCTAGTGCCGGTTTGATGTTCCTGCAGTTTTCACTGTAAAAAATTGTTGGAGCTAGTACCTCCCCATATATATGTATGGAGTGGAGTTTGCAACTGAAAAGAAACTTGGTTTTCCCAACATGCTAGGTGAAGGACGGCTTTCACACACACAGATCTCTCAGAATTTTGCATGTGGAGAGACGTTCTTTCATCTAGCACAAAGGGAACGGGTTGCAGGAGAAACTTTTACTCTGGTTTCTCAGTCTGTTTCCTAGTGCCGGTTTGATGTTCCTGCAGTTTTCACTGTAAAACCGAGTTGGAGCTAGTACCTCCCCATATATATGTATGGTGTGGAGTTTGCAACTGAAAATAAACCTTGTGTTCCCAAAATCTAGGTGAAGGGCGGCTTTCACACACACATATCTCTCAGAACTGAGCATGTGGAGAGACGTTCGTTCATCTAGCACAAAGGGAACGGGTTGCAGGAGAAACTTTTACTCTGGTTTCTCAGTCTGTTTCCTGGTGCCGTTTTGAAGTTCCTGCAGTTTTCACTGTAAAACCGAGTTGGAGATAGTACCTCCCCATATATATGTATGGAGTGTAGATTGCAACTGAAAAGAAACTTTGTGTTCCCAACAAGCTAGGTGAAGGACGGCATCACACACACATATCTCTCAGAATTGAGCATGTGGGGAGACGTTCGTTCATCTAGCACAAATGAACGGGTTGCAGGAGAAACTTTTACTCTGGTTTCTCACTCTGTTTCCTAGTGCCGGTTTGAAGTTCCTGCACTTTTCACTGTAAAATCGAGTTGGAGATAGTACCTCCCCATATATATGTATGGATTGGAGTTTGCAACTGAAAAGAAACTTTGTGTTCCCAACAAGCTAGGTGAAGGACGGCTTTCACACACACACATCTCTCAGAACTGAGCATGTGGAGAGACGTTCGTTCATCTAGCACAAAGGGAACGGGTTGCAGTAGTAACATTTACTCTGGTTTCTCAGTCTGTTTCCTAGTGCCGGTTTGATGTTCCTGCAGTTTTCACTGTAAAACCGAGTTGGAGCTAGTACCTCCCCATATATATGTATGGAGTGGAGCTTGCAACTGAAAAGAAACTTTGTGTTCCCAACAAGCTAGGTGAAGGACGGCTTTCACACACACTTATCCCTCAGAACTGAGCATGTGGAGAGATTTTCGTTCATCTAGCACAAAGGGAAAGGGTTGCAGGAGAAACTTTTACTCTGGTTTCTCAGTCTGTTTCCTAGTGCCGGTTTGATGTTCCTGCAGTTTTCACTGTAAAAAATAGTTGGAGCTAGTACCTCCCCATATATATGTATGGAGTGGAGTTTGCAAATGAAAAGAAACTTGGTGTTCCCAACAAGCTATGTGAAGGACGGCTTTCACACACACACATCTCTCAGAATTTTGCATGTGGAGAGACGTTCGTTCGTCTAGCACAAAGGGAACGGGTTGCAGGAGAAACTTTTACTCCGGTTTCTCAGTCTGTTTCCTAGTGCCGGTTTGATGTTCCTGCAGTTTTCACTGTAAAACCGAGTTGGAGCTAGTACCTCCCCATATATATGTATGGTGTGGAGATTGCAACTGAAAATAAACTGTGTGTTCCCAAAATCTAGTTGAAGGACGGCTTTCACACACACATATCTCTCAGAACTGAGCATGTGGAGAGACGTTCGTTCATCTAGCACAAAGGGAACGGGTTGCCGGAGAAACTTTTACTCTGGTTTCTCAGTCTGTTTCCTAGTGCCGGTTTGATGTTCCTGCAGTTTTCACTGTAAAACCGAGTTGGAGCTAGTACCTCCCCATATATATGTATGTAGTGTAGTTTGCAACTGAAAACAAACTTTGTGTTCCCAACAAGCTAGGTGAAGGACGGCATCACACACACATATCTCTCAGAATTGAGCATGTGGAGAGACGTTCGTTCATCTAGCACAAAGGGAACGGGTTACAGGGGAAACTTTTACTCTGGTTTCTCAGGCAGTTTCCTAGTGCCGGTTTGAAGTTCCTGCAGTTTTCACTGTAAAACCGAGTTGGAATTGTATCTCCCCTCATATATGTATGGAGTGGAGCTTGCAACTGAAAAGAAACTTTGTATTCCCAACAAGCTAGGTGAAGGACGGCTTTCACACACACTTATCCCTCAGAACTGAGCATGTGGAGAGATTTTCGTTCATCTAGCACAAAGGGAACGGTTTGCAGGAGAAACTTTTACTCTGGTTTCTCAGTATATTTCCTAGTGCCGGTTTGATATTCCTGCTGTTTTCACTGTAAAAAATAGTTGGAGCTAGTACCTCCCCATATATATATATGGAGTGGAATTTGCAACTGAAAAGAAACTTGGTTTTCCCAACAAGCTAGGTGAAGGACGGCTTTCACACACACAGATCTCTCAGAATTTTGCATGTGGAGAGACGTTCTTTCATCTAGCACAAAGGGAACGGGTGGCAGGAGAAACTTTTACTCTGGTTTCTCAGTCTGTTTCCTAGTGCCGGTTTGATGTTCCTGCAGTTTTCACTGTAAAACCGAGTTGGAGCTTGTACCTCCCCATATATATGTATGGTGTGGAGTTTGCAACTGAAAATAAACTTTGTGTTCCCAAAATCTAGGTGAAGGGCGGCTTTCACACACACATATCTCTCAGAACTGAGCATGTGGAGAGACGTTCGTTCATCTAGCACAAAGGGAACGGGTTGCAGGAGAAACTTTTACTCTGGTTTCTCAGTCTGTTTCCTGGTGCCGGTTTGAAGTTCCTGCAGTTTTCACTGTAAAACCGAGTTGGAGATAGTACCTCCCCATATTTATGTATGGAATGTAGATTGCAACTGAAAAGAAACTTTGTGTTCCCAACAAGCTAGGTGAAGGACGGCATCACACACACATATCTCTCAGAATTGAGCATGTGGGGAGACGTTCGTTCATCTAGCACAAATGAACGGGTTGCAGGAGAAACTTTTACTCTGGTTTCTCACTCTGTTTCCTAGTGCCGGTTTGAAGTTCCTGCACTTTTCACTGTAAAATCGAGTTGGAGATAGTACCTCCCCATATATATGTATGGATTGGAGTTTGCAACTGAAAAGAAACTTTGTGTTCCCAACAAGCTAGGTGAAGGACGGCTTTCACACACACACATCTCTCAGAACTGAGCATGTGGAGAGACGTTCGTTCATCTAGCACAAAGGGAACGGGTTGCAGTAGTAACATTTACTCTGGTTTCTCAGTCTGTTTCCTAGTGCCGGTTTGATGTTCCTGCAGTTTTCACTGTAAAACCGAGTTGGAGCTAGTACCTCCCCATATATATGTATGGAGTGGAGCTTGCAACTGAAAAGAAACTTTGTGTTCCCAACAAGCTAGGTGAAGGACGGCTTTCACACACACTTATCCCTCAGAACTGAGCATGTGGAGAGATTTTCGTTCATCTAGCACAAAGGGAAAGGGTTGCAGGAGAAACTTTTACTCTGGTTTCTCAGTCTGTTTCCTAGTGCCGGTTTGATGTTCCTGCAGTTTTCACTGTAAAAAATAGTTGGAGCTAGTACCTCCCCATATATATGTATGGAGTGGAGTTTGCAACTGAAAAGAAACTTGGTGTTCCCAACAAGCTATGTGAAGGACGGCTTTCACACACACACATCTCTCAGAATTTTGCATGTGGAGAGACGTTCGTTCATCTAGCACAAAGGGAACGGGTTGCAGGAGAAACTTTTACTCCGGTTTCTCAGTCTGTTTCCTAGTGCCGGTTTGATGTTCCTGCAGTTTTCACTGTAAAACCGAGTTGGAGCTAGTACCTCCCCATATATATGTATGGAGTGGAGCTTGCAACTGAAAAGAAACTTTGTGTTCCCAACAAGCTAGGTGAAGGACGGCTTTCACACACACTTATCCCTCAGAACTGAGCATGTGGAGAGATTTTCGTTCATTTAGCACAAAGGGAACGGGTTGCAGGAGAAACTTTTACTCTGGTTTCTCAGTCTGTTTCCTAGTGCCGGTTTGATGTTCCTGCAGTTTTCACTGTAAAAAATAGTTGGAGCTAGTACCTCCCCATATATATGTATGGAGTGGAGTTTGCAACTGAAAAGAAACTTGGTGTTCCCAACAAGCTAGGTGAAGGACGGCTTTCAGACACACACATCTCTCAGAATTTTGCATGTGGAGAGACGTTCGTTCATCTAGCACAAAGGGAACGGTTTGCAGGAGAAACTTTTACTCTGGTTTCTCAGTCTGTTTCCTAGTGCCGGTTTGATGTTCCTGCAGTTTTCACTGTAAAACCGTGTTGGAGCTAGTACCTCCCCATATATATGTATGGTGTGGAGTTTGCAACTGAAAATAAACTGTGTGTTCCCAAAATCTAGGTGAAGGACGGCTTTCACACACACATATCTCTCAGAACTGAGCATGTGAAGAGACGTTCGTTCATCTAGCACAAAGGGAACGGGTTGCAGGAGAAACTTTTACTCTGGTTTCTCAGTCTGTTTCCTGGTGCCGGTTTGAAGTTCCTGCAGTTTTCACTGTAAAACCGACTTGGAGATAGTACCTCCCCATATATATGTATGGAGTGTAGTTTGCAACTGAAAACAAACTTTGTGTTCCCAACAAGCTAGGTGAAGGACGGCATCACACACACATATCTCTCAGAATTGAGCATGTGGAGAGACGTTCGTTCATCTAGCACAAAGGGAACTGGTTACAGGAGAAACTTTTACTCTGGTTTCTCAGGAAGTTTCCTAGTGCCGGTTTGAAGTTCCTGCAGTTTTCACTGTAAAACCGAGTTGGAATTGTATCTCCCCTTATATATGTATGGAGTGGAGTTTGCAACTGAAAAGAAACTTTGTATTCCCAACAAGCTAGGTGAAGGACGGCTTTCACACACACTTATATCTCAGAACTGAGCATGTGGAGAGACGTTCGTTCATCTAGCACAAAGTGAACGGTTTGAAGGAGAAACTTTTACTGTGGTTTCTCAGTCTGTTTCCTAGTGCCGGTTTGAAGTTCCTGCAGTTTTCACTGTAAAACCGTGTTGGAGCTAGTACCTCCCCATATATATGTATGGAGTGGAGCTTGCAACTGAAAAGAAACTTTGTGTTCCCAACAAGCTAGGTGAAGGACGGCTTTCACACACACTTATCCCTCAGAACTGAGCATGTGGAGAGATTTTCGTTCATCTAGCACAAAGGGAACGGGTTGCAGGAGAAACTTTTACTCTGGTTTCTCAGTATGTTTCCTAGTGCCGGTTTGATGTTCCTGCAGTTTTCACTGTAAAAAATAGTTGGAGCTAGTACCTCCCCATATATATGTATGGAGTGGACTTTGCAACTGAAAAGAAACTTGGTGTTCCCAACAAGCTAGGTGAAGGACGGCTTTCACACACACACATCTCTCAGAATTTTGCATGTGGAGAGACGTTCGTTCATCTAGCACAAAGGGAACGGGTTGCAGGAGAAACTTTTACTCTGGTTTCTCAGTCTGTTTCCTAGTCCTGGTTTGATGTTCCTTCAGTTTTCACTGTAAAACCGAGTTGGAGCTAGTACCTCCCCATATATATGTATGGTGTGGAGTTTGCAACTGAAAATAAACTTTTTGTTCCCAAAATCTAGGTGAAGGACGGCTTTCACACACACATATCTCTCAGAACTGAGCATGTGGAGAGACGTTCGTTCATCTAGCACAAAGGGAACGGGTTGCAGGAGAAACTTTTACTCTGGTTTCTCAGTCTGTTTCCTGGTGCCGGTTTGAAGTTCCTGCAGTTTTCACTGTGAAACCGAGTTGGAGATATTACCTCCCCATATATATGTATGGAGTGTAGTTTGCAACTGAAAAGAAACTTTGTGTTCCCAACAAGCTAGGTGAAGGACCGCAACACACACACATATCTCTCAGAATTGAGCATGTGGAGAGACGTTCGTTCATCTAGCACAAATGAACGGGTTGCAGGAGAAACTTTTACTCTGGTTTCTCAGTCTGTTTCCTAGTGCCGGTTTGAAGTTCCTGCACTTTTCACTGTAAAACCGAGTTGGAGATAGTACCTCCCCATATATATGTATGGATTGGAGTTTGCAACTGAAAAGAAACTTTGTGTTCCCAACAAGCTAGGTGAAGGACGGCTTTCACACACACACATCTCTCAGAACTTATCATGTGGAGAGACGTTCGTTCATCTAGCACAAAGGGAACGGGTTGCAGTAGTAACATTTACTCTGGTTTCTCAGTCTGTTTCCTAGTGCCGGTTTGAAGTTCCTGCAGTTTTCACTGTAAAACCGAGTTGGAGCTAGTACTTACCCATATATATGTATGGTGTGGAGTTTGCAACTGAAAAGAAACTTTTTGTTCCCAAAATCTAGGTGAAGGACGGCTTTCACACACACATATCTCTCAGAACTGAGCATGTGGAGAGTCGTTCGTTCATCTAGCACAAAGGGAACGGGTTGCAGGAGAAACTTTTACTCTGGTTTCTCAGTCTGTTTCCTAGTGCCGTTTAGAAGTTCCTGCAGTTTTCACTGTAAAACCGAGTTGGATATAGTACCTCCACATATATATGTATGGAGTGGATTTTGCAACTGAGAAGAAGCTTTGTGTTCCCAACAAGCTAATTGAAGGACGGCTTTCACACAAATTATTCTCTCACAACTTAGCATGTGGAGAGACGTTCGTTCATCTAGCACAAAGGGAACGGGTTGCAGGGGACACTTTTTCTCTGGTTTCTCAGTCTGTTTCCTAGTGCCGGTTTCAAGTTCCTGCAGTTTAACTGTAAAACCGATTTGGAGCTAGTACCTCCCAATATATATGTATGGAGTGGAGATTGCAACTGAAAAGAAACTTTGTGTTCCCAACAAGCTATGTGAAGGACGGCTTTCACACACACACATCTCTCAGAAATTTGCATGTGGAGAGACGTTCGTTCATCTAGCACAAAGGGAACGGGTTGCAGGAGAAACTTTTACTCTGTTTTCTCAGTCTGTATCCTAGTGCCGGTTTGAAGTTCCTGAAGTTTTCACTGTAAAACAGTTTTGGAGCTAGTACCTCCCCATATATATGTATGGAGTCGTGTTTGCAACTGAAAAGAAACATTGTGTTCCCAACAAGCTAGGTGAAGGACGGCTTTCACACACACTTATCTCTCAGAAATGAGCATGTGGAGAGACGTTCGTTCATCTTGCACAAAGGGAACGGGTTGCAGGAGAAACTTTTACTCTGGTTTCTCAGTCTGTTTCCTAGTGCCGGTTTGAAGTTCCTGCAGTTTTCACTGTAAAACCGAGTTGGAGCTAGTACCTCCCCATATATATGTATGGAGTGGAGTTAGCAACTGAAAAGAAACTTTGTGTTCCCAACAAGCTAGGTGAAGGACGGCTTTCACACACACATATCTCTCAGAACTTTGCATGTGGAGAGACGTTCGTTCATCTAGCACAAAGGGAACGGGTTGCAGGAGAAACTTTTACTGTGGTTTCTCAGTCTGTTTCCTAGTGCCTGTTTGAAGTTCCTGCAGTTTTCACTGTAAAACCGAGTTGGGCTAGTACCACCCCATATATATGTATGGAGTGGAGATTGCAACTGAAAAGAAACTTTGTGTTCCCAACAAGCTAGGTGAAGGAAGGCTTTCACACACACACATCTCTCAGAACTGAGCATGTGGAGAGACGTTCGTTCATCTAACACAAATGGAACGGGTTGCAGGAGAATCTTTTACTCTGGTTTCTCAGTCTGTTTCCTAGTGCCGGTTTGAAGTTCCTGCAGTTTTCACTGTAAAACCGAGTTGGAGATAGTACCTCCCCATATATATGTATGGAGTGGAGTTTGCAACTGAAAAGAAACTTTGTGTTCCCAACAAGCTAGGTGAACAACGGCTTTCACACACACACATCCCTCAGAAATTTGCATGTGGAGAGACGTTCGTTCATCTAGCACAAATGGAACGGTTTGGAGGAGAAACTATTATTCTGGTTTCTCAGTCTGTTTCCTAGTGCCGGTTTGAAGTTCCTGCAGTTTTCACTGTAAAACAGAGTTGGGGCTTGTACCTCCCCATATATATGTATGGAGTCGTGTTTGCAACTGAAAAGAAACTTTGTGTTCCCAACAAGCTAGGTGAAGGACGGCTTTCACACACAATTATCTCTCAGAAATGAGCATGTGGAGAGACGTTCGTTCATCTTGCACAAAGGGAACGGGTTGCAGGAGAAACTTTTACTCTGGTTTCTCAGTCTGTTTCCTTGCCGGATTGAAGTTCCTGCAGTTTTCACTGTAAAACCGAGTTGGAATTGTAACTCCCCATATATATGTAAGGAGTGGAGTTTGCAACTGAAAAGGAACTTTGTGTTCCCAACAAGCTATGTGAAGGACGGCTTTCACACACACACATCTCTCAGAAATTTGCATGTGGAGAGACTTTCTTTCATCTAGCACAAAGGGAACGGGTTGCAGGAGAAACTTTTACTCTGGTTTCTCAGTCTGTTTCCTAGTGCCGGTTTGAAGTTCCTGCAGTTTTCACTGTAAAACCGAGTTGGATCTAGTACCTCCCCATATATATGTATGGAGTCGTGTTTGCAACTGAAAAGAAACTTTGTGTTCCCAACAAGCTAGGTGAAGGACGGCTTTCACACACACACTTATCTCTCAGAAATGAGCATGTGGAGAGACGTTCGTTCATCTTGCACAAATGGAACGGGTTGCAGGAGAAACTTTTACTCTGGTTTCTCAGTCTGTTTCCTAGTGCCGGTTTGAAGTTCCTGCAGTTTTCACTGTAAAACCGAGTTGGAATTGTAACTCCCCATACATATGTATGGAGTGGAGTTAGCACCTGAAAAGAAACTTTGTGTTCCCAACAAGCTAGGTGAAGGACGGCTTTCACACACACTTATCTCTCAGAACTTTGCATGTGGAGAGACGTTCGTTCATCTAGCACAAAGGGAACGGGTTGCAGGAGAAACTTTTACTGTGGATTCTCAGTCTGTTTCATAGTGCCTGTTTGACGTTCCTGCAGTTTTCACTGTAAAACCGAGTTGGGCTAGTACCTCCCCATATATATGTATGGAGTGGAAATTGCAACTGAAAAGAAACTTTGTGTTCCCAACAAGCTAGGTGAAGGACGGCTTTCACACAAAAACATCTCTCAGAACTTTGCATGTGGATAGACGTTCGTTCATCTAGCACAAATCGAACGGGTTGCAGGAGAAAATTTACTCTGGTTTCTCAGTCTGTTTCCTAGTGCCGGTTTGAAGTTCCTGCAGTTTTCTCTGTAAAACCGTGTTGGAGCTAGTACCTCCCCATATATATGTATGGAGTGGAGTTGGCAACTGAAAAGAAACTTTGTGTTCCCAACAAGCTAGGTGAAGGACGGCTTTCACACACACACATCTCTCAGAACTGAGCATGTGGAGAGACGTTCGTTCATCTAGCACAAATGGAACGGGTTGCAGGAGAATCTTTTACTCTGGTTTCTCAGTCTGTTTCCTAGTGCCGGTTTGAAGTTCCTGCAGTTTTCACTGTAAAACCGAGTTTGAGATAGTACCTCCCCATATATATGTATGGAGTGGAGTTTGCAACTGAAAAGAATCTTTGTGTTCCCAACAAGCTAGGTGAAGGACGGCTTTCACACACACACATCTCTCACAAATTTGCATGTGGAGAGACGTTCGTTCATCTAGCACAAATGGAACGGGTTGCAGGAGAAACTTTAACTGTGGTTTCTCAGTCTGTTTCCTAGTGCCGGTTTGAAGTTCCTGCAGTTTTCACTGTAAAACCGAGTTGGAGTTAGTACCTCCCCATATATATGTATGGAGTGGAGTTTGCAACTGAAAAGAAACTTTGTGTTCCCAACAAGCTAGGTGAAGGACGGCTTTCACACACACACATCTCTCAGAACTTTGCATGTGGAGAGACGTTCGTTCATCTAGCACAAATGGAACGGGTTGCAGGAGAAACTTTTACTCTGGTTTCTCAGTCTGTTTCCTAGTGCCGGTTTGAAGTTCCTGCAGTTTTCACTGTAAAACCGGGTTGGATCTAGTACCTACCCATATATATGTATGGAGTGGAGTTTGCAACTGAAAACAAACTTTGTGTTCCCAACAAGCTAGGTGAAGGACGGCTTTCAAACACACACATCTCTCAGATCTTTGCATGTGGAGAGACGTTCGTTCATCTAGCACAAATGGAAAGGGTTGCAGGAGAAACTTTTACTCTGGTTTCTCAGTCTGTTTCCTAGTGCCGGTTTGAAGTTCCTGCAGTTTTCACTGTAAAACAGAGTTGGGGCTTGTACCTCCCCATATATATGTATGGAGTGGAGTTTGCAACTGAAAAGAAACTTTGTGTTCCCAACAAGCTAGGTGAAGGACGGCTTTCACACACACACATCTCTCAGATCTTTGAATGTGGAGAGACGTTCGTTCATCTAGCACAAAGGGAACGGGTTGCAGGAGAAACTTTTACTCTGGTTTCTCAGTCTGTTTCCTAGTGCCGGTTTGAAGTTCCTGCAGTTTTCACTGTAAAACCGAGTTGGAGCTAGTACCTCCCCATATATATGTATGGAGTCGTGTTTGCAACTGAAAAGAAACTTTGTGTTCCCAACTAGCTAGGTGAAGGACGGCTTTCACACACACACTTATCTCTCAGAAATGAGCATGTGGAGAGACGTTCGTTCATCTTGCACAAAGGGAACAGGTTGCAGGAGAAACTTTTACTCTGGTTTCTCAGTCTGTTTCCTAGTGCCGGTTTGAAGTTCCTGCAGTTTTCACTGTAAAACCGAGTTGGAATTGTAACTCCCCATATATATGTATGGAGTGGAGTTAGCAACTGAAAAGAAACTTTGTGTTCCCAACACGCTAGGTGAAGGACGGCTTTCACACACACATATCTCTCAGAACTTTGCATGTGGAGAGACGTTCGTTCATCTAGCACAAAGGGAACGGGTTGCAGGAGAAACTTTTACTGTGGTTTCTCAGTCTGTTTCCTAGTGCCTGTTTGAAGTTCCTGCAGTTTTCACTGTAAAACCGTGTTGGGCTAGTACCTCCCCATTTATATGTATGGAGTGGAGATTGCAACTGAAAAGAAACTTTGTGTTCCCAACAAGCTATTTGAAGGACGGCTTTCACACACACACATATCTCAGAACTTTGCATGTGGAGAGACGTTCGTTCATCTAGCACAAATGGAACGGGTTGCAGGAGAAAATTTACTCTGGTTTCTCAGTCTGTTTCCTAGTGCCGGTTTGAAGTTCCTGCAGTTTTCTCTGTAAAACAGAGTTGGAGATAGTAGCTCCCCATATATATGTATGGAGTGGAGTTTGCAACTGAAAAGAAACTTTATGTTCCCAACAAGCTAGGTGAAGGACGGCTTTCACACACACACATCTCTCAGAACTGAGCATGTGGAGAGACGTTCGTTCATGTAGCACAAATGGAACGGGTTGCAGGAGAATCTTTTACTCTGGTTTCTCAGTCTGTTTCCTAGTGCCGGTTTGAAGTTCCTGCAGTTTTCACTGTAAAACCGAGTTGGAGATAGTACCTCCCCATATATATGTATGGAGTGGAGTTTGCAACTGAAAAGAAACTTTGTGTTCCCAACAAGCTAGGTGAACAACGGCTTTCACACACACACATCTCTCAGAAATTTGCATGTGGAGAGACGTTCTTTCATCTAGCACAAAGGGAACGGGTTGCAGGAGAAACTTTTACTGTGGTTTCTCAGTCAGTTTCCTAGTGCCGGTTTGAATTTCCTGAAGTTTTCACTGTAAAACCGATTTGGAGTTAGTACCTCCCCATATATATGTATGGAGTGGAGTTTGCAACTGAAAAGAAACTTTGTGTTCCCAACAAGCTAGGTGAAGGACGGCTTTCACACACACACACATCTCTCAGAACTTTGCATGTGGAGAGACGTTCGTTCATCTAGCACAAATGGAACGGGATGCAGGAGAAACTTTTACTCTGGTTTCTCAGACTGTTTCCTAGTGCCGGTTTGAAGTTCCTGCAGTTTTCACTGTAAAACAGATTTGGGGCTTGTACCTCCCCATATATATGTATGGAGTGGAGTTTGCAACTGAAAAGAAACTTTGTGTTCCCAACAAGCTAGGTGAAGGACGGCTTTCACACACACACATCTCTCAGAACTTTGCATGTGGAGAGACGTTCGTTCATCTAGCACAAAGGGAACGGGTTGCAGGAGAAACTTTTACTCTGTTTTCTCAGTCTGTTTCCTAGTGCCGGTATGAAGTTCCTGCAGTTTTCACTGTAAAACAGAGTTGGAGCTAGTACCTCCCCATATATATGTATGGAGTGGAGTTTGCAACTGAAAAGAGACTTTGTGTTCCCAACAAGCTAGGTGAAGGACGGCTTTCACACACACAAATCTCTCAGAACTGAGCATGTGGAGAGACGTTCTTTCATCTAGCACAAATGTAACGGGTTGCAGGAGAAACTGTTACTCTGGTTTCTCAGTCTGTTTCCTAGTGCCGGTATGAAGTTCCTGCAGTTTTCACTGTAAAAAATAGTTGGAGCTAGTACCTCACCATATATATGTATGGAGTGGAGTTAGCATCTGAAAAGAAACTTTGTGTTCCCAACAAGCTAGGTGAAGGACGGCTTTTACACACACATATCTCTCAGAACTTTGCATGAGGAGAGACTTTCGTTCATCTAGCACAAATGGAACGGGTTGCAGGAGAAATTTTACTCTGGTTTCTCAGTCTGTTTCCTAGTGCCGGTTTGAAGTTCCTGCAGTTTTCTGTGTAAAACCGAGTTGGATATAGTACCACCCCATATATATGTATGGAGTGGGGTTTGCAACTGAAAAGAAACTTTGTGTTCCCAACAAGGTAGGTGAAGGACGGCTTTCACACACACACATCTCTCAGAACTTTGCATGTGGAGAGACGTTCGTTCATCTAGCACAAAGGGAACGGGTTGCAGGAGAAACTTTTACTGTGGTTTCTCAGTCAGTTTCCTAGTGCCGGTTTGAAGTTCCTGCAGTTTTCACTGTAAAACCGAGTTGAAGATATTACCTCCCCATATATATGTATGGAGTGGATTTGGCAACTGAAAAGAAACTTTGTGTTCCCAACAAGCTAGGTGAACTATGGCTTTCACACACACAGATCCCTCAGAAATTTGCATGTGGAGAGACGTTCGTTCATCTATCACAAAGGGAACGGGTTGCAGGAGAAAATTTTACTGTGGTTTCTCAGTCAGTTTCCTAGTGACGGTTTGAAGTTCCTGCAGTTTTCACTGTAAAATCGAGTTGGAGTTAGTACCTCCCCATATATATGTATGGAGTGGAGTTTGCAACTGAAAAGAAACTTTGTGTTCCCAACAAGATAGGTGAAGGACGGCTTTCACACACACACATCTCTCAGAAATTTGCATGTGGAGAGACGTTCCTTCATATAGCACAAATGGAACGGGTTGCAGGAGAAATTTTTATTCTGGTTTCTCAGTCTGTTTCCTAGTGCCGGTTTGAAGTTCCTGCAGTTTTCACTGTAAAACAGAGTTGGGGCTTGTACCTCCCCATATATATGTATGGAGTGGAGTTTGCAACTGAAAAGAAACTTTGTGTTCCCAACAAGCTAGGTGAAGGTTGGCTTTCACACACACACATCTCTCAGAACTTTGCATGTGGAGAGACGTTCGTTCATCTAGCACAAAGGGAACGGTTTGCAGGAGAAACTTTTTCTCTGGTTTCTCAGACTGTTTCCTAGTGCCGGTTTGAAGTTCCTGCAGTTTTCACTGTAAAACCGAGTTGGAGCTAGTACCTCCCCATATATATGTATGGAGTCGTGTTTGCAACTGAAAAGAAACATTGTGTTCCCAACAAGCTAGGTGAAGGACTACTTTCACACACACTTATCTCTCAGAAATGAGCATGTGGAGAGACGTTCGTTCATCTTGCACAAAGGGAACGGGTTGCAGGAGAAATTTTACTCTGGTTTCTCAGTCTGTTTCCTAGTGCCGGTTTGAAGTTCCTGCAGTTTTCACTGTAAAACCGAGTTGGAATTGTAACTCCCCATATATATGTATGGAGTGGAGTTTGCAACTAAAAAGAAACTTTGTGTTCCCAACAAGCTATGTGAAGGACGGCTTTCACACTCAAACATCTCTCAGAAATTTGCATGTGGAGAGACGTTCGTTCATCTAGCACAAAGGGAACGGGTTGCAGGAGAAACTTTTACTCTGGTTTCTCAGTCTGTTTACTAGTGCCGGTTTGAAGTTCCTGCAGTTTTCACTGTAAAACCGAGTTGGAGCTAGTACCTCCCCATATATATGTATGGAGTCGTGTTTGCAACTGAAAAGAAACTTTGTGTTCCCAACAAGCTAGGTGAAGGACGGCTTTCACACACACTTATCTCTCAGAAATGAGCATGTGGAGAGACGTTCGTTCATCTTGCACAAAGGGAACGGGTTGCAGGATAAACTTTACTCTGGTTTCTCAGTCTGTTTCCTAGTGCCGGTTTGAAGTTCCTGCAGTTTTCACTGTAAAACCGAGTTGGGCTAATACTTCCCCATATATATGTATGGAGTGGAGATTGCAACTGAAAAGAAATTTGTGTTCCCAACAAGCTAGGTGAAGGACGGCTTTCACACAAAAACATCTCTCAGAAGTTTGCATGTGGAGAGACGTTCGTTCATCTAGCACAAATGGAACGGGTTGCAGGAGAAACTTTTATCCTGGTTTCTCAGTCTGTTTCCTAGTGCCGGTTTGAAGTTCCTGCAGTTTTCACTGTAAAACAGAGTTGGGGCTTGTACCTCCCCATATATATGTATGGAGTGGAGTTTGCAACTGAAAAGAAACTTTGTGTTCCCAACAAGCTAGGTGAAGGACGGCTTTCACACACACACATCTCTCAGACCTGAGCATGTGGAGAGACGTTCGTTAATCTAGCACAAATGGAACGGGTTGCAGGAGAAAATTTACTCTGGTTTCTCAGTCTGTTTCCTAGTGCCGGTTTGAAGTTCCTGCAGTTTTCACTGTAAAACCGAGTTGGAGATAGTACCTCCCCATATATATGTATGGAGTGGAGTTTGCAACTGAAAAGAAACTTTGTGTTCCCAACACGCTAGGTGAAGGACGGCTTTCACACACACATATCTCTCAGAACTTTGCATGTGGAGAGACGTTCGTTCATCTAGCACAAAGGGAACGGGTTGCAGGAGAAACTTTTACTGTGGTTTCTCAGTCTGTTTCCTAGTGCCTGTTTGAAGTTCCTGCAGTTTTCACTGTAAAAACGTGTTGGGCTAGTACCTCCCCATTTATATCTATGGAGTGGAGATTGCAACTGAAAAGAAACTTTGTGTTCCCAACAAGCTAGGTGAAGGACGGCTTTCACACACACACATCTCTCAGAACTGACCATGTGGAGAGAATTTCGTTCATCTAGCACAAATGGAACGGGTTGCAGGAGAATCTTTTACTCTGGTTTCTCAGTCTGTTTCCTAGTGCCGGTTTGAAGTTCCTGCAGTTTTCACTGTAAAACCGAGTTGGAGATAGTACCACCCCATATATATATATGGAGTGGAGTTTGCAACTGAAAAGAAACTTTGTGTTCCCAACAAGCTAGGTGAACAACGGCTTTCACACACACACATTTCTCAGAAATTTGCATGTGGAGAGACGTTCTTTCATCTAGCACAAAGGGAACGGGTTGCAGGAGAAACTTTTACTGTGGTTTCTCAGTCAGTTTCCTAGTGCCGATTTGAAGTTCCTGAAGTTTTCACTGTAAAACCGAGTTGGAGTTAGTACCTCCCCATATATATGTATGGAGTGGAGTTTGCAACTGAAAAGAAACTTTGTGTTCCCAACAAGCTAGGTGAAGGACGGCTTTCACACACACACATCTCTCAGAACTTTGCATGTGGAGAGACGTTCGTTCATCTAGCACAAATGGAACGGGATGCAGGAGAAACTTTTACTCTGGTTTATCAGTCTGTTTCCTAGTGCCGGTTTGAAGTTCCTGCAGTTTTCACTGTAAAACAGATTTGGGGCTTGTACCTCCCCATATATATGTATAGAGTGGAGTTTGCAACTGAAAAGAAACTTTGTGTTCCCAACAAGCTAGGTGAAGGACGGCTTTCACACACACACATCTCTCAGAACTTTGCATGTGGAGAGACGTTCGTTCATCTAGCACAAATGAACGGGTTGCAGGAGAAAATTTTACTCTGGTTTCTCAGACTGTTTCCTAGTGCCGGTTTGAAGTTCCTGCAGTTTTCACTGTAAAACCGAGTTGGAGCTAGTACCTCCCCATATATATGTATGGAGTCGTGTTTGCAACTGAAAAGAAACTTTGTGTTCCCAACAAGCTAGGTGAAGGACTACTTTCACACACACTTATCTCTCAGAAATGATCATGTGGAGAGACGTTCGTTCATCTTGCACAAAGGGAACGGGTTGCAGGAGAAACTTTTACTCTGGTTTCTCAGTCTGTTTCCTTCTGCCGGTTTGAAGTTCCTGCAGTTTTCACTGTAAACCGAGTTGGAATTGTAACTCCCCATATATATGTATGGAGTGGAGTTTGCAACTAAAAAGAAACTTTGTGTTCCCAACAAGCTATGTGAAGGACGGCTTTCACACTCAAACATCTCTCAGAAATTTGCATGTGGAGAGACGTTCGTTCATCTAGCACAAAGGGAACGGGTTGCAGGAGAAACTTTTACTCTGGTTTCTCAGTCTGTTTACTAGTGCCGGTTTGAAGTTCCTGCAGTTTTCACTGTAAAACCGTGTTGGAGCTTGTATCTCCCAATATATATGTATGGAGTCGTGTTTGCAACTGAAAAGAAACTTTGTGTTCCCAACAAGCTAGGTGAAGGACGGCTTTCACACACACTTATCTCTCAGAAATGAGCATGTTGAGAGACGTTCGTTCATCTTGCACAAAGGGAACGGGTTGCAGGAGAAACTTTACTCTGGTTTCTCAGTCTGTTTCCTAGTGCCGGTTTGAAGTTCCTGCAGTTTTCACTGTAAAACCGAGTTGGGCTAGTACTTCCCCATATATATGTATGGAGTGGAGATTGCAACTGAAAAGAAATTTGTGTTCCCAACAAGCTAGGTGAAGGACGGCTTTCACACAAAAACATCTCTCAGAAGTTTGCATGTGGAGAGACGTTCGTTCATCTAGCACAAATGGAACGGGTTGCAGGAGAAACTTTTATTCTGGTTTCTCAGTCTGTTTCCTAGTGCCGGTTTGAAGTTCCTGCAGTTTTCACTGTAAAACAGAGTTGGGGCTTGTACCTCCCCATATATATGTATGGAGTGGAGTTTGCAACTGAAAAGAAACTTTGTGTTCCCAACAAGCTAGGTGAAGGACGGCTTTCACACACACACATCTCTCAGACCTGAGCATGTGGAGAGACGTTCGTTCATCTAGCACAAATGGAACGGGTTGCAGGACAAAATTTACTCTGGTTTCTCAGTCTGTTTCCTAGTGCCGGTTTGAAGTTCCTGCAGTTTTCACTGTAAAACCGAGTTGGAGATAGTACCTCCCCATATATATGTATGGAGTGGAGTTTGCAACTGAAAAGAAACTTTGTGTTCCCAACACGCTAGGTGAAGGACGGCTTTCACACACACATATCTCTCAGAACTTTGCATGTGGAGAGACGTTCGTTCATCTAGCACAAAGGGAACGGGTTGCAGGAGAAACTTTTACTGTGGTTTCTCAGTCTGTTTCCTAGTGCCTGTTTGAAGTTCCTGCAGTTTTCACTGTAAAAACGTGTTGGGCTAGTACCTCCCCATTTATATCTATGGAGTGGAGATTGCAACTGAAAAGAAACTTTGTGTTCCCAACAAGCTAGTTGAAGGACGGCTTTCACACACACACATCTCTCAGAACTGAGCATGTGGAGAGAATTTCGTTCATCTAGCACAAATGGAACGGGTTGCAGGAGAATCTTTTACTCTGGTTTCTCAGTCTGTTTCCTAGTGCCGGTTTGAAGTTCCTGCAGTTTTCACTGTAAAACCGAGTTGGAGATAGTACCACCCCATATATATATATGGAGTGGAGTTTGCAACTGAAAAGAAACTTTGTGTTCCCAACAAGCTAGGTGAACAACGGCTTTCACACACACACATTTCTCAGAAATTTGCATGTGGAGAGACGTTCTTTCATCTAGCACAAAGGGAACGGGTTGCAGGAGAAACTTTTACTGTGGTTTCTCAGTCAGTTTCCTAGTGCCGATTTGAAGTTCCTGAAGTTTTCACTGTAAAACCGAGTTGGAGTTAGTACCTCCCCATATATATGTATGGAGTGGAGTTTGCAACTGAAAAGAAACTTTGTGTTCCCAACAAGCTAGGTGAAGGACGGCTTTCACACACACACATCTCTCAGAACTTTGCATGTGGAGAGACGTTCGTTCATCTAGCACAAATGGAACGGGATGCAGGAGAAACTTTTACTCTGGTTTATCAGTCTGTTTCCTAGTGCCGGTTTGAAGTTCCTGCAGTTTTCACTGTAAAACAGATTTGGGGCTTGTACCTCCCCATATATATGTATAGAGTGGAGTTTGCAACTGAAAAGAAACTTTGTGTTCCCAACAAGCTAGGTGAAGGACGGCTTTCACACACACACATCTCTCAGAACTTTGCATGTGGAGAGACGTTCGTTCATCTAGCACAAAGGAACGGGTTGCAGGAGAAAATTTTACTCTGGTTTCTCAGACTGTTTCCTAGTGCCGGTTTGAAGTTCCTGCAGTTTTCACTGTAAAACCGAGTTGGAGCTAGTACCTCCCCATATATATGTATGGAGTCGTGTTTGCAACTGAAAAGAAACTTTGTGTTCCCAACAAGCTAGGTGAAGGACTACTTTCACACACACTTATCTCTCAGAAATGATCATGTGGAGAGACGTTCGTTCATCTTGCACAAAGGGAACGGGTTGCAGGAGAAACTTTTACTCTGGTTTCTCAGTCTGTTTCCTTCTGCCGGTTTGAAGTTCCTGCAGTTTTCACTGTAAACCGAGTTGGAATTGTAACTCCCCATATATATGTATGGAGTGGAGTTTGCAACTAAAAAGAAACTTTGTGTTCCCAACAAGCTATGTGAAGGACGGCTTTCACACTCAAACATCTCTCAGAAATTTGCATGTGGAGAGACGTTCGTTCATCTAGCACAAAGGGAACGGGTTGCAGGAGAAACTTTTACTCTGGTTTCTCAGTCTGTTTACTAGTGCCGGTTTGAAGTTCCTGCAGTTTTCACTGTAAAACCGTGTTGGAGCTTGTATCTCCCAATATATATGTATGGAGTCGTGTTTGCAACTGAAAAGAAACTTTGTGTTCCCAACAAGCTAGGTGAAGGACGGCTTTCACACACACTTATCTCTCAGAAATGAGCATGTTGAGAGACGTTCGTTCATCTTGCACAAAGGGAACGGGTTGCAGGAGAAACTTTACTCTGGTTTCTCAGTCTGTTTCCTAGTGCCGGTTTGAAGTTCCTGCAGTTTTCACTGTAAAACCGAGTTGGGCTAGTACTTCCCCATATATATGTATGGAGTGGAGATTGCAACTGAAAAGAAATTTGTGTTCCTAACAAGCTAGGTGAAGGACGGCTTTCACACAAAAACATCTCTCAGAAGTTTGCATGTGGAGAGACGTTCGTTCATCTAGCACAAATGGAACGGGTTGCAGGAGAAACTTTTATTCTGGTTTCTCAGTCTGTTTCCTAGTGCCGGTTTGAAGTTCCTGCAGTTTTCACTGTAAAAACGAGTTGGAGCTTGTACCTCCCCATATATATGTATGGAGTGGAGTTTGCAACTGAAAAGAAACTTTGTGTTCCCAACAAGCTAGGTGAAGGACGGCTTTCACACACACATATCTCTCAGAACTTTGCATGTGGAGAGACGTTCGTTCATCTAGCACAAAGGGAACGGGTTGCAGGAGAAACTTTTACTGTGGTTTCTCAGTCTGTTTCCTAGTGCCTGTTTGAAGTTCCTGCAGTTTTCACTGTAAAACCGTGTTGGGCTAGTACCTCCCCATTTATATGTATGGAGAGGAGATTGCAACTGAAAAGAAACTTTGTGTTCCCAAGAAGCTAGGTGAAGGACGGCTTTCACACACACACATCTCTCAGAACTGAGCATGTGGAGAGAATTTCGTTCATCTAGCACAAATGGAACGGGTTGCAGGAGAATCTTTTACTCTGGTTTCTCAGTCTGTTTCCTAGTGCCGGTTTGAAGTTCCTGCAGTTTTCACTGTAAAACCGAGTTGGAGATAGTACCTCCCCATATATATGTATGGAGTGGAGTTTGCAACTGAAAAGAAACTTTGTGTTCCCAACAAGCTAGGTGAACAACGGCTTTCACACACACACATATCTCAGAAATTTGCATGTGGAGAGACGTTCTTTCATCTAGCACAAAGGGAACGGGTTGCAGGAGAAACTTTTACTGTGGTTTCTCAGTCAGTTTCCTAGTGCCGGTTTGAAGTTCCTGAAGTTTTCACTGTAAAACCGAGTTGGAGTTAGTACCTCCCCATATATATGTATGGAGTGGAGTTTGCAACTGAAAAGAAACTTTGTGTTCCCAACAAGCTAGGTGAAGGACGGCTTTCACACACACACATCTCTCAGAACTTTGCATGTGGAGAGACGTTCGTTCATCTAGCACAAAGGAACGGGTTGCAGGAGAAAATTTTACTCTGGTTTCTCAGTCTGATTATTAGTGCCGGTTTGAAGTTCCTGCAGTTTTCACTGTAAAAACGAGTTGGAGCTAGTACCTCCCCATATATATGTATGGAGTGGAGTTTGCAACTGAAAAGAAACTTTGTGTTCCCAACAAGTTAGTTGAAGGACGGCTTTCACACACACACATCTCTCAGAACTTTGCATGTGGAGAGACGTTCGTTCATCTAGCACAAAGGGAACGGTTTGCAGGAGAAACTTTTACTCTGTATTCTCAGTCTGTTTCCTAGTGCCTGTATGAAGTTCCTGCAGTTTTCACTGTAAAACAGAGTTGGAGCTAGTACCTCCCCATATATATGTATGGAGTGGAGTTTGCAACTGAAAAGAGACTTTGTGTTCCGAACAAGCTCGGTGAATGACGGCTTTCACACACACATATCTCTCAGAACTGAGCATGTGGAGAGACGTTCTTTCATCTAGCACAAATGGAACTGGATGCAGGAGAAACTGTTACTCTGGTTTCTCAGTCTGTTTACTAGTGCCGGTATGAAGTTCCTGCAGTTTTCACTGTAAAAACGAGTTGGAGCTAGTACCTCCCCATATATATGTAAGGAGTGGAGTTAGCATCTGAAAAGAAACTTTGTGTTCCCAACAAGCTAGGTGGAGGACGGCTTTCACACACACATATCTCTCAGAACTTTGCATGTGGAGAGACGTTCGTTCATCTAGCACAAATGGAACGGGTTGCAGGAGAAATTTTACTCTGGTTTCTCAGTATGTTTCCTAGTGCCGGTTTGAAGTTCCTGCAGATTTCTGGGTAAAACCGAGTTGGATATAGTACAACCCCATATATATGTATGGAGTGGGGTTTGCAACTAAAAAGAAAATTTGTGTTCCCAACAAGCTATGTGAAGGACGGCTTTCAAACTCAAACATCTCTCAGAAATTTGCATGTGGAGAGACGTTCGTTCATCTAGCACAAATGGAACGGGTTGCAGGAGAAATTTTACTCTGGTTTCTCAGTCTGTTTCCTAGTGCCGGTTTGAAGTTCCTGCAGATTTCTGGGTAAAACCGAGTTGGATATAGTACAACCCCATATATATGTATGGAGTGGGGTTTGCAACTGAAAAGAAACTTTGTGTTCCCAACAAGCTAGGTGAAGGACGGCTTTCACACACACTTATCTCTCAGAAATGAGCATGTGGAGAGACGTTCGTTCATCTTGCACAAAGGGAACGGGTTGCAGGAGAAACTTTACTCTGGTTTCTCAGTCTGTTTCCTAGTGCCGGTTTGAAGTTCCTGCAGTTTTCACTGTAAAACCGAGTTTGAGATAGTACCTCCCCATATATATGTATGGAGTGGAGTTTGCAACTGAAAAGAAACTTTGTGTTCCCAACACGCTAGGTGAAGGACGGCTTTCACACACACATATCTCTCAGAACTTTGCATGTGGAGAGACGTTCGTTCATCTAGCACAAAGGGAACGGGTTGCAGGAGAAAATTTTACTGTGGTTTCTCAGTCTGTTTCCTAGTGCCTGTTTGAAGTTCCTGCAGTTTTCACTGAAAAACCGTGTTGGGCTAGTACCTCCCCATTTATATGTATGGATTGAGATTGCAACAGAAAAGAAACTTTGTGTTCCCAACAAGCTAGGTGAAGGACGGCTTTCACACACACACATCTCTCAGAACTGAGCATGTGGAGAGAATTTCGTTCATCTAGCACAAATGGAACGGGTTGCAGGAGAATCTTTTACTCTGGTTTCTCAGTCTGTTTCCTAGTGCCGGTTTGAAGTTCCTGCAGTTTTCACTGTAAAACCGAGTTGGAGATAGTACCTCCCCATATATATGTATGGAGTGGAGTTTGCAACTGAAAAGAAACTTTGTGTTCCCAACAAGCTAGGTGAACAACGGCTTTCACACACACACATATCTCAGAAATTTGCATGTGGAGAGACGTTCTTTCATCAGCACAAAGGGAACTTGTTGCAGGAGAAACTTTTACTGTGGTTTCTCAGTCAGTTTCCTAGTGCCGGTTTGAAGTTCCTGAAGTTTTCACTGTAAAACCGAGTTGGAGTTAGTACCTCCCCATATATATGTATGGAGTGGAGTTTGCAACTGAAAAGAAACTTTGTGTTCCCAACAAGCTAGGTGAAGGACGGCTTTCACACACACACATCTCTCAGAACTTTGCATGTGGAGAGACGTTCGTTCATCTAGCACAAAGGAACGGGTTGCAGGAGAAAATTTTACTCTGGTTTCTCAGTCTGTTTCCTAGTGCCGGTATGAAGTTCCTGCACTTTTCACTGTAAAACAGTGTTGGAGCTAGTACCTCCCCATATATATGTATGGAGTGGAGTTTGCAACTGAAAAGAGACTTTGTGTTCCCAACAAGCTCGGTGAAGGACGGTTTCACACACACATATCTCTCAGAACTGAGCATGTGGAGAGACGTTCTTTCATCTAGCACAAATGGAACTGGATGCAGGAGAAACTGTTACTCTGGTTTCTCCGTCTGTTTCCTAGTGCCGGTATGAAGTTCCTGCGTTTTCACTGTAAAAACGAGTTGGAGCTAGTACCTCCCCATATATATGTATGGAGTGGAGTTAGCATCTGAAAAGAAACTTTGTGTTCCCAACAAGCTAGGTGAAGGACGGCTTTCACACACACATAACTCTCAGAACTTTGCATGTGGAGAGACGTTCGTTCATCTAGCACAAATGGAACGGGATGCAGGAGAAATTTTACTCTGGTTTCTCAGTCTGTTTCCTAGTGCCGGTTTGAAGTTCCTGCAGTTTTCTGTGTAAAACCGAGTTGGATATAGTACCACCCCATATATATGTATGGAGTGGGGTTTGCAACTAAAAAGAAAATTTGTGTTCCCAACAAGCTATGTGAAGGACGGCTTTCAAACTCAAACATCTCTCAGAAATTTGCATGTGGAGAGACGTTCGTTCATCTAGCACAAAGGGAACGGGTTGCAGGAGAAACTTTTACTCTGGTTTCTCAGTCTGTTTACTAGTGCCGGTTTGAAGTTCCTGCAGTTTTCTCTGTAAAACCGAGTTGGAGCTAGTACCTCCCCATATATATGTATGGAGTCGTGTTTGCAACTGAAAAGAAACTTTGTGTTCCCAACAAGCTAGGTGAAGGACGGCTTTCACACACACTTATCTCTCAGAACTGAGCATGTGGAGAGACGTTCGTTCATCTAGTACAAAGGGAACGGGTTGCAGGAGAAACTTTACTCTGGTTTCTCAGTCTGTTTCCTAGTGCCGGTTTGAAGTTCCTGCAGTTTTCACTGTAAAACCGAGTTGGGCTAGTACTTCCCCATATATATGTATGGAGTGGAGATTGCAACTGAAAAGAAATTTGTGTTCCCAACAAGCTAGGTGAAGGACGGCTTTCACACAAAATCATCTCTCAGAAGTTTGCATGTGGAGAGACGTTCGTTCATCTAGCACAAATGGAACGGGTTGCAGGAGAAACTTTTATTCTGGTTTCTCAGTCTGTTTCCTAGTGCCGGTTTGAAGTTCCTGCAGTTTTCACTGTAAAACAGAGTTGGGGCTTGTACCTCCCCATATATATGTATGGAGTGGAGTTTGCAACTGAAAAGAAACTTTGTGTTCCCAACAAGCTAGGTGAAGGACGGCTTTCACACACACACATCTCTCAGACCTGAGCATGTGGAGAGACGTTCGTTCATCTAGCACAAATGGAACGGGTTGCAGGAGAAAATTTACTCTGGTTTCTCAGTCTGTTTCCTAGTGCCGGTTTGAAGTTCCTGCAGTTTTCACTGTAAAACCGAGTTGGAGATAGTACCTCCCCATATATATGTATGGAGTGGAGTTTGCAACTGAAAAGAAACTTTGTGTTCCCAACAAGCTAGTTGAACAACGGCTTTCACACACACACATCTCTCAGAACTTTGCATGTGGAGACACGTTCGTTCATCTAGCACAAAGGGAACGGGTTGTAGGAGAAAATTTTACTCTGGTTTCTCAGTCAGTTTCCTAGTGCCGGTTTGAAGTTCCTGCAGTTTTCACTGTAAAACCGAGTTGAAACTTGTACCTCCCCATATATATGTATGGAGTGGAGTTTGCAACTGAAAAGAAACTTTGTGTTCCCAACAAGCTAGGTGAAGGACGGCTTTCACACACACACATCTCTCAGAACTTTGCATGTGGAGAGACGTTCGTTCATCTAGCACTAATGGAACGGGTTGCAGTAGAAACTTTTATTCTGGTTTCTCAGTTTGTTTCCTAGTGCCGGTTTGAAGTTCCTGCAGTTTTCACTGTAAAACAGAGTTGGGGCTTGTACCTCCCCATATATATGTATGGAGTGGAGTTTGCAACTGAAAGAAACTTTGTGTTCCCAACAAGCTAGGTGAAGGACGGCTTTCACACACACACATCTCTCAGAATTTTGCATGTGGAGAGACGATCGTTTATCTAGCACAAAGGGAACGGGTTGCAGGACAAACTTTTACTCTGGTTTCTCAGTCTGTTTCCTAGTGCCGGTTTGAAGTTCCTGCAGTTTTCACTGTAAAACCGTGTTGGGCTAGTACCTCCCCATTTATATGTATGGAGTGGAGATTGCAACTGAAAAGAAACTTTGTGTTCCCAACAAGCTAGGTGAAGGACGGCTTTCACACACACACATCTCTCAGAACTTTGCATGTGGAGAGACGTTCGTTCGTCTAGCACAAATGGAACGGGTTGCAGGAGAAACATTTACTCTGGTTTCTCAGTCTGTTTCCTAGTGCCGGTTTGAAGTTCCTGCAGTTTTCACTGTAAAAGAGTGTTGGGGCTTGTACCTCCCCATATATATGTATGGAGTGGAGTTTGCAACTGAAAAGAAACTTTGTGTTCCCAACAAGCTAGGTGAAGGACGGCTTTCACACACACACATCTCTCAGAACTTTGCATGTGTAGAGACGTTCGTTCATCTAGTACAAATGGAACGGGTTGCAGGAGAAACTTTTACTGTGGTTTCTCAGTCTGTTTCCTAGTGCCTGTTTGAAGTTCCTGCAGTTTTCACTGTAAAACCGTGTTGGGCTAGTACCTTCCCGTTTATAGGTATGGAGTGGAGATTGCAACTGAAAAGAAACTTTGTGTTCCCAACAAGCTAGTTGAAGGACGGCTTTCACACACACACATCTCTCAGAAATTTGCATGTGGAGAGACGTTCGTTTATCTAGCACAAAGGGAACGGGTTGCAGGAGAATCTTTTACTCTGGTTTCTCAGTCTGTTTCCTAGTGCCGGCTTGAAGTTCCTGCAGTTTTCACTGTAAAACCGAGTTGGAGCTAGTACCTCCCCATATATATGTATGGAGTCGTGTTTGTAACTGAAAAGAAACTTTGTGTTCCCAACAAGCTAGGTGAAGGACGGCTTTCACACACACACATCTCTCAGAACTTTGAATGTGGAGAGACTTTCGTTCATCTAGCACAAAGGGAACGGGTTGCATGAGAAACTTTTACTCTGGTTTCTCAGTCTGTTTCCTAGTTCCGGTTTGAAGTTCCTGCAGTTTTCACTGTAAAACCGAGTTGGAGCTATTACTTCCCCATATATATATATGGAGTGGAGATTGCAACTGAAAAGAAACTTTGTGTTCCCAACAAGCTAGGTGAAGGACGGCTTTCACACACACACATCTCTCAGAACTTTGCATGTGGAGAGACGTTCGTTCATCTAGCACAAAAGGAACGGGATGCAGGAGAAACTTTTACTCTGGTTTCTCAGTCCTTTTCCTATTGCCTGTTTGAAGTTCCTGCAGTTTTCACTGTAAAACCGGGTTGGAGCTAGTACCTCCCCATATAAATGTATGGAGTGGAGTTTGCAACTGAAAAGAAACTTTGTGTTCCCAACAAGCTAGGTGAAGTACGGCTTTCACACACACACATCTCTCAGAACTGAGCATGTGGAGAGACGTTCGTTCATGTAGCACAAAGGGAACAGGTTGCAGTAGTAACTTTTACTCTGGTTTCTCATTCTGTTTCCTAGTGCCCGTTTGAAGTTCCTGCAGTTTTCACTGTAAAACCGGGTTGGATCAAGTACCTCCCCATAGATATGTATGGAGTGGAGTTTGCAACTGAAAACAAATTTGTGTTCCCAACAAGCTAGGTGAAGGACGGCTTTCACACACACTTATCTCTCAGAAATGAGCATGTGGATAGATTTTCGTTCATCTAGCACAAAGGGAACGGGTTGCAGGAGAAACTTTTACTCTGGATTCTCAGTCTGTTTCCTGGTGCCGGTTTGAAGTTCCTGCAGTTTTCACTGTAAAATCGGTGTGGATCTAGTACCTCCCCATAGATATGTATGGAGTGGAGTTTGCAACTGAAAAGAAACTTTGTGTTCCCAACAAGCTAGGTGAAGGGCGGCTTTCACACAAACTTATCTCTCAGAACTGAGCATGTGGAGAGTCGTTCATTCATCTAGCAGAAAGAGAACGGTTTGCAGGAGAAACTTTTACTCTGGTTTCTCAGTCTGTTTCCTGGTGCCGGTTTGAAGTTCCTGCAGTTTTCAGTGTAAAACCGAGTTGGATATAGTACCTCCCCATATATATGTATGGAGTGGAGTTTGCAACTGAAAAGAAACTTTGTGTTCCCAACAACCTAAGTGAAGGACGGCTTTCACACACACTTATCTCTCAGAACTGAGCATGTGGAGAGACGTTCGTTCATCTAGCATAAAGGGAACGGGTTGCAGGAGAATCTTTTACTCTGGTTTCTCAGTCTGTTTCCTGGTGCCGGTTTGAAGTTCCTGCAGTTTTCACTGTAAAACCGAGTTGGAGATAGTACCTCCCCATATATATGTATGGAATGGAGTTTGCAACTGAAAAGAAACTTTGTGTTCCCAACAAGCTTGGTGAAGGACGGCTTTCACACACACACATCTCTCAGAAATTTGCATGTGGAGAGACGTTCGTTCATCTAGCACAAAGGGAACGGTTTGCAGGAGAAACTTTTACTCTGGTTTCTCAGTCTGTTTCCTAGTGCCGGTTTGAAGTTCCTGCAGTTTTCACTGTAAAACATAGTTGGAGCTAGTACCTCCCCATATATATGTATGGAGTGGAGTTTGCAACTGAAAAGAAACTTTGTGTTCCCAACAAGCTAGGTGAAGGACGGCTTTCACACACACATATCTCTCAGAACTGAGCATGTGGAGAGACGTTCGTTCATCTAGCACAAAGGGAACGGGTTGCAGGAGAAACTTTTACTCTGGTTTCTCAGTCTTTTTCCTAGTGCGTGTTTGAAGTTCTTGCAGTTTTCACTGTAAAACCGAGTTGGAGCTAGTACCTCCCCATATATATGTATGGAGTGGAGTTTGCAACTGAAAAGAAACTTTGTGTTCCCAATAAGCTAGGTGAAGGACGGCTTTCACACACAATTATCTCTGAGAACTGAGCATGTGGAGAGACGTTCGTTCATCTAGCACAAAGAGAACGGGTTGCAGGAGAAACTTTTTCTCTGGTTTCTCAGTCAGTTTCCTAGTGCCGGTTTGAAGTTCCTGCAGTTTTCACTGTAAAACCGAGTTGGAGCTAGTACCTCCCCTATATATGTATGGAGTGGAGTTTGCAACTGAAAAGAAACTTTGTGTTCCCAACAAGCTAGGTGAAGGACGGCTTTCACACACACTTATCTCTCAGAACTGAGCATGTGGAGAGACGTTCGTTCATCTAGCACAAATGGAAGGGGTTGCAGGATAAACTGTTACTCTGGTTTCTCAGTCTGTTTCCTAGTGCCGGTTTGAAGTTCCTGCAGTTTTCACTGTAAAACCGAGTTGGATATATTACCTCCCAATATACTGGTATGGAGTGGAGTTTGCAACTGAAAAGAAACTTTGTGTTCCCAACAAGCTATATGAAGGACGGCTTTCACACACACACATCTCTCAGAAATTTGCATGTGCAGAGACGTTCGTTCATCTAGCACAAAGGGAACGGGTTGCAGGAGAAACTTTTACTCGGGTTTCTCAGTCTGTTTCCTAGTGCCGGTTTGAAGTTCCTGCAGTTTTCACTGTAAAACCGGGTTGGATCTAGTCCCTCCCCATAGATATGTATGGATTGGAGTTTGCAACTGAAAAGAAACTTTCTGTTCCCAACAAGCTAGGTGAAGGACGGCTTTCACACACACTTATCTCTCAGAACTGAGCATGTGGAGAGACGTTCGTTCATCTAGCACAAAGGAAACGTGTTGCAGGAGAAAATTTTACTCTGGTTTCTCAGTCTTTTTCCTAGTGCGTGTTTGAAGTTCTTGCAGTTTTCACTGTAAAACCGAGTTGGAGCTAGTACCTCCCCATATATATGTATGGAGTGGAGTTTGCAACTGAAAAGAAACTTTGTGTTCCCAACAAGATATGTGAAGGACGGCTTTCACACACACACATCTCTCAGAAATTTGCATGTGCAGAGACGTTCGTTCATCTAGCACAAAGGGAACGGGTTGCAGGAGAAACTTTTACTCGGGTTTCTCAGTCTGTTTCCTAGTGCCGGTTTGAAGTTCCTGCAGTTTTCACTGTAAAACAGATTTGGAGCTAGTACCTCCCCATATATATGTATGGAGTGGAGTTTTCAACTGAAAAGAAACTTTGTGTTCCCAACAAGCTAGGTGAAGGACGGCTTTCACACACACTTATCTCTCAGAACTGAGCATGTGGAGAGACGTTCGTTCATCTAGCACAAAGGAAACGTGTTGCAGGAGAAAATTTTACTCTGGTTTCTCAGTCTTTTTCCTAGTGCGTGTTTGAAGTTCTTGCAGTTTTCACTGTAAAACCGAGTTGGAGCTAGTACCTCCCCATATATATGTATGGAGTGGAGTTTGCAACTGAAAAGAAAATTTGTGTTCCCAACAAGCTAGGTGAAGGACGGCTTTCACACACACTTATCTCTCAGAACGGAGCATGTGGAGAGACGTTCGTTCATCTAGCACAAATGGAACGGTTTGCAGGAGAAATTTTTCTCCGGTTTCTCAGTCTGTTTCCTAGTGCCGGTTTGAAGTTCCTGCAGATTTCACTGTAAAACCGAGTTGGACTAGTACCTCCCAATATATATGTATGGAGTGGAGTTTGCAACTGAAAAGAAAATTTGTGTTCCCAACAAGCTCGGTGAAGGACGGCTTTCACACACAAACATATCTCAGAACTTTGCATGTGGAGAGACGTTCGTTCATCTAGCACAAATGGAACGGTTTGCAGGAGAAACTTTACTCTGGTTTCTCAGTCTGTTTCCTAGTGCCGGTTTGAAGTTTCTGCAGTTTTCACTGTAAAACCGAGTTGGGGCTTGTACCTCCCCATATATATGTATGGAATGGAGTTTGCAACTGAAAAGAAACTTTGTGTTCCCAACAAGCTAGGTGAAGGACGGCTTTCACACACACACATCTCTGAGAACTTTGCATGTGGAGAGACGTTCGTTCATCTAGCACAAAGGGAACGGGTTGCAGGAGAAACTTTTTCTCTGGTTTCTCAGTCTGTTTCCTAGTGCCGGTTTGAAGTTCCTGCAGCTTTCACTGTAAAAACGAGTTGGAGCTAGTACCTCCCCATATATATGTATGGAGTGGAGTTTGCAACTGAAAAGAAACTTTGTGTTCCCCACAAGCTAGGTGAAGGACGGCTTTCACACACACACATCTCTCAGAACTTTGCATGTGGAGAGACGTTCGTTCATCTAGCACAAAGGGAACGGGTTGCAGGAGAAACTTTTACTCTGGTTTCTCAGTCAGTTTCCTAGTGCCGGTTTGAAGTTCCTGCAGTTTTCACTGTAAAACCGAGTTGGAGCTAGTACCTCCCCTATATATGTATGGAGTGGAGTTTGCAACTGAAAAGAAACTTTGTGTTCCCAACAAGCTAGGTGAAGGATGGCTTTCACACACACTTATCTCTCGGAACTGAGCATGTGGAGAGACGTTCGTTCATCTAGCACAAATGGAAGGGGTTGCAGGATAAACTGTTACTCTGGTTTCTCAGTCTGTTTCCTAGTGCCGGTTTGAAGTTCCTGCAGTTTTCACTGTAAAACCGAGTTGGATATATTACCTCCCAATATATTGGTATGGAGTGGAGTTTGCAACTGAAAAGAAACTTTGTGTTCCCAACAAGCTAGTTGAAGGACATCTTTCACACACACACATCTCTCAGAACTTTGCATCTGGAGAGACTTTCGTTCATCTAGCACAAAGGGAACGGGTTGCAGGAGAAACTTGTACTCTGGTTTCTCAGTCTGTTTCCTAGTGCCGGTTTGAAGTTCCTGCAGTTTTCACTGTAAAACCGAGTTGGAGCTTGTACCTCCCCATATATATGTATGGAGTGGAGTTTGCAACTGAAAAGAAACTTTGTGTTCCCAAAAATCTAGGTGAAGGACGGCTTTCACACACACACATATCTCAGAACTTTGCATGTGGAGAGACTTTCGTTCATCTAGCACAAAGGGAACGGGTTGCAGGAGAATCTTTTACTCTGGTTTCTCAGTCTGTTTCCTAGTGCCGGTTTGAAGTTCCTGCAGTTTTCACTGTAAAACCGAGTTGGAGCTAGTACTTCCCCATATATATGTATGGTGTGGAGTTTGCAACTGAAAAGAATCTTTGTGTTCCCAAAATCTAGGTGAAGGACGGCTTTCACACACACATGTCTCTCAGAACTGAGCATGTGGAGAGTCGTTCGTTCATCTAGCACAAAGAGAACGGGTTGCAGGAGAAACTTTTACTCTGGATTCTCAGTCTGTTTCCTGGTGCCGGTTTGAAGTTCCTGCAGTTTTCACTGTAAAACCGAGTTGGATATAGAACCTCCCCATATATATGTATGGAGTGGAGTTTGCAACTGAAAAGAAACTTTGTGTTCCCAACAAGCTAGTTGAAGAACGGCTTTCACACACACTTATCTCTCAGAACTGAGCATATGGAGATACGTTCGTTCATCTAGCACAAAGGGAACGGGTTGCAAGAGAATCTTTTACTCTGGTTTCTCAGTCTGTTTCCTAGTGCCGGTTTGAAGTTCCTGCAGTTTTCACTGTAAAACAGACTTGGAGCTAGTACCTCCCCATATATATGTATGGAGTGGAGTTTGCAACTGAAAAGTAACTTTGTGTTCCCAACAAGATATGTGAAGGACGGCTTTCACACACACACATCTCTCAGAAATTTGCATGTGGAGAGACGTTCGTTCATCTAGCACGAAGGGAACGGGTTGCAGGAGAAACTTTTACTCTGGTTTCTCAGTCTGTTTCCTAGTGCCGGTTTGAAGTTCCTGCAGTTTTCACTGTAAAACAGATTTGGAGCTAGTACATCCCCATATATATGTATGGAGTGGAGTTTGCAACTGAAAAGAAACTTTGTGTTCCCAACAAGCTAGGTGAAGGACGGCTTTCACACACACTTATCTCTCAGAACTGAGCATGTGGAGAGACGTTCGTTCATCTAGCACAAAGGGAACGGGTTGCAGGAGAAAATTTTACTCTGGTTTCTCAGAGTTTTTCCTAGTGCGTGTTTGAAGTTCTTGCAGTTTTCACTGTAAAACCGAGTTGGAGCTATTACCTCCCCATATTTATTTATGGAGTGGAGTTTGCAACTGAAAAGAAACTTTGTGTTCCCAACTAGCTAGGTGAAGGACGGCTTTCACACACACTTATCTCTCAGAACTGAGCATGTGGAGAGACGTTCGTTCATCTAGCACAAAGGGAAAGGTTTGCAGGAGAAACTTTTTCTCTGGTTTCTCAGTCTGTTTCCTAGTGCCGGTTTGAAGTTCCTGCAGTTTTCACTTTAAAACCGTGTTGGAGATAGTACCTCCCCATATATATGTATGGAGTGGAGTTTGCAACTGAAAAGAAACTTTGTGTTCCCAACAAGCTAGGTGAAGAACGGCTTTCACACACACTTATCTCTCAGAACTGAGCATGTGGAGAGACGTTCGTTCATCTAGCACAACGGAAACGGGTTGCAGGAGAAACTTTTACTCTGGTTTCTCAGTCTGTTTCCTAGTGCCGGTTTGAAGTTCCTGCAGTTTTCAGTGTAAAACCGAGTTGGAGTTAGTACCTCCCCATATATATGTATGGAGTGGAGTTTGCAACTGAAAAGATACTTTGGGTTCCCAACAAGCTATGTGAAGGACGGCTTTCACACACACACACCTCTCAGAAATTTGCATGTGGAGAGACGTTCGTTCATCTAGCACAAAGAGAACGTGTTGCAGGAGAAACTTTTACTCTGCGCTCTCAGTCTGTTTCCTAGTGCCGGTTTGAAGTTCCTGTAGTTTTCACTGTAAAACCGAGTTGGAGCTAGTACCTCCCCATATATATGTATGGAGTGGAGTTTGCAACTGAAAAGTAACTTTGTGTTCCCAACAAGCTAGGTGAAGGACGGCTTTCACACACAATTATCTCTCAGAACTGAGAATGTGGAGAGACGTTCGTTCATCTAGCACAAAGGGAACGGGTTGCAGGAGAAACTTTTACTCTGGTTTCTCAGGCTGTTTCCTAGTGCGGGTTAGAAGTTCTTGCAGTTTTCACTGTAAAACCGATTTGGAGCAAGTACCTCCTTATATATATCTATGGAGTGGAGTTTGCAACTGAAAAGAAGCTTTGTGTTCCCAACAACCTAGGTGAAGGACGGCTTTCACACACACTTATCTCTCAGAACTGAGCATGTGGAGAGACGTTCGTTCATCTAGCACAAATGGAACGGGTTACAGGAGAAATTATACTCTGGTTTCTCAGGCAGTTTCCTAGTGCCGGTTTGAAGTTCCTGCAGTTTTCACTGTAAAACCGAGTTGGAATTTTAACTCCCCATATATATGTAAGGAGTGGAGTTTGCAACTGAAAAGAAACTTTGTGTTCCCAACAAGCTAGGTGAAGGACGGCTTTCACACACACTTATCTCTCAGAACTTTGCTTGTGGAGAGACGTTCGTTCATCTAGCACAAAGGGAACGGGTTGCAGGAGAAACTTTTACTGTGGTTTCTCAGCCTGCTTCCTAGTGCCTGTTTGAAGTTCCTGCAGTTTTCACTGTAAAACCGAGTTGGACTAGTACCTGCCAATATATATGTATGGAGTGGAGTTTGCAACTGAAAAGAAACTTTGTGTTCCCAACAAGCTCGATGAAAGACGGCTTTCACACACACACATCTCTCAGAACTTTGCATGTGGAGAGACGTTCGTTCATCTAGCACAAATGGAACGGGTTGCAGGAGAAACTTTTACTCTGGTTTCTCAGTCAGTTTCCTAGTGCCGGTTTGACATTCCTGCAGTTTTCACTGTAAAACCGTGTTGGAGTTAGTACCTCCCCATATATATGTATGGAGTGGAGTTTGCAACTGAAAAGAAACTTTGTGTTCCCAACAAGCTAGGTGAAGGACGGCTTTCACACACACACATCTCTCAGAACTTTGCATGTGGAGAGACGTTCGTTCATCTAGCACAAATGGAACGGTTTGCAGGAGAAACTTAACTCTGGTTTCTCAGTCTGTTTCCTAGTGCCGGTTTGAAGTTTCTGCAGTTTTCACTGTAAAACCGAGTTGGGGCTTGTACCTCCCCATATATATGTATGGAATGGAGTTTGCAACTGAAAAGAAACTTTGTGTTCCCAACAAGCTAGGTGAAGGACGGCTTTCACACACACACATCTCTGAGAATTTTGCATGTGGAGAGACGTTCGTTCATCTAGCACAAAGGGAACGGGTTGCAGGAGAAACTTTTTCTCTGGTTTCTCAGTCTGTTTCCTAGTGCCGGTTTGAAGTTCCTGCAGTTTTCACTGTAAAACCGAGTTGGAGCTAGTACCTCCCCATATATATGTATGGAGTGGAGTTTGCAACTGAAAAGAAACTTTGTGTTCCCAACAAGCTAGGTGAAGGACGGCTTTCACACACACTTATCTCTCAGAACTGTGCATGTGGAGAGACGTTCGTTCATCTAGCACAAAGGGAACGGGTTGCAGGAGAAATTTTACTCTGGTTTCTCAGTCTGTTTCCTAGTGCCGGTTTGAAGTTCCTGCAGTTTTCTCTGTAAAACCGAGTTGGGGCTTGTACTTCCCCATATATATGTATGGAATGGAGTTTGCAACTGAAAAGAAACTTTGTGTTCCCAACAAGCTAGGTGAAGGACGGCTTTCACACACACACTTCTCTGAGAACTTTGCATGTGGAGAGACGTTCGTTCATCTAGCACAAAGGGAACGGGTTGCAGGAGAAACTTTTTCTCTGGTTTCTCAGTCTGTTTCCTAGTGCCGGTTTGAAGTTCCTGCAGTTTTCACTGTAAAAACGAGTTGGAGCTAGTACCACCCCATATATATGTATGGAGTGGAGTTTGCAACTGAAAAGAATCTTTGTGTTCCCAACAAGCTAGGTGAAGGACGGCTTTCACACACACACATCTCTCAGAACTTTGCATGTGGAGAGACGTTCGTTCATCTAGCACAAAGGAACGGGTTGCAGGAGAAACTTTTACACTGGTTTCTCACTCAGTTTCCTAGTGCCGGTTTGAAGTTCCTGCAGTTTTCACTGTAAAACCGAGTTGGAGCTAGTACCTCCCCTTATATATGTATGGAGTGGAGTTTGCAACTGAAAAGAAACTTTGTGTTCCCAACAAGCTAGGTGAAGGACGGCTTTCACACACACTTATCTCTCAGAACTGAGCATGTGGAGAGACTTTCGTTCATCTAGCACAAATGGAAGGGGATGCAGGAGAAACTGTTACTCTGGTTACTCAGTCTGTTTCCTAGTGCCGGTTTGAAGTTCCTGCAGTTTTCACTGTAAAACCGAGTTGGATATATTACCTCCCAATATATTGGTATGGAGTGGAGTTTGCAACTGAAAAGAAACTTTGTGTTCCCAACAAGCTAGGTGAAGGACGTCTTTCACACACACACATCTCTCAGAACTTTGCATGTGGAGAGACTTTCGTTCATCTAGCACAAAGGGAACGGGTTGCAGGAGAAACTTTTACTCTGGTTTCTCAGTCTGTTTCCTAGTGCCTGTTTGAAGTTCCTGCAGTTTTCACTGTAAAACCGTTTTGGAGCTAGAACTTCCCATATAAAAGTATGGAGTGGAGTTTGCAACTGAAAAGAAACTTTGTGTTCCCAACAAGCTAGGTGAAGGACGGCTTCACACACACTTATCTCTCAGAACTGAGCATGTGGATAGACGTTCGTTCATCTAGCACAAATTGAACGGGTTGCAGGAGAAACTTTTAATCTGGTTTCTCAATCTGTTTCCTAGTGCCGGTTTGAAGTTCCTGCACTTTTCACTGTAAAACCGAGTTGGAGCTTGTACCTCCCCATATATATGTATGGAGTGGAGTTTGCAACTGAAAAGAAACTTTGTGTTCCCAACAAGCTAGGTGAAGGACGGCTTTCACACACACACATCTCTCAGAACTTTGCATGTGGAGAGACGTTCGTTCAAGTAGCACAAATTGAACGGGTTGCAGGAGAAACTTTTACTCTGGTTTCTCAGTCTGTTTCCTAGTGTCGGTTTGAAGTTCCTGCAGTTTTCACTGTAAAACCGAGTTGAAGCTAGTACCTACCCATATATATGTATGGAGTGGAGTTGGCAACTGAAAAGAAACTTTGTTTGCCCAACAAGCTAGGTGATGGACGGCTTTAAAACACACTTATCTCTCAGAACTGTGCATGTGGATAGACGTTCGTTTATCTAGCACAAAGGGAACGGGTTGCAGGAGAAACGTTTACCCTGGTTTCTCAGTCTGTTTCCTAGTACGGGTTTGAAGTTCTTCCAGTTTTCACTGTAAAACCGAGTTGGAGCTAGTACCTCCCCATATATATTTATGGAGTGGAGTTTGCAACTAAAAAGAATCTTTGTGTTCCCAACAAGCTAGGTGAAGGACGGCTTTCACACACATTTATCTCTCGGAACTGAGCATGTGGAGAGACGTTCGTTCATCTAGCACAAATGGAACGGTTTGCAGGAGAAACTTTTACTCTGGTTTCTCAGGCTGTTTCCTAGTGCCGGTTTGAAGTTCCTGCAGTTTTCACTGTAAAACCGAGTTGGAGCTAGTTCCTCCCCATATATATGTATGGAGTGGATTTTGCAACTGAAAAGAAACTTTGTGTTCCCAACAAGATAGGTGAAGGACGGCTTTCACACACACACATCTCTCAGAACTTTGCATGTGGAGAGACGTTCGTTCATCTAGCAAAATTAGAACGGGTTGCAGGAGAAACTTTTACTGTGGTTTCTCAGTCAGTTTCCTAGTGCCGGTTTGAAGTTCCAGCAGTTTTCACTGTAAAATCGAGTTGGAGTTAGTACCTCCCCATATATATGTATGGAGTGGAGTTTACAACTGAAAAGAAACTTTGTGTTCCCAACAAGATAGGTGAAGGAAGGCTTTCACACACACTTATCTCTCAGAACTTTGCATGTGGATAGACGTTAGTTCATCTAGCACAAATGGAACGGGTTGTAGGAGAAACTTTTAATCTGGTTTCTCAGTCTGTTTCCTAGTGCCGGTTTGAAGTTCCTGAAGTTTTCACTGTAAAACAGAGTTGGGGCTTGTACCTCCCCATATATATGTATGGAGTGGAGTTTGCAACTGAAAAGAAACTTTGTGTTCCCAACAAGCTAGTTGAAGGACATCTTTCACACACACACATCTCTCAGAACTTTGCATGTGGAGAGACGTTCGTTCATCTAGCACAAAGGGAACGGGTTGCAGGAGAAACTTTTTCTCTGGTTTCTCAGTCTGTTTCCTAGTGTCGATTAGAAGTTCCTGCAGTTTTCACTGTAAAAACGAGTTGGAGCTAGTACCACCCCATATATATGTATGGAGTGGAGTTTGCAACTGAAAAGAAACTTTGTGTTCCCAACAAGCTAGGTGAAGGACGGCTTTCACACACACACATCTCTCAGAACTTTGCTTGCGGAGAGACGTTCGTTCATCTAGCAACAAGGGAACGGGTTGCAGGAGAAACTTTTACTCTGGTTTCTCAGTCTGTTTCCTAGTGTCGGTTTGAAGTTCCTGCAGTTTTCACTGTAAAACCGAGTTGAAGCTAGTACCTACCCATATATATGTATGGAGTGGAGTTGTCAACTGAAAAGAAACTTTGTTTGCCCAACAAGCTAGGTGATGGACGGCTTTAAAACACACTTATCTCTCAGAACTGTGCATGTGGATAGACGTTCGTTTATCTAGCACAAAGGGAACGGGTTGCAGGAGAAACGTTTACCCTGGTTTCTCAGTCTGTTTCCTAGTACGGGTATGAAGTTCTTCCAGTTTTCACTGTAAAACCGAGTTGGAGCTAGTACCTCCCCATATATATTTATGGAGTGGAGTTTGCAACTAAAAAGAATCTTTGTGTTCCCAACAAGCTAGGTGAAGGACGGCTTTCACACACACTTATCTCTCGGAACTGAGCATGTGGAGAGACGTTCGTTCATCTAGCACAAATGGAACGGTTTGCAGGAGAAACTTTTACTCTGGTTTCTCAGTCTGTTTCCTAGTACGGGTTTGAAGTTCTTCCAGTTTTCACTGTAAAACCGAGTTGGAGCTAGTACCTCCCCATATATATTTATGGAGTGGAGTTTGCAACTAAAAAGAATCTTTGTGTTCCCAACAAGCTAGGTGAAGGACGGCTTTCACACACATTTATCTCTCGGAACTGAGCATGTGGAGAGACGTTCGTTCATCTAGCACAAATGGAACGGTTTGCAGGAGAAACTTTTACTCTGGTTTCTCAGGCTGTTTCCTAGTGCCGGTTTGAAGTTCCTGCAGTTTTCACTGTAAAACCGAGTTGGAGCTAGTTCCTCCCCATATATATGTATGGAGTGGATTTTGCAACTGAAAAGAAACTTTGTGTTCCCAACAAGATAGGTGAAGGACGGCTTTCACACACACACATCTCTCAGAACTTTGCATGTGGAGAGACGTTCGTTCATCTAGCAAAATTAGAACGGGTTGCAGGAGAAACTTTTACTGTGGTTTCTCAGTCAGTTTCCTAGTGCCGGTTTGAAGTTCCAGCAGTTTTCACTGTAAAATCGAGTTGGAGTTAGTACCTCCCCATATATATGTATGGAGTGGAGTTTACAACTGAAAAGAAACTTTGTGTTCCCAACAAGATAGGTGAAGGAAGGCTTTCACACACACTTATCTCTCAGAACTTTGCATGTGGATAGACGTTAGTTCATCTAGCACAAATGGAACGGGTTGTAGGAGAAACTTTTAATCTGGTTTCTCAGTCTGTTTCCTAGTGCCGGTTTGAAGTTCCTGAAGTTTTCACTGTAAAACAGAGTTGGGGCTTGTACCTCCCCATATATATGTATGGAGTGGAGTTTGCAACTGAAAAGAAACTTTGTGTTCCCAACAAGCTAGTTGAAGGACATCTTTCACACACACACATCTCTCAGAACTTTGCATGTGGAGAGACGTTCGTTCATCTAGCACAAAGGGAACGGGTTGCAGGAGAAACTTTTTCTCTGGTTTCTCAGTCTGTTTCCTAGTGTCGATTAGAAGTTCCTGCAGTTTTCACTGTAAAAACGAGTTGGAGCTAGTACCACCCCATATATATGTATGGAGTGGAGTTTGCAACTGAAAAGAAACTTTGTGTTCCCAACAAGCTAGGTGAAGGACGGCTTTCACACACACACATCTCTCAGAACTTTGCTTGCGGAGAGACGTTCGTTCATCTAGCAACAAGGGAACGGGTTGCAGGAGAAACTTTTACTCTGGTTTCTCAGTCTGTTTCCTAGTGTCGGTTTGAAGTTCCTGCAGTTTTCACTGTAAAACCGAGTTGAAGCTAGTACCTACCCATATATATGTATGGAGTGGAGTTGGCAACTGAAAAGAAACTTTGTTTGCCCAACAAGCTAGGTGATGGACGGCTTTAAAACACACTTATCTCTCAGAACTGTGCATGTGGATAGACGTTCGTTTATCTAGCACAAAGGGAACGGGTTGCAGGAGAAACGTTTACCCTGGTTTCTCAGTATGTTTCCTAGTACGGGTTTGAAGTTCTTCCAGTTTTCACTGTAAAACCGAGTTGGAGCTAGTACCTCCCCATATATATTTATGGAGTGGAGTTTGCAACTAAAAAGAATCTTTGTGTTCCCAACAAGCTAGGTGAAGGACGGCTTTCACACACACTTATCTCTCGGAACTGAGCATGTGGAGAGACGTTCGTTCATCTAGCACAAATGGAACGGTTTGCAGGAGAAACTTTTACTCTGGTTTCTCAGGCTGTTTCCTAGTGCCGGTTTGAAGTTCCTGCAGTTTTCACTGTAAAACCGAGTTGGAGCTAGTACCTCCCCATATATAAGTATGGAGTGGATTTTGCAACTGAAAAGAAACTTTGTGTTCCCAACAAGCTAGGTGAAGGACGGCTTTCACACACACACATCTCTCAGAACTTTGCATGTGGAGAGACGTTCGTTCATCTAGCAAAATTGGAACGGGTTGCAGGAGAAACTTTTACTGTGGTTTCTCAGTCAGTTTCCTAGTGCCGGTTTGAAGTTCCAGCAGTTTTCACTGTAAAACCGAGTTGGAGCTAGTACCTCCCCATATATATGTATGGAGTGGAGTTTGCAACTTAAAAGAAACTTTGTGTTCCCAACAAGCTAGGTGAAGGACGGCTTTCACACACACACACCTCTCAGAACTTTGCATGTGGAGAGACTTTCGTTCATCTAGCACAAAGGGAACGGGTGGCAGGAGAAACTTTTACTGTGGTTTCTCAGTCAGTTTCCTAGTGCCGGTTTGAAGTTCCTGCAGTTTTCACTGTAAAACCGAGTTGGAGCCAGTACCTCCCCATATATATGTATGGAGTGGAGTTTGCAACTGAAAAGAAACTTTGTGTTCCCAACAAGCTAAGTGAAGGACGGCTTTCACACACACACATCTCTCAGAACTTTGCATGTGGAGAGACTTTCGTTCATCTAGCACAAAGGGAACGGGTTGCAGGAGAAACTTTTACTCTGGTTTCTCAGTCTGTTTCCTAGTGCCGGTTTGAAGTTCCTGCAGTTTTCACTGTAAAACCGAGTTGGAGCTGGTACCTCCCCATACATATGTATGGAGTGGAGTTTGCAACTGAAAAGAACCTTTGTGTTTCCAACAAGCTAGGTGAAGGACGGCTTTCACACACACAATCTCTCAGAACTATGCATGTGGAGAGACGTTCGTTCATCTAGCACAAAGGGAACGGGTTGCAGGAGAAACTTTTACTCTGGTTTCTCAGTCTGTTTCCTAGTGCCGGATTGAAGTTCCTGCAGTTTTTACTGTAAAACCGAGTTGGGGCTTGTACTTCCCCATATATATGTATGGAGTGGAGTTTGCAATTGAAAAGAAACTTTGTGTTCCCAACAAGCAAGATGAAGACGGCTTTCACACACACACATCTCTCAGAACTTTGAATGTGGAGAGACGTTCGTTCATCTAGCAAAAAGGGAACGGGTTGCAGGGAAACTTTTACACTGGTTTCTCACTCAGTTTCCTAGTGCCGGTTTGAAGTTCCTGCAGTTTTCACTGTAAAACCGAGTTGGAGCTAGTACCTCCCCTTATATATGTATGGAGTGGAGTTTGCAACTGAAAAGAAACTTTGTGTTCCCAACAAGCTAGGTGAAGGACGGCTTTCACACACACTTATCTCTCAGAACTGAGCATGTGGAGAGACGTTCGTTCATCTAGCACAAATGGAAGGGGTTGCAGGAGAAACTGTTACTCTGGTTTCTCAGTCTGTTTCCTAGTGCCGGTTTGAAGTTCCTGCAGTTTTCACTGTAAAACCGAGTTGGATATATTACCTCCCAATATATTGGTATGGAGTGGAGTTTGCAACTGAAAAGAAACTTTGTGTTCCCAACAAGCTAGGTGAAGGACGTCTTTCACACACACACATCTCTCAGAACTTTGCATGTGGAGAGACTTTCGTTCATCTAGCACAAAGGGAACGGGTTGCAGGAGAAACTTTTACTCTGGTTTCTCAGTCTATTTCCTAGTGCCGGTTTGAAGTTCCTGCAGTTTTCACTGTAAAACCGGGTTGGAGCTAGAACTTCCCATATAAATGTATGGAGTGGAGTTTGCAACTGAAAAGAAACTTTGTGTTCCCAACAAGCTAGGTGAAGGACGGCTTCACACACACTTATCTCTCAGAACTGAGCATGTGGATAGACGTTCGTTCATCTAGCACAAATTGAACGGGTTGCAGGAGAAACTTTTAATCTGGTTTCTCAATCTGTTTCCTAGTGCCGGTTTGAAGTTCCTGCACTTTTCACTGTAAAACCGAGTTGGAGCTAGTACCTCCCCATATATATGAATGGAGTGGAGTTTGCAACTGAAAAGAAACTTTGTGTTCCCAACAAGCTAGGTGAAGGACGGCTTTCACACACACACATCTCTCAGTACTTTGCATGTGGAGAGACGTTCGTTCATCTAGCACAAATTGAACGGGTTGCAGGAGAAAATTTTACTCTGGTTTATCAGTCTGTTTCCTAGTGCCGGTTTGAAGTTCCTGCAGTTTTCACTGTAAAAGCGAGTTGGAGCTAGTACGTCCCCATATATATGTATGGAGTGGAGTTTGCAACTGAAAAGAAACTTTGTGTTCCCAACAAGCTAGGTGAAGGACGACTTTCACACACACACATCTCTCAGAAATTTGCATGTGGAGAGACGTTCGTTCATCTAGCACCAAGGGAACGGTTTGCAGGAGAAACTTTTACTCTGCTTTCTCAGTCTGTTTCCTAGTGCCGGTTTGAAGTTCCTGCAGTTTTCACTGTAAAACCGAGTTGGAGCTAGTACCTCCCCATATATATGTATGGAGTGGAGTTTGCAACTGAAAAGAAACTTTGTGTTCCCAACAAGCTAGGTGAAGGACGGCTTTCACACACACTTATCTCTCAGAACTGTGCATGTGGAGAGACGTTCGTTCATCTAGCAAAAAGGGAACGGGTTGCAGGAGAAACTATTATCTGGTTTCTCAGTCTGTTTCCTGGTGCCGTTTTGAAGTTCCTGCAGTTTTCACTGTAAAACCGAGTTGGATATTGTACCTCCACATATATATGTATGGACTGGAGTTTGCACCTGAAAAGAAACTTTGTGTTCCCAACAAGCTAGGTGAAGAACGGCTTTCACACACACTTATCTCTCAGAACTGAGCATGTGGAGAGACGTTCGTTCATCTAGCACAAAGGGAACGTTTTGCAGGAGAAACTTTTACTCTGGTTTCTCAGCCTGTTTCCTAGTGCCGGTTTGAAGTTCCTGCAGTTTTCACTGTAAAACCGAGTTGGAGATAGAACCTCCCCATATATATGTATGGAGTGGAGTTTGCAAATGAAAAGATCTTTGTGTTCCCAACAAGCTATGTGAAGGACGGCTTTCACACACACACATCTCTCAGAAATTTGCATGTGGAGAGACGTTCGTTCATCTAGCACAAAGGAACGGGTTGCAGGAGAAACTTTTACTCTGGTTTCTCAGTCTGTTTCCTAGTGCGGGTTTGAAGTTCTTGCAGTTTTCACTGTAAAACCGAGTTGGAATTGTAACTCCCCATATATATGTATGGAGTGGAGTTTGCAACTGAAAAGAAACTTTGTGTTCCCAACAAGCTAGGTGAAGGACGGCTTTCACACACACTTATCTCTCAGAACTGAGCATGTGGAGAGACGTTCGTTCATCTAGCACAAAGGAACGGGTTGCAGGAGAAACTTTTACTGTGGTTTCTCAGTCAGTTTCCTTGTGCCGGTTTGAAGTTCCTGCAGTTTTCACTGTAAAACCGGTTTGGAGCTAGTACCTCCCCATATATATGTATGCAGTGGAGTTTGCAACTGAAAAGAAACTTTTGTTCCCAACAAGCAAGGTGAAGGACGGCTTTCACACACACAGATCTCTCAGAACTTTGCATGTGGAGAGACGTTCGTTCATCTAGCACAAAGGGAACGAGTTGCAGGAGAAACTTTACTGTGGTTTCTCAGTCAGTTTCCTATTTTGGTTTGAAGTTCCTGCAGTTATCACTGTAAAATCGAGTTGGAGTTAGTACCTCCCCATATATATGTATGGAGTGGAGTTTACAACTGAAAAGAAACTTTGTGTTCCCAACAAGATAGGTGAAGGAAGGCTTTCACACACACTTATCTCTCAGAACTTTGCATGTGGAGAGACGTTCGTTCATCTAGCAACAAGGGAACGGGTTGCAGGAGAAACTTTTACTCTGGTTTCTCAGTCTGTTTCCTAGTGTCGGTTTGAAGTTCCTGCAGTTTTCACTGTAAAACCGTGTTGAAGCTAGTACCTACCCATATATATGTATGGAGTGGAGTATGCAACTGAAAAGAAACTTTGTTTGCCCAACAAGCTAGGTGATGGACGGCTTTAAAACACACTTATCTCTCAGAACTGTGCATGTGGATAGACGTTCGTTTATCTAGCACAAAGGGAACGGGTTGCAGGAGAAACGTTTACCCTGGTTTCTCAGTCTGTTTCCTAGTACGGGTTTGAAGTTCTTCCAGTTTTCACTGTAAAACAGAGTTGGAGCTAGTACCTCCCCATATATATTTATGGAGTGGAGTTTGCAACTAAAAAGAATCTTTGTGTTCCCAACAAGCTAGGTGAAGGACGGCTTTCACACACACTTATCTCTCGGAACTGAGCATGTGGAGAGACGTTCGTTCATCTAGCACAAATGGAACGGTTTGCAGGAGAAACTTTTACTCTGGATTCTCAGGCTGTTTCCTAGTGCCGGTTTGAAGTTCCTGCAGTTTTCACTGTAAAACCGAGTTGGAGCTAGTTCCTCCCCATATATATGTATGGAGTGGATTTTGCAACTGAAAAGAAACTTTGTGTTCCCAACAAGATAGGTGAAGGACGGCTTTCACACACACACATCTCTCAGAACTTTGCATGTGGAGAGACGTTCGTTCATCTAGCAAAATTAGAACGGGTTGCAGGAGAAACTTTTACTGTGGTTTCTCAGTCAGTTTCCTAGTGCCGGTTTGAAGTTCCAGCAGTTTTCACTATAAAACCTAGTTGGAGCTTGTACCTCCCCATATATATGTATGGAATGGAGTTTGCAACTTAAAAGAAACTTTGTGTTCCCAACAAGCTAGGTGAAGGACGGCTTTCACACACACACACCTCTCAGAACTTTGCATGTGGAGAGACTTTCGTTCATCTAGCACAAAGGGAACGGGTGGCAGGAGAAACTTTTACTCTGGTTTCTCAGTCTGTTTCCTAGTGTCATTTTGAAGTTACTGCAGTTTTCACTGTAAAACCGTGTTGAAGCTAGTACCTACCCATATATATGTATGGAGTGGAGTTTGCAACTGAAAAGAAACTTTGTTTGCCCAACAAGCTAGGTGATGGACGGCTTTAAAACACACTTATCTCTCAGAACTGTGCATGTGGATAGACGTTCGTTTATCTAGCACAAAGGGAACGGGTTGCAGGAGAAACGTTTACCCTGATTTCTCAGTCTGTTTCCTAGTACGGGTTTGAAGTTCTTCCAGTTTTCACTGTAAAACCGAGTTGGAGCTAGTACCTCCCCATATATATTTATGGAGTGGAGTTTGCAACTAAAAAGAATCTTTGTGTTCCCAACAAGCTAGGTGAAGGACGGCTTTCACACACACTTATCTCTCGGAACTGAGCATGTGGAGAGACGTTCGTTCATCTAGCACAAATGGAACGGTTTGCAGGAGAAACTTTTACTCTGGTTTCTCAGGCTGTTTCCTAGTGCCGGTTTGAAGTTCCTGCAGTTTTCACTGTAAAACCGAGTTGGAGCTAGTTCCTCCCCATATATATGTATGGAGTGGATTTTGCAACTGAAAAGAAACTTTGTGTTCCCAACAAGATAGGTGAAGGACGGCTTTCACACACACACATCTCTCAGAACTTTGCATGTGGAGAGACGTTCGTTCATCTAGCAAAATTAGAACGGGTTGCAGGAGAAACTTTTACTGTGGTTTCTCAGTCAGTTTCCTAGTGCCGGTTTGAAGTTCCAGCAGTTTTCACTGTAAAACCGAGTTGGAGCTAGTACCTCCCCATATATATGTATGGAATGGAGTTGGCAACTTAAAAGAAACTTTGTGTTCCCAACAAGCTAGGTGAAGGACGGCTTTCACACACACACACCTCTCAGAACTTTGCATGTGGAGAGACTTTCGTTCATCTAGCACAAAGGGAACGGGTGGCAGGAGAAACTTTTACTGTGGTTTCTCAGTCAGTTTCCTAGTGCCGGTTTGAAGTTCCTGCAGTTTTCACTGTAAAACCGAGTTGGAGCTAGTACCTCCCCATATATATGTATGGAGTGGAGTTTGCAACTGAAAAGAAACTTTGTGTTCCCAACAAGCTAGGTGAAGGACGGCTTTCACACACACACATCTCTCAGAACTTTGCATGTGGAGAGACTTTCGTTCATCTAGCACAAAGGGAACGGGTTGCAGGAGATACTTTTACTCTGGTTTCTCAGTCTGTTTCCTAGTGCCGGTTTGAAGTTCCTGCAGTTTTCACTGTAAAACCGAGTTGGAGCTGGTACCTCCCCATACATATGTATGGAGTGGAGTTTGCATCTGAAAAGAAACTTTGTGTTCCCAACAAGCTAGGTGAAGGACGGCTTTCACACACACAATCTCTCAGAACTATGCATGTGGAGAGACGTTCGTTCATCTAGCACAAAGGGAACGGGTTGCAGGAGAAACTTTTACTCTGGTTTCTCAGTCTGTTTCCTAGTGCCGGATTGAAGTTCCTGCAGTTTTTACTGTAAAACCGAGTTGGTGCTTGTACTTCCCCATATATATGTATGGAGTGGAGTTTGCAATTGAAAAGAAACTTTGTGTTCCCAACAAGCTAGATGAAGACGGCTTTCACACACACACATCTCTCAGAACATTGCATGTGGTGAGACGTTCGTTCATCTAACACAAAGGGAACGGTTTGCAGGAGAAACATTTTCTCTGGTTTCTCAGTCTGTTCCCTAGTGCCGGTTTGAAGTTCCTGCAGTTTTCACTTTAAAAACGTGTTGGAGCTAGTACCTCCCCATATATATGTATGGAGTGGAGTTTGCAACTTAAAAGAAACTTTGTGTTCCCAACAAGCTAGGTGAAGGACGGCTTTCACACACACACATCTCTCAGAACTTTGCTTGTGGAGAGACATTCGTTCATCTAGCACAAAGGGAACGGGTTGCAGGAGAAACTTTTACTCTGGTTTCTCAGTCTGTTTCCTAGTGCCGGTTTGAAGTTCCTACAGTTTTCACTGTAAAACCGAGTTGGTGCTTGTACCTCCCCATATATATGTATGGAGTGGAGTTTGCTACTGAAAAGAAAATTTGTGTTCCCAACAAGCTAGGTGAAGGACGGCTTTCACACACACTTATCTCTAAAAACTGAGCATGTGGAGAGACGTTCGTTCATCTAGCACAAATGGAACGGGTTGCAGTAGAAACTGTTACTCTGGGTTCTCAGTCTGTTTCTAGCGCCGGTTTGAAGTTCCTGCAGTTTTCACTGTAAAACCGAGTTGGATATAGTACCACACAATATATATGTATGGAGTGGAGTTTGCAACTGAAAAGAAACTATGTGTTCCCAACAAGCTAGGTGAAGGACGGCTTTCACACACACACATCTCTCAGAAGTTTCCATGTGGAGAGACGTTCGTTCATCTAGCACAAAGGGAACGGGTTGCAGGAGAAACTTTTTCTCTGGTTTCTCAGTCTGTTTCCTAGTGCCGGTATGAAGTTCCTGCAGTTTTCACTGTAAAACCGAGTTGGAGCTAGTACCTCCCCATATATATGTATGGAGTGGAGTTTGCAACTGAAAAGAAACTTTGTTTTCCCAACAAGCTAGGTGAAGGACGGCTTTCACACACACACATCTCTCAGAACTGAGCATGTGGAGAGACGTTCGTTCATCTAACACAAAGGGAACGGGTTGCAGGAGAAACTATTTCTCTGGTTTCTCAGTCTGTTTCCTAGTGCCGGTTTGAAATTCCTGCAATTTTCACTGTAAAAACGAGTTGGAGCTATTACCTCCCCATATATATGTATGGAGTGGAGTTTGCAACTGAAAAGAAACTTTGTGTTCCCAACAAGCTAGGTGAAGGATGGCTTTCACACACAATTATCTCTCAGAACTGAGCATGTGGAGAGACGTTCGTTCATCCAGCACAAAGGGAACGGGTTGCAGGAGAAACGTTTACTCTGGTTTCTCAGACTGTTTCCTAGTGCCGGTTTGAAGTTCCTGCAGTTTTCACTGTAAAACCGATTAGGAGCTAGAACCTCCCCATAAATATGTATGGAGTGGAGTATGCAACTGAAATAAAACTTTGTGTTCACATCAAGCTAGGTAAATGACGGCTTCAAACACACTTATGTCTCACAAATGAGCATGTGAAGAGACGTTCGTTCATCTAGCACCAAGGGAACGGGTGGCATGGAGAAACATTTACTCAGGTTTCTCAGTCTGTTTCCTAGTGCCGGTTTGAATTTCCTGCAGTTTTCACTGTAAAACCGAGTTGGAGCTAGTACCTCCCCATATATATGTAATGAGTGGAGTTTGCAAATGAAAAGAAACTTTGTGTTCCCAACAAGCTAGGTGAAGGACGGCTTTCACACACACTTATCTCTCAGAACTGAGCATGTGGAGAGACGTTCGTTCATCTAGCACAAATGGAACGGGTTGCAGGAGAAACTGTTACTCTGGTTTCTCAGTCTGTTTCCTAGTGTCGATTTGAAGTTCCTGCAGTTTTCACTGTAAAAACCAGTTGGAGCTAGTACCTCCCCATATATATGTATGGAGTGGAGTTTTCAACTGAAAAGAAACTTTGTGTTCCCAACAAGCTAGGTGAAGGACGGCTTTCACACACACACATCTCTCAGAAATTTGCATGTGGAGAGACGTTCGTTCATCTAGCAACATGGGAACGGGTTGCAGGAGAAACTTTTACTCTGGTTTCTCAGTCTGTTTCCTAGTGCCGGTTTGAAGTTCCTGCAGTTTTCACTGTAAAACCGAGTTGGAGCTAGTACCTCCCCATATATATGTATGGAGTGGATTTTGCAATTGAAAAGAAACTTTGTGTTCCCAACAAGCTAGGTGAAGGACGGCTAACACACACACACATCTCTCAGAACTTTGCATGTGGAGAGACGTTCGTTCATCTAGCAAAATTGGAACGGGTTGCAGGAGAAACTTTTACTGTGGTTTCTCAGTCAGTTTCCTAGTGCCGGTTTGAAGTTCCTGCAGTTTTCACTGTAAAACCGAGTTGGATATAGTACCTCACAATATATATGTATGGAGTGGACTTTGCAACTGAAAAGAAACTATGTGTTCCCACCAAGCTAGGTGAAGGACGGCTTTCACACACACACATCTCTCAGAACATTGCATGTGGTGAGACGTTCGTTCATCTAACAAAAATGGAACGGGTTGCAGGAGAAACTTTTTCTCTGGTTTCTCAGTCTGTTTCCTAGTGCCGGTTTGAAATTCCTGCAGTTTTCACTGTAATACCGAGTTGGGGCTTGTACTTCCCCATATATATGTATGGAGTGGAGTTTGCAACTGAAAAGAAAATTTGTGTTCCCAACAAGCTAGGTGAAGGACGGCTTTCACACACACACATCTCTCAGAACTTTGCATGTGGGGAGACATTCGTTCATCTAGCACAAAGGGAACGGGTTGCAGGAGAAACTTTTACTCTGGTTTCTCAGTCTGTTTCCTTGTGCTGGTTTGAAGTTCCTGCAGTTTTCACTGTAAAACCGAGTTGGTGCTATTACCTCCCCATATATATGTATGGAGTGGAGTTTGCAAATGAAAAGAAACTTTGTGTTCCCAACAAGCTAGGTGAAGTACGGCTTTCACACACACTTATCTCTCAGAACTGAGCATGTGGAGAGACGTTCGTTCATCTAGCACAAATGGAACGGGTTGCAGGAGAAACGATTTCTCTGGTTTCTCAGACTGTTTCCTAGTGCCGGTTTGAAGTTCCTGCAGTTTTCACTGTAAAACCGAGTTGGAGCTAGTACCTCCCCATATATATGTAAGGAGTGGAGTTTGCAAATGAAAAGAAACTTTGTGTTCCCAACAAGCTAGGTGAAGGACGGCTTTCACACACACTTATCTCTCAGAACTGAGCATGTGGAGAGACGTTCGTTCATCTAGCACAAATGGAACGGGTTGCAGGAGAAACTGTTACTCTGGTTTCTCAGTCTGTTTCCTAGTGCCGGTTTGAAGTTCCTGCAGTTTTCACTGTAAAACCGAGTTGGATATAGTACCTCCCAATATATATGTATGGAGTGGAGTTTGCAACTGAAAAGAAACTTTGTGTTCCCAACAAGCTAGGTGAAGGACGGCTTTCACAGACACACATCTCTCAGAAATTTGCATGTGGAGAGACGTTCTTTCATCTAGCCCAAAGGGAACCGGTGCAGGAGAAACTTTTACTCTGGTTTCTCAGTCTGTTTCCTAGTGCCGATTTGAAGTTCCTGCAGTTTTCACTGTAAAACCGAGTTGGAGCTAGTATCTCCCCATATATATGTATGGAGTGGAGTTTGCAAATGGAAAGAAACTTTGTGTTCCCAAAAAGCTAGGTGAAGTACGGCTTTCACACACACTTTTCTCTCAGAACTGACCATGTGGAGAGACGTTCGTTCATCTAGCACAAATGGAACGGGTTGCAGAAGAAACTGTTACTCTGGTTTCTCAGTCTGTTTCCTAGTTCCGGTTTGAAGTTCCTGCATTTTTCACTGTAAAACCGAGTTGGATATAGTACCACCCAATATATAGGTATGGAGTGGAGTTTGCAACTGAAAAGAAACTATGTGCTCAAAACAAGCTGGGTGAAGTACGGCTTTCACACACACTTAACTCTCAGAACTGAGCATGTGGATAGACGTTCGTTCATCTAGCACAAAGGGAACGATTTGCAGGAGAAACTTTTACTCTGGTTTCTCAGTCTGTTTCCTAGTGCCGGTTTGAAGATAATGCAATTTTCACTGTCAAACCGAGTTGGAACTTGTACCTCCCCATATATACGTATGGAGTGGAGTTTGCAACTGAAAAGAAACTTTGTGTTCCCAACAAGCTAGGTGAACGACGGCTTTCACACACACACATCTCTCAGAACTTTGCATGTGGAGAGACGTTCGTTCATCTTGCACCAAGGGAAAGGGTTGCAGGAGAAACTTTTTCTCTGGTTTCTCAGGCTGCTTCCTAGCGCCGGGTTGAAGTTCCTGCAGTTTTCACTGTAAAACCGATTTGAAGCTAGTACCTCCCCATATATATATATGGAGTGGAGTTTGTAACTGAAAAGAAACTTTGTGTTCCCAACAAGCTAGGTGAAGGACGGCTTTCAAACACACTTATCTCTCAGAACTGAGCATGTGGAGAGACGTTCGTTCATCTAGCACAAAGGGAACGTGTTGCAGGAGAAACTTTTACTTTGGATTCTCAGTCGGTTTCCTAGTGCCTGTTTGAAGTTCCTGCAGTTTTTATTGTAAAACCGTGTTGGAGATAGTACCTCCCCATATATATGTATGGATTGGAGTTTGCAACTGAAAAGAAACTTTTTGTTCCCAACAAGCTAGGTGAAGTGCGGCTTTCACACACACACATCTCTCAGAACTTTGCATGTGGAGAGAATTTTGTTCATCTAGCACAAATGGAACGGGTTGCAGGAGAATCTTTTACTCTGGTTTCTCAGAATTTTTCCTAGTGCCGGTTTGAAGTTCTTGCAGTTTTCACTGTAAAACCGGGTTGGAGCTAGTACCTCCCAATATATATGTATGGAGTGGAGTTTGCAACTGAAAAGAAACTTTGTGTTCCCAACAAGCTGGGTGAAGTACGGCTTTCACACACACTTAACTCTCAGAACTGAGCATGTGGATAGACGTTCGTTCATCTAGCACAAAGGGAACGATTTGCAGGAGAAACTTTTACTCTGGTTTCTCAGTCTGTTTCCTAGTGCCGGTTTGAAGATAATGCAATTTTCACTTTAAAACCGAGTTGGAACTTGTACCTCCCCATATATACGTATGGAGTGGAGTTTGCAACTGAAAAGAAACTTTGTGTTCCCAACAAGCTAGGTGAACGACGGCTTTCACACACACACATCTCTCAGAACTTTGCATGTGGAGAGACGTTCGTTCATCTTGCACCAAGGGAAAGGGTTGCAGGAGAAACTTTTTCTCTGGTTTCTCAGGCTGTTTCCTAGCGCCGGTTTGAAGTTCCTGCAGTTTTCACTGTAAAACCGAGTTGAAGCTAGTACCTCCCCATATATATATATGGAGTGGAGTTTGCAACTGAAAAGAAACTTTGTGTTCCCAACAAGCTAGGTGAAGGACGGCTTTCAAACACACTTATCTCTCAGAACTGAGCATGTGGAGAGACGTTCGTTCATCTAGCACAAAGGGAACGGGTTGCAGGAGAAACTTTTACTCTGGATTCTCAGTCTGTTTCCTAGGGCCTGTTTGAAGTTCCTGCAGTTTTTATTGTAAAACCGAGTTGGAGATAGTACCTCCCCATATATATGTATGGATTGGAGTTTGCAACTGAAAAGAAACTTTGTGTTCCCAACAAGCTATGTGAAGTGCGGCTTTCACACACACACATCTCTCAGAACTTTGCATGTGGAGAGACGTTCGTTCATGTAGCACAAAGGGAACGGGTTGCAGGAGAAACTTTTACTCTGGTTTCTCAGTCTGTTTCCTAGTGCCAGTTTGAAGTTCCTGAAGTTTTCACTGTAAAACCGAGTTGGAGCTAGAACCTCCCCATAAATATGTATGGAGTGGAGTATGCAACTGAAATAAAACTTTGTGTTCACATCAAGCTAGGTAAATGACGGCTTCAAACACACTTATGTCTCACAAATGAGCATGTGAAGAGACGTTCGTTCATCTAGCACCAAGGGAACGGGTGGCATGGAGAAACATTTACTCAGGTTTCTCAGTCTGTTTCCTAGTGCCGGTTTGAATTTCCTGCAGTTTTCACTGTAAAACCGAGTTGGAGCTAGTACCTCCCCATATATATGTAATGAGTGGAGTTTGCAAATGAAAAGAAACTTTGTGTTCCCAACAAGCTAGGTGAAGGACGGCTTTCACACACACTTATCTCTCAGAACTGAGCATGTGGAGAGACGTTCGTTCATCTAGCACAAATGGAACGGGTTGCAGGAGAAACTGTTACTCTGGTTTCTCAGTCTGTTTCCTAGTGTCGATTTGAAGTTCCTGCAGTTTTCACTGTAAAAACGAGTTGGAGCTAGTACCTCCCCATATATATGTATGGAGTGGAGTTTTCAACTGAAAAGAAACTTTGTGTTCCCAACAAGCTAGGTGAAGGACGGCTTTCACACACACACATCTCTCAGAAATTTGCATGTGGAGAGACGTTCGTTCATCTAGCAACATGGGAACGGGTTGCAGGAGAAACTTTTTCTCTGGTTTCTCAGTCTGTTTCCTAGTGCCGGTTTGAAGTTCCTGCAGTTGTCACTGTAAAACCGAGTTGGAGCTAGTACCTCCCCATATATATGTATGGAGTGGATTTTGCAATTGAAAAGAAACTTTGTGTTCCCAACAAGCTAGGTGAAGGACGGCTAACACACACACACATCTCTCAGAACTTTGCATGTGGAGAGACGTTCGTTCATCTAGCAAAATTGGAACGGGTTGCAGGAGAAACTTTTACTGTGGTTTCTCAGTCAGTTTCCTAGTGCCGGTTTGAAGTTCCTGCAGTTTTCACTGTAAAACCGAGTTGGATATAGTACCTCACAATATATATGTATGGAGTGGACTTTGCAACTGAAAAGAAACTATGTGTTCCCAACAAGCTAGGTGAAGGACGGCTTTCACACACACACATCTCCCAGAACTTTGCATGTGGAGAGACGTTCGTTCATCTAGCCAAAAGGGAACCGGTTGCAGGAGAAACTTTTACTCTGGTTTCTCAGTCTGTTTCATAATGCCGTTGTGAATTTCCTGCAGTTTTCACTGTAAAACCGAGTTGGGGCTTGTACCTCCCCATATATATGTATGGAGGGGAATTTGCAACTGAAAAGAAACTTTGTGTTCCCAACAAGCTAGATGAAGACGGCTTTCACACACACACATCTCTCAGAACTTTGCATGTGGATAGACGTTCGTTCATTTAGCACAAAGGGAACGGGTTGCAGGAGAAACTTTTTCTCTGGTTTCTCAGTCTGTTTCCTAGTGCCGGTATGAAGTTCCTGCAGTTTTCACTGTAAAACCGAGTTGGAGCTTGTACCTCCCCATATATATGTATGGAGTGGAGTTTGCAACTGAAAAGAAACTTTGTGTTCCCAACAAGCTAGGTGAAGGACGGCTTTCACACACACTTATCTCTCAGAACTGAGCATGTGGAGAGACGTTCGTTCATCTAGCACAAATGGAACGGGTTGCAGGAGAAACTGTTACTCTGGTTTCTCAGTCTGTTTCCTAGTGTCGATTTGAAGTTCCTGCAGTTTTCACTGTAAAAACGAGTTGGAGCTAGTACCTCCCCATATATATGTATGGAGTGGAGTTTGCAACTGAAAAGAAACTTTGTGTTCCCAACAAGCTAGATGAAGACGGCTTTCACACACACACATCTCTCAGAACATTGCATGTGGTGAGACGTTCGTTCATCTAACAAAAAGGGAACGGGTTGCAGGAGAAACTTTTTCTCTGGTTTCTCAGTCTGTTTCCTAGTGCCGGTTTGAAATTCCTGCAGTTTTCACTGTAAAACCGAGTTGGGGCTTGTACTTCCCCATATATATGTATGGAGTGGAGTTTGCAACTGAAAAGAAAATTTGTGTTCCCAACAAGCTAGGTGTAGGACGGCTTTCACACACACACATCTCTCAGAACTTTGCATGTGGAGAGACATTCGTTCATCTAGAACAAAGGGAACGGGTTGCAGGAGAAACTTTTACTCTGGTTTCTCAGTCTGTTTCCTTGTGCTGGTTTGAAGTTCCTGCAGTTTTCACTATAAAACCGAGTTGGTGCTATTACCTCCCCATATATATGTATGGAGTGGAGTTTGCAAATGAAAAGAAACTTTGTGTTCCCAACAAGCTAGGTGAAGTACGGCTTTCACACACACTTATCTCTCAGAACTGAGCATGTGGAGAGACGTTCGTTCATCTAGCACAAATGGAACGGGTTGCAGGAGAAACGATTACTCTGGTTTCTCAGACTGTTTCCTAGTGCCGGTTTGAAGTTCCTGGAGTTTTCACTGTAAAACCGATTAGGAGCTAGTACCTCCCCATAAATATGTATGGAGTGGAGTATGCAACTGAAATAAAACTTTGTGTTCACATCAAGCTAGGTGAATGACGGCTTCACACACACTTATGTCTCACAAATGAGCATGTGGAGAGACGTTCGTTCATCTAGCACCAAGGGAACGGGTGGCATGGAGAAACTTTTACTCAGGTTTCTCAGTCTGTTTCCTAGTGCCGGTTTGAATTTCCTGCAGTTTTCACTGTAAAACCGAGTTGGAGCTAGTACCTCCCCATATATATGTAAGGAGTGGAGTTTGCAAATGAAAAGAAACTTTGTGTTCCCAACAAGCTAGGTGAAGGACGGCTTTCAAACACACTTATCTCTCAGAACTGAGCATGTGGAGAGACGTTCGTTCATCTAGCACAAATGGAACGGGTTGCAGGAGAAACTGTTACTCTGGTTTCTCAGTCTGTTTCCTAGTGCCGGTTTGAAGTTCCTGCAGTTTTCACTGTAAAACCGAGTTGGATATAGTACCTCCCAATATATATGTATGGAGTGGAGTTTGCAACTGAAAAGAAACTTTGTGTTCCCAACAAGCTAGGTGAACGACGGCTTTCACACACACACATCTCTCAGAACTTTGCATGTGGAGAGACGTTCGTTCATCTTGCACCAAGGGAAAGGGTTGCAGGAGAAACTTTTTCTCTGGTTTCTCAGGCTGTTTCCTAGCGCCGGTTTGAAGTTCCTGCAGTTTTCACTGTAAAACCGAGTTGAAGCTAGTACCTCCCCATATATATGTAATGAGTGGAGTTTGCAAATGAAAAGAAACTTTGTGTTCCCAACAAGCTAGGTGAAGGACGGCTTTCACACACACTTATCTCTCAGAACTGAGCATGTGGAGAGACGTTCGTTCATCTAGCACAAATGGAACGGGTTGCAGGAGAAACTGTTACTCTGGTTTCTCAGTCTGTTTCCTAGTGTCGATTTGAAGTTCCTGCAGTTTTCACTGTAAAAACGAGTTGGAGCTAGTACCTCCCCATATATATGTATGGAGTGGAGTTTTCAACTGAAAAGAAACTTTGTGTTCCCAACAAGCTAGGTGAAGGACGGCTTTCACACACACACATCTCTCAGAAATTTGCATGTGGAGAGACGTTCGTTCATCTAGCAACATGGGAACGGGTTGCAGGAGAAACTTTTTCTCTGGTTTCTCAGTCTGTTTCCTAGTGCCGGTTTGAAGTTCCTGCAGTTGTCACTGTAAAACCGAGTTGGAGCTAGTACCTCCCCATATATATGTATGGAGTGGATTTTGCAATTGAAAAGAAACTTTGTGTTCCCAACAAGCTAGGTGAAGGACGGCTAACACACACACACATCTCTCAGAACTTTGCATGTGGAGAGACGTTCGTTCATCTAGCAAAATTGGAACGGGTTGCAGGAGAAACTTTTACTGTGGTTTCTCAGTCAGTTTCCTAGTGCCGGTTTGAAGTTCCTGCAGTTTTCACTGTAAAACCGAGTTGGATATAGTACCTCACAATATATATGTATGGAGTGGACTTTGCAACTGAAAAGAAACTATGTGTTCCCAACAAGCTAGGTGAAGGACGGCTTTCACACACACACATCTCCCAGAACTTTGCATGTGGAGAGACGTTCGTTCATCTAGCCAAAAGGGAACCGGTTGCAGGAGAAACTTTTACTCTGGTTTCTCAGTCTGTTTCATAATGCCGTTGTGAATTTCCTGCAGTTTTCACTGTAAAACCGAGTTGGGGCTTGTACCTCCCCATATATATGTATGGAGGGGAATTTGCAACTGAAAAGAAACTTTGTGTTCCCAACAAGCTAGATGAAGACGGCTTTCACACACACACATCTCTCAGAACTTTGCATGTGGATAGACGTTCGTTCATTTAGCACAAAAGGAACGGGTTGCAGGAGAAACTTTTTCTCTGGTTTCTCAGTCTGTTTCCTAGTGCCGGTATGAAGTTCCTGCAGTTTTCACTGTAAAACCGAGTTGGAGCTTGTACCTCCCCATATATATGTATGGAGTGGAGTTTGCAACTGAAAAGAAACTTTGTGTTCCCAACAAGCTAGGTGAAGGACGGCTTTCACACACACTTATCTCTCAGAACTGAGCATGTGGAGAGACGTTCGTTCATCTAGCACAAATGGAACGGGTTGCAGGAGAAACTGTTACTCTGGTTTCTCAGTCTGTTTCCTAGTGTCGATTTGAAGTTCCTGCAGTTTTCACTGTAAAAACGAGTTGGAGCTAGTACCTCCCCATATATATGTATGGAGTGGAGTTTGCAACTGAAAAGAAACTTTGTGTTCCCAACAAGCTAGATGAAGACGGCTTTCACACACACACATCTCTCAGAACATTGCATGTGGTGAGACGTTCGTTCATCTAACAAAAAGGGAACGGGTTGCAGGAGAAACTTTTTCTCTGGTTTCTCAGTCTGTTTCCTAGTGCCGGTTTGAAATTCCTGCAGTTTTCACTGTAAAACCGAGTTGGGGCTTGTACTTCCCCATATATATGTATGGAGTGGAGTTTGCAACTGAAAAGAAAATTTGTGTTCCCAACAAGCTAGGTGTAGGACGGCTTTCACACACACACATCTCTCAGAACTTTGCATGTGGAGAGACATTCGTTCATCTAGAACAAAGGGAACGGGTTGCAGGAGAAACTTTTACTCTGGTTTCTCAGTCTGTTTCCTTGTGCTGGTTTGAAGTTCCTGCAGTTTTCACTATAAAACCGAGTTGGTGCTATTACCTCCCCATATATATGTATGGAGTGGAGTTTGCAAATGAAAAGAAACTTTGTGTTCCCAACAAGCTAGGTGAAGTACGGCTTTCACACACACTTATCTCTCAGAACTGAGCATGTGGAGAGACGTTCGTTCATCTAGCACAAATGGAACGGGTTGCAGGAGAAACGATTACTCTGGTTTCTCAGACTGTTTCCTAGTGCCGGTTTGAAGTTCCTGGAGTTTTCACTGTAAAACCGATTAGGAGCTAGTACCTCCCCATAAATATGTATGGAGTGGAGTATGCAACTGAAATAAAACTTTGTGTTCACATCAAGCTAGGTGAATGACGGCTTCACACACACTTATGTCTCACAAATGAGCATGTGGAGAGACGTTCGTTCATCTAGCACCAAGGGAACGGGTGGCATGGAGAAACTTTTACTCAGGTTTCTCAGTCTGTTTCCTAGTGCCGGTTTGAATTTCCTGCAGTTTTCACTGTAAAACCGAGTTGGAGCTAGTACCTCCCCATATATATGTAAGGAGTGGAGTTTGCAAATGAAAAGAAACTTTGTGTTCCCAACAAGCTAGGTGAAGGACGGCTTTCAAACACACTTATCTCTCAGAACTGAGCATGTGGAGAGACGTTCGTTCATCTAGCACAAATGGAACGGGTTGCAGGAGAAACTGTTACTCTGGTTTCTCAGTCTGTTTCCTAGTGCCGGTTTGAAGTTCCTGCAGTTTTCACTGTAAAACCGAGTTGGATATAGTACCTCCCAATATATATGTATGGAGTGGAGTTTGCAACTGAAAAGAAACTTTGTGTTCCCAACAAGCTAGGTGAACGACGGCTTTCACACACACACATCTCTCAGAACTTTGCATGTGGAGAGACGTTCGTTCATCTTGCACCAAGGGAAAGGGTTGCAGGAGAAACTTTTTCTCTGGTTTCTCAGGCTGTTTCCTAGCGCCGGTTTGAAGTTCCTGCAGTTTTCACTGTAAAACCGAGTTGAAGCTAGTACCTCCCCATATATATATATGGAGTGGAGTTTGCAACTGAAAAGAAACTTTGTGTTCCCAACAAGCTAGGTGAAGGACGGCTTTCAAACACACTTATCTCTCAGAACTGAGCATGTGGAGAGACGTTCGTTCATCTAGCACAAAGGGAACGGGTTGCAGGAGAAACTTTTACTCTGGATTCTCAGTCTGTTTCCTAGTGCCTGTTTGAAGTTCCTGCAGTTTTTATTGTAAAACCGAGTTGGAGATATTACCTCCCCAAATATATGTATGGATTGGAGTTTGCAACTGAAAAGAAACTTTGTGTTCCCAACAAGCTAGGTGAAGTGCGGCTTTCACACACACACATCTCTCAGAACTTTGCATGTGGAGAGACGTTCGTTCATCTAGCACAAAGGGAACGGGTTGCAGGAGAAACTTTTACTCTGGTTTCTCAGTCTGTTTCCTAGTGCCGGTTTGAAGTTCCTGAAGTTTTCACTGTAAAACCGAGTTGGAGCTAGAACCTCCCCATAAATATGTATGGAGTGGAGTATGCAACTGAAATAAAACTTTGTGTTCACATCAAGCTAGGTAAATGACGGCTTCAAACACACTTATGTCTCACAAATGAGCATGTGAAGAGACGTTCGTTCATCTAGCACCAAGGGAACGGGTGGCATGGAGAAACATTTACTCAGGTTTCTCAGTCTGTTTCCTAGTGCCGGTTTGAATTTCCTGTAGTTTTCACTGTAAAACCGAGTTGGAGCTAGTACCTCCCCATATATATGTAATGAGTGGAGTTTGCAAATGAAAAGAAACTTTGTGTTCCCAACAAGCTAGGTGAAGGACGGCTTTCACACACACTTATCTCTCAGAACTGAGCATGTGGAGAGACGTTCGTTCATCTAGCACAAATGGAACGGGTTGCAGGAGAAACTGTTACTCTGGTTTCTCAGTCTGTTTCCTAGTGTCGATTTGAAGTTCCTGCAGTTTTCACTGTAAAAACGAGTTGGAGCTAGTACCTCCCCATATATATGTATGGAGTGGAGTTTTCAACTGAAAAGAAACTTTGTGTTCCCAACAAGCTAGGTGAAGGACGGCTTTCACACACACACATCTCTCAGAAATTTGCATGTGGAGAGACGTTCGTTCATCTAGCAACATGGGAACGGGTTGCAGGAGAAACTTTTACTCTGGTTTCTCAGTCTGTTTCCTAGTGCCGGTTTGAAGTTCCTGCAGTTTTCACTGTAAAACCGAGTTGGAGCTAGTACCTCCCCATATATATGTATGGAGTGGATTTTGCAATTGAAAAGAAACTTTGTGTTCCCAACAAGCTAGGTGAAGGACGGCTAACACACACACACATCTCTCAGAACTTTGCATGTGGAGAGACGTTCGTTCATCTAGCAAAATTGGAACGGGTTGCAGGAGAAACTTTTACTGTGGTTTCTCAGTCAGTTTCCTAGTGCCGGTTTGAAGTTCCTGCAGTTTTCACTGTAAAACCGAGTTGGATATAGTACCTCACAATATATATGTATGGAGTGGACTTTGCAACTGAAAAGAAACTATGTGTTCCCAACAAGCTAGGTGAAGGACGGCTTTCACACACACACATCTCTCAGAACTTTGCATGTGGAGAGACGTTCGTTCATCTAGCCAAAAGGGAACCGGTTGCAGGAGAAACTTTTACTCTGGTTTCTCAGTCTGTTTCCTAATGCCGGTGTGAATTTCCTGCAGTTTTCACTGTAAAACCGAGTTGGGGCTTGTACCTCCCCATATATATGTATGGAGGGGAATTTGCAACTGAAAAGAAACTTTGTGTTCCCAACAAGCTAGATGAAGACGGCTTTCACACACACACATCTCTCAGAACTTTGCATGTGGATAGACGTTCGTTCATTTAGCACAATGGGAACGGGTTGCAGGAGAAACTTTTACTCTGGTTTCTCAGTCTGTTTCCTAGTGCCGGTTTGAATTTCCTGCAGTTTTCACTGTAAAACCGAGTTGGGGCTTGTATTCCCCATATATATGTATGGAGTGGAGTTTGCAACTGAAAAGAAACTTTGTGTTCCCAACAAGCTAGATGAAGACGGCTTTCACACACACACATCTCTCAGAACATTGCATGTGGTGAGACGTTCGTTCATCTAACAAAAAGGGAACGGGTTGCAGGAGAAACTTTTTCTCTGGTTTCTCAGTCTGTTTCCTAGTGCCGGTTTGAAATTCCTGCAGTTTTCACTGTAAAACCGAGTTGGGGCTTGTACTTCCCCATATATATGTATGGAGTGGAGTTTGCAACTGAAAAGAAAATTTGTGTTCCCAACAAGCTAGGTGAAGGACGGCTTTCACACACACACATCTCTCAGAACTTTGCATGTGGAGAGACATTCGTTCATCTAGAACAAAGGGAAAGGGTTGCAGGAGAAACTTTTACTCTGGTTTCTCAGTCTGTTTCCTTGTGCTGGTTTGAAGTTCCTGCAGTTTTCACTGTAAAACCGAGTTGGTGCTATTACCTCCCCATATATATGTATGGAGTGGAGTTTGCAAATGAAAAGAAACTTTGTGTTCCCAACAAGCTAGGTGAAGTACGGCTTTCACACACACTTATCTCTCAGAACTGAGCATGTGGAGAGACGTTCGTTCATCTAGCACAAATGGAACGGGTTGCAGGAGAAACGATTACTCTGGTTTCTCAGACTGTTTCCTAGTGCCGGTTTGAAGTTCCTGCAGTTTTCACTGTAAAACCGATTAGGAGCTAGTACCTCCCCATAAATATGTATGGAGTGGAGTATGCAACTGAAATAAAACTTTGTGTTCACATCAAGCTAGGTGAATGACGGCTTCACACACACTTATGTCTCACAAATGAGCATGTGGAGAGACGTTCGTTCATCTAGCACCAAGGGAACGGGTGGCATGGAGAAACTTTTACTCAGGTTTCTCAGTCTGTTTCCTAGTGCCGGTTTGAATTTCCTGCAGTTTTCACTGTAAAACCGAGTTGGAGCTAGTACCTCCCCATATATATGTAAGGAGTGGAGTTTGCAAATGAAAAGAAACTTTGTGTTCCCAACAAGCTAGGTGAAGGACGGCTTTCAAACACACTTATCTCTCAGAACTGAGCATGTGGAGAGACGTTCGTTGATCTAGCACAAATGGAACGGGTTGCAGGAGAAACTGTTACTCTGGTTTCTCAGTCTGTTTCCTAGTGCCGGTTTGAAGTTCCTGCAGTTTTCACTGTAAAACCGAGTTGGATATAGTACCTCCCAATATATATGTATGGAGTGGAGTTTGCAACTGAAAAGAAACTTTGTGTTCCCAACAAGCTAGGTGAAGGACGGCTTTCACAGACACACATCTCTCAGAAATTTGCATGTGGAGAGACGTTCTTTCATCTAGCCCAAAGGGAACCGGTGCAGGAGAAACTTTTACTCTGGTTTCTCAGTCTGTTTCCTAGTGCCGATTTGAAGTTCCTGCAGTTTTCACTGTAAAACCGAGTTGGAGCTAGTACTTCCCTATATATATGTATGGAGTGGATTTTGCAACTGAAAAGAAACTTTGTGTTCCCAACAAGCTAGGTGAAGGACGGCTTTCACACACACTTATCTCTCAGAATTGAGCATGTGGAGATACGTTCGTTCATCTAGCACAAATGGAACGGGTTGCAGGAGAAACTGTTACTCTGGTTTCTCAGTCTGTTTCCTAGTGCCGGTTTGAAGTTCCTGCAGTTTTCACTGTAAAAACGAGTTGGATATAGTACCTCCCAATATATAGGTATGGAGTGGAGTTTGCAACTGAAAAGAAACATTGTGTTCCTAACAAGCTAGGTGAAGGACGGCTTTCACACACACACATCTCTCAGAAATTTCCAAGTTGAGAGACGTTCGTTCAACTAGCACAAAGGGAACGGGTTGCAGGAGAAACTTTTACTCTGGTTTCTCAGTCTGTTTCCTAGTGCCGGTTTGAAATTCCTGCAGTTATCACTGTAAAACCGAGTTGGAGCTAGTACCTCCCCATACATATGTATGGAGTGTTGTTTTCAACTGAAAAGAAACTTTGTGTTCCCAACAAGCTTGGTGAAGGACGGCTTTCACACACACACATCTCTCAGAACTTTGCATGTGGAGAGACTTTCGTTCATCTAGCACAAAGGAACGGGTTGCAGGAGAAATTTTTCTCTGGTTTCTCAGTCTGTTTCCTAGTTCCGGTTTGAAGTTCCTGCAGTTTTCACTGTAAAACCGAGTTGGAGATAGTACCTCCCCATATATATGTATGGAGTGGAATTTGCAACTGAAAAGAAACTTTGTGTTCCCAACAAGCTATGTGAAGGACGGCTTTCACACACACACATCTCTCAGAAATTTGCATGTGGAGAGACGTTCGTTCATCTAGCACAAATGGAACGGGTTGCAGGAGAAACTTTTACTCTGGTTTCTCAGTCTGTTTCCTAGTGCCGGTTTGAAGTTCCTGCAGTTTTCACTGTAAAACAAATTTGGAGCTAGTACCTCCCCATATATATGTATGGAGTGGAGTTTGCAACTGAAAAGAAACTTTGTGTTCCCAACAAGCTGGGTGAAGGACGGCTTTCACACACACTTATCTCTCAGAACTGAGCATGTGGATAGACGTTCGTTCATCTAGCACAAAGGGAACGATTTGCAGGAGAAACTTTTACTCTGGTTTCTCAGTCTGTTTCCTAGTGCCGGTTTGAAGATAATGCAATTTTCACTGTAAAACCGAGATGGAACTTGTACCTCCACATATATACGTATGGAGTGGAGTTTGCAACTGAAAAGAAACTTTGGGTTCCCAACAAGCTAGGTGAACGACGGCTTTCACACACACACATTTCTCAGAACTTTGCATGTGGAGAGAAGTTCGTTCATCTTGCACCAAGAGAAAGGGTTGCAGGAGAAACTTTTACTCTGGATTCTCAGTCTGTTTCCTAGTGCGGGTTTGAAGTTCTTCCAGTTTTCACTGTAAAACCGATTTGGAGCTAGTACCTCCCCATATATATGTATGGAGTGGAGTTTGCAACTGAAAAGAAACTTTGTGTTCCCAACAAGCTAGGTGAAGGACGGCTTTCACACACACTTATCTCTCAGAACTGAGCATGTGGAGAGACGTTCGTTCATCTAGCACAAAGGGAACGGTTTGCAGGAGAAACTTTTACTCTGGTTTCTCAGTCTGTTTCCTAGTGCCGGTTTGAAGTTCCTGCAGTTTTCACTGTAAAACCGAGTTGAAGCTAGTACCTCCCCATATATATGTATGGAGTGGTATTTGCAACTGAAAAGAAACTTTGTGTTCCCAACAAGCTAGGTGAAGTACGGCTTTCACACACACACATCTCTCAGAACTTTGCATGTGGAGAGACGTTCGTACGTCTAGCACAAAGGGAACGGGTTGCAGGAGAAACTTTTACTCTGGTTTCTCAGTCTGTTTCCTAGTGCCGGTTTGAAGTTCCTGCAGTTTTCACTGTAAAACCGAGTTGGAGCTAGTACCTCAGCATATACATGTATGGAGTGGAGTTTGCAACTGAAAAGAAACTTTGTGTTCCCAACAAACTAGATGAAGACGGCTTTCACACACACACATCTCTCAGAACTTTGCATGTGGAGAGACGTTCGTTCAGCTAGCACAAAAGGAACGGTTTGCAGGAGAAACTTTTTCTCTGGTTTCTCAGTCTGTTCCTAGTGCCGGTTAGAAGTTCCTGCAGTTTTCACTGTAAAACCGAGTTGGATATAGTACCTCCCAATATATATGTATGGAGTGGAGTTTCCAACTGAAAAGAAACTTTGTGTTCCCAACAAGCTAGGTGAAGGACGGCTTTCACACACACACATCTCTCAGAACTTTGCATGTGGAGAGACGTTCGTTCATCTAGCACAAAAGGAAAGGGTTGCAGGAGAAACTTTTTCTCTGGTTTCTCAGTCTGTTCCTAGTGCCGGTTAGAAGTTCCTGCAGTTTTCACTGTAAAACCGAGTTGGATTTAGTACCTCCCAATATATATGTATGGAGTGGAGTTTGCAACTGAAAAGAAACTTTGTGTTCCCAACAAGCTAGGTGAAGGACGGCTTTCACACACACTTAACTCTCAGAACTGAGCATGTGGATAGACGTTCGTTCATCTAGCACAAAGGGAACGATTTGCAGGAGAAACTTTTACTCTGGTTTCTCAGTCTGTTTCCTAGTGCCGGTTTGAAGATAATGCAATTTTCACTGTAAAACCGAGATGGAACTTGTACCTCCCCATATATAGGTATGGAGTGGAGTTTGCAACTGAAAAGAAACTTTGTGTTCCCAACAAGCTACGTGAAGAACGGCTTTCACACACACACATCTCTCAAAACTTTGCATGTGGAGAGACGTTCGTTCATCTAGCACAAAGGGAACGGGTTGCAGGAGAAACTTTTACTCTGGTTTCTCAGTCTGTTTCCTAGTGCCGGTTTGAAGTTCCTGAAGTTTTCACTGTAAAACCGAGTTGGAGCTAGTATCTCCCCATATATATGTATGGAGTGGAGTTTGCAAATGGAAAGAAACTTTGTGTTCCCAAAAAGCTAAGTGAAGTACGGCTTTCACACACACTTTTCTCTCAGAACTGACCATGTGGAGAGACGTTCGTTCATCTAGCACAAATGGAACGGGTTGCAGAAGAAACTGTTACTCTGGTTTCTCAGTCTGTTTCCTAGTGTCGGTTTGAAGTTCCTGCATTTTTCACTGTAAAACCGAGTTGGATATAGTACCACCCAATATATAGGTATGGAGTGGAGTTTGCAACTGAAAAGAAACTATGTGCTCAAAACAAGCTAGGTGAAGGACGGCTTTCATACACACACATCTCTCAGAAATTTGCATGTGGAGAGACGTTCGTACGTCTAGCACAAAGGGAACGGGTTGCAGGAGAAACTTTTACTCTGGTTTCTCAGTCTGTTTCCTAGTGCCGGTTTGAAGTTCCTGCAGTTTTCACTGTAAAACCGAGTTGGAGCTAGTACCTCCCCATATATATGTATGGAGTGGAGTTTGCAACTGAAAAGAAACTTTGTGTTCCCAACAAGCTGGGTGAAGGACGGCTTTCAGACACACTTATCTCTCAGAACTGAGCATGTGGAGAGACGTTCGTTCATCTAGCACAAAGGGAACGGTTTGCAGGAGAAACTTTTACTCTGGTTTCTCAGTCTGTTTCCTAGTGCCGGTTTGAAGTTCCTGCAGTTTTCACTGTAAAACCGAGTTGAAGCTAGTACCTCCCCATATATATGTATGGAGTGGTATTTGCAACTGAAAAGAAACTTTGTGTTCCCAACAAGCTAGGTGAAGTACGGCTTTCACACACACACATCTCTCAGAACTTTGCATGTGGAGAGACGTTCGTACGTCTAGCACAAAGGGAACGGGTTGCAGGAGAAACTTTTACTCTGGTTTCTCAGTCTGTTTCCTAGTGCCGGTTTGAAGTTCCTGCAGTTTTCACTGTAAAACCGAGTTGGAGCTAGTACCTCAGCATATACATGTATGGAGTGGAGTTTGCAACTGAAAAGAAACTTTGTGTTCCCAACAAGCTAGATGAAGACGGCTTTCACACACACACATCTCTCAGAACTTTGCATGTGGAGAGACGTTCGTTCAGCTAGCACAAAAGGAACGGTTTGCAGGAGAAACTTTTTCTCTGGTTTCTCATCTGTTCCTAGTGCCGGTTAGAAGTTCCTGCAGTTTTCACTGTAAAACCGAGTTGGATATAGTACCTCCCAATATATATGTATGGAGTGGAGTTTCCAACTGAAAAGAAACTTTGTGTTCCCAACAAGCTAGGTGAAGGACGGCTTTCACACACACACATCTCTCAGAACTTTGCATGTGGAGAGACGTTCGTTCATCTAGCACAAAAGGAAAGGGTTGCAGGAGAAACTTTTTCTCTGGTTTCTCAGTCTGTTCCTAGTGCCGGTTAGAAGTTCCTGCAGTTTTCACTGTAAAACCGAGTTGGATTTAGTACCTCCCAATATATATGTATGGAGTGGAGTTTGCAACTGAAAAGAAACTTTGTGTTCCCAACAAGCTAGGTGAAGGACGGCTTTCACACACACTTATCTCTCAGAACTGAGCATGTGGAGAGACGTTCGTTCATCTATCACAAATGGAACGGGTTGCAGGAGAAACTGTTACTCTGGTTTCTCAGTCTGTTTCCTAGCGCCGGTTTGAAGTTCCTGCAGTTTTCACTGTAAAACCGAGTTGGATATAGTACCTCCCAATATATAGGTATGGAGTGGAGTTTGCAACTGAAAAGAAACTTTGTGTTCCCAACAAGCTACGTGAAGAACGGCTTTCACACACACACATCTCTCAGAACTTTGCATGTGGAGAGACGTTCGTTCATCTAGCACAAAGGGAACGGGTTGCAGGAGAAACTTTTACTCTGGTTTCTCAGTCTGTTTCCTAGTGCCGGTTTGAAGTTCATGCAGATTTCACTGTAAAAACAAGTTGGAGCTAGTACCTCCCCATATATATGTATGGAGTGGAATTTGCAACTGAAAAGAAACTTTGTGTTCCCAACAAGCTAGGTGAAGGACGGCTTTCACCCACAAACATCTCTCAGAAATTTGCATGTGGAGAGAATTTTGTTCATCTAGCACAAATGGAACGGGTTGCAGGAGAATCTTTTACTCTGGTTTCTCAGAATTTTTCCTAGTGCCGGTTTGAAGTTCTTGCAGTTTTCACTGTAAAACCGGGTTGGAGCTAGTACCTCCCCATATATATGTATGGAGTGGAGTTTGCAACTGAAAAGAAACTTTGTGTTCCCAACAAGCTGGGTGAAGGACGGCTTTCACACACACTTAACTCTCAGAACTGAGCATGTGGATAGACGTTCGTTCATCTAGCACAAAGGGAACGATTTGCAGGAGAAACTTTTACTCTGGTTTCTCAGTCTGTTTCCTAGTGCCGGTTTGAAGATAATGCAATTTTCACTGTAAAACCGAGATGGAACTTGTACCTCCCCATATATAGGTATGGAGTGGAGTTTGCAACTGAAAAGAAACTTTGTGTTCCCAACAAGCTACGTGAAGAACGGCTTTCACACACACACATCTCTCAAAACTTTGCATGTGGAGAGACGTTCGTTCATCTAGCACAAAGGGAACGGGTTGCAGGAGAAACTTTTACTCTGGTTTCTCAGTCTGTTTCCTAGTGCCGGTTTGAAGTTCCTGAAGTTTTCACTGTAAAACCGAGTTGGAGCTAGTATCTCCCCATATATATGTATGGAGTGGAGTTTGCAAATGGAAAGAAACTTTGTGTTCCCAAAAAGCTAAGTGAAGTACGGCTTTCACACACACTTTTCTCTCAGAACTGACCATGTGGAGAGACGTTCGTTCATCTAGCACAAATGGAACGGGTTGCAGAAGAAACTGTTACTCTGGTTTCTCAGTCTGTTTCCTAGTGTCGGTTTGAAGTTCCTGCATTTTTCACTGTAAAACCGAGTTGGATATAGTACCACCCAATATATAGGTATGGAGTGGAGTTTGCAACTGAAAAGAAACTATGTGCTCAAAACAAGCTAGGTGAATTACGGCTTTCATACACACACATCTCTCAGAAATTTGCATGTGGAGAGACGTTCGTACGTCTAGCACAAAGGGAACGGGTTGCAGGAGAAACTTTTACTCTGGTTTCTCAGTCTGTTTCCTAGTGCCGGTTTGAAGTTCCTGCAGTTTTCACTGTAAAACCGAGTTGGAGCTAGTACCTCCCCATATATATGTATGGAGTGGAGTTTGCAACTGAAAAGAAACTTTGTGTTCCCAACAAGCTGGGTGAAGTACGGCTTTCACACACACTTAACTCTCAGAACTGAGCATGTGGATAGACGTTCGTTCATCTAGCACAAAGGGAACGATTTGCAGGAGAAACTTTTACTCTGGTTTCTCAGTCTGTTTCCTAGTGCCGGTTTGAAGATAATGCAATTTTCACTGTAAAACAGAGTTGGAACTTGTACCTCCCCATATATACGTATGGAGTGGAGTTTGCAACTGAAAAGAAACTTTGTGTTCCCAACAAGCTAGGTGAACGACGGCTTTCACACACACACATCTCTCAGAACTTTGCATGTGGAGAGACGTTCGTTCATCTTGCACCAAGGGAAAGGGTTGCAGGAGAAACTTTTTCTCTGGTTTCTCAGGCTGTTTCCTAGCGCCGGGTTGAAGTTCCTGCAGTTTTCACTGTAAAACCGAGTTGAAGCTAGTACCTCCCCATATATATATATGGAGTGGAGTTTGTAACTGAAAAGAAACTTTGTGTTCCCAACAAGCTAGGTGAAGGACGGCTTTCAAACACACTTATCTCTCAGAACTGAGCATGTGGAGAGACGTTCGTTCATCTAGCACAAAGGGAACGTGTTGCAGGAGAAACTTTTACTCTGGATTCTCAGTCGGTTTCCTAGTGCCTGTTTGAAGTTCCTGCAGTTTTTATTGTAAAACCGAGTTGGAGATAGTACCTCCCCATATATATGTATGGATTGGAGTTTGCAACTGAAAAGAAACTTTTTGTTCCCAACAAGCTAGGTGAAGTGCGGCTTTCACACACACACATCTCTCAGAACTTTGCATGTGGAGAGAATTTTGTTCATCTAGCACAAATGGAACGGGTTGTAGGAGAATCTTTTACTCTGGTTTCTCAGAATTTTTCCTAGTGCCGGTTTGAAGTTCTTGCAGTTTTCACTGTAAAACCGGGTTGGAGCTAGTACCTCCCCATATATATGTATGGAGTGGAGTTTGCAACTGAAAAGAAACTTTGTGTTCCCAACAAGCTGGGTGAAGTACGGCTTTCACACACACTTAACTCTCAGAACTGAGCATGTGGATAGACGTTCGTTCATCTAGCACAAAGGGAACGATTTGCAGGAGAAACTTTTACTCTGGTTTCTCAGTCTGTTTCCTAGTGCCGGTTTGAAGATAATGCAATTTTCACTTTAAAACCGAGTTGGAACTTGTACCTCCCCATATATACGTATGGAGTGGAGTTTGCAACTGAAAAGAAACTTTGTGTTCCCAACAAGCTAGGTGAACGTCGGCTTTCACACACACACATCTCTCAGAACTTTGCATGTGGAGAGACGTTCGTTCATCTTGCACCAAGGGAAAGGGTTGCAGGAGAAACTTTTTCTCTGGTTTCTCAGGCTGTTTCCTAGCGCCGGTTTGAAGTTCCTGCAGTTTTCACTGTAAAACCGAGTTGAAGCTAGTACCTCCCCATATATATATATGGAGTGGAGTTTGCAACTGAAAAGAAACTTTGTGTTCCCAACAAGCTAGGTGAAGGACGGCTTTCAAACACACTTATCTCTCAGAACTGAGCATGTGGAGAGACGTTCGTTCATCTAGCACAAAGGGAACGGGTTGCAGGAGAAACTTTTACTCTGGATTCTCAGTCTGTTTCCTAGTGCCTGTTTGAAGTTCCTGCAGTTTTTATTGTAAAACCGAGTTGGAGATAGTACCTCCCCATATATATGTATGGATTGGAGTTTGCAACTGAAAAGAAACTTTGTGTTCCCAACAAGCTAGGTGAAGTGCGGCTTTCACACACACACATCTGTCAGAACTTTGCATGTGGAGAGACGTTCGTTCATCTAGCACAAAAGGAACGGGTTGCAGGAGAAACTTATACTCTGGATTCTCAGTCTGTTTCCTAGTGCCGGTTTGAAGTTCCTGCAGTTTTCACTGTAAAACCGGGTTGGAGCTAGTACTTCCCCATACAAATGTATGGAGTGGAGTTTGCAACTGAAAAGAAACTTTGTGTTCCCAACAAGCTAGGTGAAGGACGGCTTCACACACACTTATCTCTCAGAACTGAGCATGTGGATAGACGTTCGTTCATCTAGCACAAAGGGAACGATTTGCAGGAGAAACTTTTACTCTGGTTTCTCAGTCTGTTTCCTAGTGCCGGTTTGAAGATCCTGCAATTTTCACTGTAAAACCGAGTTGGAACTTGTACCTCCCCATATATACGTATGGAGTGGAGTTTGCAACTGAAAAGAAACTTTGTGTTCCCAACAAGCTAGGTGAACGAAGGCTTTCACACACACACACCTCTCAGAACTTTGCATGTGGAGAGATGTTCGTTCATCTTGCACCAAGGGAAAGGGTTGCAGGAGAAACTTTTACTCTGGTTTCTCAGTCTGTTTCCTAGTGCGGGTTCGAAGTTCTTTCAGTTTTCACTGTAAAACCCAGTTGGAGCTAGTACCTACCCATATATATGTATGGAGTGGAGTTTGCAACTGAAAAGAAACTTTGTGTTCCCAACAAGCTAGGTGAAGGACGGCTTTCACACTCACTTATCTCTCAGAACTGAGCATGTGGAGAGACGTTCGTTCATCTAGCACAAAGGCAACGATTTGCATGAGAAACTTTTACTCTGGTTTCTCAGGCTGTTTCCTAGTGCCGGTTTGAAGTTCCTGCAGTTTTCACTGTAAAACCGAGTTGGAGCTAGTACCACCCCATATATATGTATGGAGTGGAGTTTGCAACTGAAAAGTAACTTTGTGTTCCCAACAAGCTAGGTGAAGGACGGCTTTCACACACACACATATCTCAGAAATTTGCATGTGGAGAGACGTTCTTTCATCTAGCACAAAGGGAACGGGTTGCAGGAGAAACTTTTACTGTGGTTTCTCAGTCAGTTTCCTAGTGCCGGTTTGAAGTTCCTGCAGTTTTCACTGTAAAACCGAGTTGGAGCTAGTACCTCCCCATATATTTATATGGAGTGGAGTTTGCAACTGAAAAGAAACTTTGTGTTCCCAACAAGCTAGGTGAAGGACGGCTATCAAACACACTTATCTCTCAGAACTGAGCATGTGGAGAGACGTTCGTTCATCTAGCACAAAGGGAACGGGTTGCAGGAGAAACTTTTACTCTGGATTCTCAGTCTTTTTCCTAGTGCCGGTTTGAAGTTCCTGCAGTTTTCACTGTAAAACCGAGTTGGAGATAGTACCTCCCCATATATATGTATGGAGTGGAGTTTGCAACTGAAAAGAAACTTTGTGTTCCCAACAAGCTAGGTGAAGGACGGCTTTCACACACACACATCTCTCAGAACTTTGCATGTGGAGAGACGTTCGTTCATCTAGCACAAAGGGAACGATTTGCAGGAGAAACTTTTACTCTGGTTTCTCAGTCTGTTTCCTAGTGCCGGTTTGAAGATAATGCAATTTTCACTGTAAAACCGAGTTGGAAATTGTACCTCCCCATATATACGTATGGAGTGGACTTTGCAACTGAAAAGAAACTTTGTGTTCCCAACAAGCTAGGTGAACGACGGCTTTCACACACACACATCTCTCAGAACTTTGCATGTGGAGAGACGTTCGTTCATCTTGCACCAAGGGAAAGGGTTGCAGGAGAAACTTTTACTCTGGTTTCTCAGGCTGTTTCCTAGTGCCGGTTTGAAGTTCCTGCAGTTTTCACTGTAAAACCGAGTTGAAGCTAGTACCACCCCATATATATATATGGAGTGGAGTTTGCAACTGAAAAGAAACTTTGTGTTCCCAACAAGCTAGGTGAAGTACGGCTTTCAAACACACTTATCTCTCAGAACTGAGCATGTGGAGAGACGTTCGTTCATCTAGCACAAAGGGAACGGGTTGCAGGAGAAACTTTTACTCTGGATTCTCAGTCTGTTTCCTAGTGCCTGTTTGAAGTTCCTGCAGTTTTTATTGTAAAACCGAGTTGGAGATAGTACCTCCCCATATATATGTATAGATTGGAGTTTGCAACTGAAAAGAAACTTTGTGTTCCCAACAAGCTAGGTGAAGTGCGGCTTTCACACACACACATCTCTCAGAACTTTGCATGTGGAGAGACGTTCGTTCATCTAGCACAAAAGGAACTGGTTGCAGGAGACACTTATACTCTGGATTCTCAGTCTGTTTCCTAGTGCCGGTTTGAAGTTCCTGCAGTTTTCACTGTAAAACCGGGTTGGAGCTAGTACTTCCCTATACAAATGTATGGAGTGGAGTTTGCAACTGAAAAGAAACTTTGTGTTCCCAACAAGCTAGGTGAAGGACGGCTTCACACACACTTATCTCTCAGAACTGAGCATGTGGATAGACGTTCGTTCATCTAGCACAAAGGGAACGATTTGCAGGAGAAACTATTACTCTGGATTCTCAGTCTTTTTCCTAGTGCCGGTTAGAAGTTCCTGCAGTTTTCACTGTAAAACCGAGTTGGGTATTGTACCTCCCCTTATATATGTATGGATTGGATTTTGCAACTGAAAAGAAACATTGTATTCCCAACAAGCTAGGTGAAGGACGGCTTTCACACACACACATCTCTCAGAACTTTGCATGTGGAGAGACGTTCGTTCATCTAGCACAAAGGGAACGGGTTGCAGGAGAAACTTTTTCTCTGGTTTCTCAGTCTGTTTCCTAGTGCCGGTTTGAAGTTCCTGCAGTTTTCACTGTAAAACCGAGTTGGAGCTAGTACCTTCCCATATATATGTATGGAGTGGAGTTTGCAACTGAAAAGAAACTTTGTGTTCCAAACAAGCTGGGTGAAGGACGGCTTTCACACACACTTATCTCTCAGAACTGAGCATGTGGATAGACGTTCGTTCATCTAGCACAAAGGGAACGATTTGCAGGAGAAACTTTTACTCTGGTTTCTCAGTCTGTTTCCTAGTGCCGGTTTGAAGATAATGCAATTTTCACTGTAAAACCGAGTTGGAACTTGTACCTCCACATATATACGTATGGAGTGGAGTTTGCAACTGAAAAGAAACTTTGTGTTCCCAACAAGCTAGGTGAACGACGGCTTTCACACACACACATCTCTCAGAACTTTGCATGTGGAGAGACGTTCGTTCATCTTGCACCAAGGGAAAGGGTTGCAGGAGAAACTTTTACTCTGGTTTCTCAGTCTGTTTCCTAGTGCGGGTTTGAAGTTCTTCCAGTTTTCACTGTAAAACCGAGTTGGAGCTAGTACCTCCCCATATATATGTATGGAGTGGAGTTTGCAACTGAAAAGAAACTTTGTGTTCCCAACAAGCTAGGTGAAGGACGGCTTTCACACACACTTATCTCTCAGAACTGAGCATGTGGAGAGACGTTCGTTCATCTAGCACAAAGGGAACGGTTTGCAGGAGAAACTTTTACTCTAGTTTCTCAGGCTGTTTCCTAGTGCCGGTTTGAAGTTCCTGCAGTTTTCACTGTAAAACCGAGTTGAAGCTAGTACCTCCCCATATATATGTATGGAGTGGTATTTGCAACTGAAAAGAAACTTTGTGTTCCCAACAAGCTAGGTGAAGTACGGCTTTCACACACAAAAATCTCTCAGAACTTTGCATGTGGAGAGACGTTCGTTCATCTAGCACAAAGGGAACGGGTTGCAGGAGAAACTTTTACTGTGGTTTCTCAGTGAGTTTCCTAGTGCCGGTTTAAAGTTCCTGCAGTTTTCACTGTAAAATCGAGTTGGAGCTATTACCTCCCCATATATATGTATGGAGTGGAGTTTGCAACTGAAAAGAAACTTTGTGTTCCCAACAAGCTAGATGAAGACGGCTTTCACACACACACATCTCTCAGAACTTTGCATGTGGAGAGACGTTCGTTCATCTAGCACAAAGGGAACGGGTTGCAGGAGAAACTTTTTCTCTGGTTTCTCAGTCTGTTTCCTAGTTCCGGTTTGAAGTTCCTGCAGTTTTCACTGTAAAACCGAGTTGGAGATAGTACCTCCCCATATATATGTATGGAGTGGAATTTGCAACTGAAAAGAAACTTTGTGTTCAAAACAAGCTAGGTGAAGGACGGCTTTCACACACACACATCTCTCAGAACTTTGCATGTGGAGAGACGTTCGTTCATCTAGCACAAAGGGAACGGGTTGCAGGAGAAACTGTTACTCTGGTTTCTCAGTCTGTTTCCTAGTGCCGGTTTGAATTTCCTGAAGTTTTCACTGTAAAACCGAGTTGGAGCTAGTATCTCCCCATATATATGTATGGAGTGGAGTTTGCAAATGAAAAGAAACTTTGTGTTCCCAACAAGCTAGGTGAAGTACGGCTTTCACACACACTTTTCTCTCAGAACTGACCATGTGGAGAGACGTTCGTTCATCTAGCACAAATGGAACGGGTTGCAGGAGAAACTGTTACTCTGGTTTCTCAGTCTGTTTCCTAGTGCCGGTTTGAAGTTCCTGCATTTTTCACTGTAAAACCGAGTTGGATATAGTAGAACCCAATATATAGGTATGGAGTGGAGTTTGCAACTGAAAAGAAACTATGTTCTCCCAACAAGCTAGGTGAAGGACGGCTTTCACACACACACATCTCTCAGAACTTTGCATGTGGAGAGACGTTCGTACGTCTAGCACAAAGGGAACGGGTTGCAGGAGAAACTTTTACTCTGGTTTCTCAGTCTGTTTCCTAGTGCCGGTTTGAAGTTCCTGCAGTTTTCACTGTAAAAACGAGTTGGAGCTAGTACCTCCCCATATACATGTATGGAGTGGAGTTTGCAACTGAAAAGAAACTTTGTGTTCCCAACAAGCTAGATGAAGACGGCTTTCACACACACACCTCTCTCAGAACTTTGCATGTGGAGAGACGTTCGTTCATCTAGCACAAAAGGAACGGTTTGCAGGAGAAACTTTTTCTCTGGTTTCTCAGTCTGTTCCTAGTGCCGGTTAGAAGTTCCTGCAGTTTTCACTGTAAAACCGAGTTGGATATAGTACCTCCCAATATATATGTATGGAGTGGAGTTTCCAACTGAAAAGAAACTTTGTGTTCCCAACAAGCTAGGTGAAGGACGGCTTTCACACACACACATCTCTCAGAACTTTGCATGTGGAGAGACGTTCGTTCATCTAGCACAAAAGGAACGGGTTGCAGGAGAAACTTTTTCTCTGGTTTCTCAGTCTGTTCCTAGTGCCGGTTAGAAGTTCCTGCAGTTTTCACTGTAAAACCGAGTTGGATATAGTACCTCCCAATATATATGTATGGAGTGGAGTTTCCAACTGAAAAGAAACTTTGTGTTCCCAACAAGCTAGGTGAAGGACGGCTTTCACACACACACATCTCTCAGATCTTTGCATGTGGAGAGACGTTCGTTCATCTAGCACAAAAGGAACGGGTTGCAGGAGAAACTTTTTCTCTGGGTTCTCAGTCTGTTCCTAGTGCCGGTTAGAAGTTCCTGCAGTTTTCACTGTAAAACCGAGTTGGATATAGTACCTACCAATATATATGTATGGAGTGGAGTTTCCAACTGAAAAGAAACTTTGTGTTCCCAACAAGCTAGGTGAAGGACGGCTTTCACACACACACATCTCTCAGAACTTTGCATGTGGAGAGACGTTCGTTCATCTAGCACAAAAGGAACGGGTTGCAGGAGAAACTTTTTCTCTGGTTTCTCAGTCTGTTCCTAGTGCCGGTTAGAAGTTCCTGCAGTTTTCACTGTAAAACCGAGTTGGATTTAGTACCTCCCAATATATATGTATGGAGTGAAGTTTGCAACTGAAAAGAAACTTTGTGTTCCCAACAAGCTAGGTGAAGGACGGCTTTCACACACACTTATCTCTCAGAACTGAGCATGTGGAGAGACGTTCGTTCATCTATCACAAATGGAACGGGTCGCAGGAGAAACTGTTACTCTGGTTTCTCAGTCTGTTTCCTAGCGCCGGTTTGAAGTTCCTGCAGTTTTCACTGTAAAACCGAGTTGGATATAGTACCTTCCAATATATAGGTATGGAGTGGAGTTTGCAACTGAAAAGAAACTTTGTGTTCCCAACAAGCTACGTGAAGAACGGCTTTCACACACACACATCTCTCAGAACTTTGCATGTGGAGAGACGTTCGTTCATCTAGCACAAAGGGAACGGGTTGCAGGTGAAACTTTTACTCTGGTTTCTCAGTCTGTTTCCTAGTGCCGGTTTGAAGTTCCTGCATTTTTCACTGTAAAACCGAGTTGGAGCTAGTACCTCCCTATATATATGTATGGAGTGGAATTTGCAACTGAAAAGAAACTTTGTGTTCCCAACAAGCTAGGTGAAGGACGGCTTTGACACACACACATCTCTCAGAAATTTGCATGTGGAGAGAATTTTGTTCATCTAGCACAAATGGAACGGGTTGCAGGAGAATATTTTACTCTGGTTTCTCAGAATTTTTCCTAGTGCCGGTTTGAAGTTCCTGAAGTTTTCACTGTAAAACCGAGTTGGAGCTAGTATCTCCCCATATATATGTATGGAGTGGAGTTTGCAAATGAAAAGAAACTTTGTGTTCCCAACAAGCTAGGTGAAGTACGGCTTTCACACACACTTTTCACTCAGAACTGACCATGTGGAGAGACGTTCGTTCATCTAGCACAAAGGGAACGATTTGCAGGAGAAACTTTTACTCTGGTTTCTCAGTCTGTTTCCTAGTGCCTGTTTGAAGATAATGCAATTTTCACTGTAAAACCGAGTTGGAACTTGTACCTCCCCATATATAGGTATGGAGTGGTGTTTGCAACTGAAAAGAAACTTTGTGTTCCCAACAAGCTACGTGAAGAACGGCTTTCACACACACACATCTCTCAGAACTTTGCATGTGGAGAGACGTTCGTTCATCTAGCACAAAGGGAACGGGTTGCAGGAGAAACTTTTACTCTGGTTTCTCAGTCTGTTTCCTAGTGCCGGTTTGAAGTTCCTGAAGTTTTCACTGTAAAACCGAGTTGGAGCTAGTATCTCCCCATATATATGTATGGAGTGGAGTTTGCCAATGAAAAGAAACTTTGTGTTCCCAACAAGGTAGGTGAAGTACGGCTTTCACACACACTTTTCACTCAGAACTGACCATGTGGAGAGACGTTCGTTCATCTAGCACAAATGGAACGGGTTGCAGGAGAAACTGTTACTCTGGTTTCTCAGTCTATTTCCTAGTGCCAGTTTGAAGTTCCTGCATTTTTCACTGTAAAACCGAGTTGGATATAGTACCACCCAATATACAGGTATGGAGTGGAGTTTGCAACTGAAAAGAAACTATGTGCTCCCAACAAGCTAGGTGAAGGACGGCTTTCACACACACACATCTCTCAGAACTTTGCATGTGGAGAGACGTTCGTACGTCTAGCACAAAGGGAACGGGTTGCAGGAGAAACTTTTACTCTGGTTTCTCAGTCTGTTTCCTAGTGCCGGTTTGAAGTTCCTGCAGTTTTCACTGTAAAACCGAGTTGGAGCTAGTACCTCCCCATATATACGTATGGAGTGGAGTTTGCAACTGAAAAGAAACTTTGTGTTCCCAACAAGCTAGATGAAGACGGCTTTCACACACACACATCTCTCAGAACTTTGCATGTGGAGAGACGTTCGTTCATCTAGCACAAAAGGAACGGGTTGCAGGAGAAACTTTTTCTCTGTTTTCTCAGTCTGTTCCTAGTGCCGGTTAGAAGTTCCTGCAGTTTTCACTATAAAACCGAGTTGGATATAGTACCTCCCAATATATATGTATGGAGTGGAGTTTCCAACTGAAAAGAAACTTTGTGTTCCCAACAAGCTAGGTGAAGGACGGCTTTCACACACACACATCTCTCAGAAATTTGCATGTGGAGAGACGTTCGTTCATCTAGCACAAAAGGAACGGGTTGCAGGAGAAACTTTTTCTCTGGTTTCTCAGTCTGTTCCTAGTGCCGGTTAGAAGTTCCTGCAGTTTTCACTGTAAAACCGAGTTGGATATAGTACCTCCCAGTATATATGTATGGAGTGGAGTTTCCAACTGAAAAGAAACTTTGTGTTCCCAACAAGCTAGGTGAAGGACGGCTTTCACACACACTTATCTCTCAGAACTGAGCATGTGGAGAGACGTTCGTTCATCTATCACAAATGGAACGGGTTGCAGGAGAAACTGTTACTCTGGTTTCTCAATCTGTTTCCTAGCGCCGGTTTGAAGTTCCTGCAGTTTTCACTGTAAAACCGAGTTGGATATAGTACCTCCCCATATATATGTATGGATTGGAGTTTGCAACTGAAAAGAAACTTTGTGTTCCCAACAAGCTAGGTGAAGTGCGGCTTTCACACACACACATCTCTCAGAACTTTGCATGTGGAGAGACGTTCGTTCATCTAGCACAAAAGGAACGGGTTGCAGGAGAAACTTATACTCTGGATTCTCAGTCTGTTTCCTAGTGCCGGTTTGAAGTTCCTGCAGTTTTCACTGTAAAACCGGGTTGGAGCTAGTACTTCCCCATACAAATATATGGAGTGGAGTTTGCAACTGAAAAGAAACTTTGTGTTCCCAACAAGCTAGGTGAAGAACGGTTTCACACACACTTATCTCTCAGAACTGAGCATGTGGAGAGACGTTCGTTCATCTAGCACAAAGGGAACGATTTGCAGGAGAAACTTTTACTCTGGTTTCTCAGTCTGTTTCCTAGTGCCGGTTTGAAGATCCTGCAATTTTCACTGTAAAACCGAGTTGGAACTTGTACCTCCCCATATATACGTATGGAGTGGAGTTTGCAACTGAAAAGAAACTTTGTGTTCCCAACAAGCTAGGTGAAGGACGGCTTTCACACACACACATCTCTCAGAACTTTGCATGTGGAGAGACGTTCTTTCATCTAGCACAAAGGGAACGGGTTGCAGGAGAAACTTTTACTGTGGTTTCTCAGTCAGTTTCCTAGTCCCGGTTTGAAGTTCCTGCAGTTTTCACTGTAAAACCGAGTTGGAGCTAGTACCTCCCCATATATTTATATGGAGTGGAGTTTGCAACTGAAAAGAAACTTTGTGTTCCCAACAAGCTAGGTGAAGGACGGCTATCAAACACACTTATCTCTCAGAACTGAGCATGTGGAGAGACGTTCGTTCATCTAGCACAAAGGGAACGGGTGCAGGAGAAATTTTACTCTGGTTTCTCAGTCTTTTCCTAGTGCCGGTTTGAAGTTCCTGCAGTTTTCACTGTAAATCCGAGCTGGAGATAGTACCTCCCCATATATATGTATGGAGTGGAGTTTGCAACTGAAAAGAATCTTTGTGTTCCCAACAAGCTAGGTGAAGGACGGCTTTCACACACACACATCTCTCAGAATTTTGCATGTGGAGAGACGTTCGTTCATCTAGCACAAATGGAACGGGTTGCAGGAGAAACTTTTACTGTGGTTTCTGTCTGTTTCCTAGTGCCGGTTTCAAGATCCTGCAGTTTTCACTTTAAAACCGATTTGGGGCTTCTACCTCCCCTTATATATGTATGGAGTGGATTTTGCAACTGAAAAGAAACATTGTATTCCCAACAAGCTAGATGAAGGACGGCTATCACACACACACATCTCTCAGAACTATGCATGTGGAGAGACGTTCGTTCATCTAGCAAAAAGGGAACGGGTTGCAGGAGAAAATTTTCTCTGGTTTCTCAGTCTGTTTCCTAGTGCCGGTTTGAAGTTCCTGCAGTTTTCACTGTAAAACCGAGTTGGAGCTAGTACCTTCCCATATATATGTATGGAGTGGAATTTGTAACTGAAAAGAAACTTTGTGTTCCCAACAAGCTAGGTGAAGGACAGTTTTCACACACACTTATCTCTCAGAACTGAGCATGTGTAGAGACGTTCGTTCATTTAGCACAAGTGGAACGGGTTGCAGGAGAAACTATTACTCTGGATTCTCAGTCTGTTTCCTAGTGCCGGTTTGAAGTTCCTGCAGTTTTCACTGTAAAACCGAGTTGGAGCTAGTACCTCCCAATATATATGTATGGAGTGGAGTTTGCAACTGAAAAGAAACTTTGTGTTCCCAAGAAGCTAGTTGAAGGACGGCTTTCACACACACACATCTCTCAGAACTTTGCATGTGGAGAGACTTTCGTTCATCTAGCACAAAGGGAACGGGTTGCAGGAGAAACTTTTACTCTGGTTTCTCAGTCTGTTTCCTAGTGCCGGTTTGAAGTTCCTGCAGTTTTCACTGTAAAACCGAGTTGGAGCTAGTACTTACCCATATATATGTATGGAGTGGAGTTTGCAACTGAAAAGAAACTTTGTGTTCCCAACAAGCTATGTGAAGAACGGCGTTCACACACACACATCTCTCAGAACTTTGCATGTGGAGAGACGTTCGTTCATCTAGCACAAAAGGAACGGGTTTCAGGAGAAACTTTTACTCTGGTTTCTCAGTCTGTTTCCTAGTGCCGGTTTGAAGTTCCTGCAGTTTTCACTGCAAAACCGGGTTGGAGCTAGTACCTCCCCATACAAATATATAGAGTGGAGTTTGCAACTGAAAAGAAACTATGTGTTCCCAACAAGCTAGGTGAAGGACGGCTTCACACACACTTATCTCTCAGAACTGAGCATGTGGATAGGCGTTCGTTCATCTAGCACAAAGTGAACGGGTTGCAGGAGAAACTTTTACTCTGGTTTCTCAATCTGTATCCTACTGCCGGTTTGAAGTTCCTGCAGTTTTCACTGTAAAACCGAGTTGGAGCTAGTGCCTCCCCATATATATGTATGGAGTGGAGTTTGCAACTGAAAAGAAACTTTGTGTTCCCAACAAGCTAGGTGAAGTACGGCTTTCACACAAACACATCTCTCAGAACTGAGCATGTGGAGAGACGTTCGTTCATCTAGCACAAAGGGAACGGGTTACAGTAATAACTTTTACTCTGGTTTCTCAGTCTGTTTCCTAGTGCCGGTTTGAAGTTCCTGCAGTTTTCACTGTAAAATTGGGTTGGATCTAGTACCTCCCCATAGATATGTATGGAGTGGAGTTTGCAACTGAAAAGAAACTTTGTGTTCCCAACAAGCTAGGTGAAGGACGGCTTTCACACACACTTATCTCTCAGAACTGAGCATGTGCAGAGACGTTCGTTCATCTAGCACAAAGGGAACGGGTTGCAGGAGAAACTTTTATTCTGGTTTCTCAGGCAGTTTCCTAGTGCCGGTTTGAAGTTCCTGCAGTTTCCACTGTAAAACCGAGTTGGAATTGTAACTCCCCTTATATACGTATGGAGTGGAATTTGCAACTGAAAAGAAACTTTGTGTTCCCAACAAGCTAGGTGAAGGACGGCTTTCACACACACTGATCTCTCAGGAATTTGCACGTGGAGAGACGTTCGTTCATCTATCACAAAGGGAACGGGTTGCAGGAGAAACTTTTACTCTGGTTTCTCAGTCTGTTTCCTAGTGCCGGTTTGAAGTTCCTGCAGTTTTCACTGTAAAGCCGAGTTGGAGCTAGTACCTCCCCATATATATGTATGGAGTGGAGTTTGCAACTGAAAAGAAACTTTGTGTTCCCAACAAGCTATGTGAAGGACGGCTTTCACACCCACACATCTCTCAGAATTTTGCATTTGGAGAGACGTTCGTTCATCTAGCACAAAGGGAAAGGGTTGCAGGAGAAACTTTTACTCTGGAATCTCAGTCTGTTTCCTAGTGCCGGTTTGAAGTTCCTGCAGTTTTCACTGTAAAACCGAGTTGGAGCTAGTACCTCCCCATATATACGTATGGTGTGGAGTTTGCAACTGAAAAGAAACTTTGTGTTCCCAACAAGCTAGGTGAAGGACGGCTTTCACACACACTTATATCTCAGAACTGAGCATGTGGAGGGACGTTCGTTCATATAGCACAAAGTTAAAGGGTTGCAGGAGAAACTTTTACTCTGGTTTCTCAGTCTGTTTCCTAGTGCCGGTTTGAAGTTCCTGCAGTTTTCACTGTAAAATCGAGTTGGAGCTAGTACCTCCCCATATATATATATTGAGTGGAGTTTGCAACTGAAAAGAAACTTTTTGGTCCCAACAAGCTTGGTAAAGAACGGCTTTCACACACACTTATCTCTCAGAACTGAGCATGTGAAGAGACGTTCGTTCATTTAGCACAAAAGGAACAGGTTGCAGGGGAAACTTTTACTCTGGTTTCTCAGTCTGTTTCCTAGTGCCGGTTTGAAGTTCCTGCAGTTTTCACTGTAAAACCTTGTTGGATCTAGTACCTACCCATAGATATGTATGGAGTGGAGTTTGCAACTGAAAAGAAACTTTGTGTTCCCAACAAGCTAGTTGAAGGACGGCTTTCACACACACTTATCTCTCAGAACTGAGCATTTGGAGAGATTTTCGTTCATCTAGCACAAAAGGAACGGGTTGCAGGAGAAACTTTTACTCTGCTTTCTCAGTCTGTTTCCTAGTGCCGGTTTGAAGATCCTGCAGTTTTCACTGTAAAACCGAGTTGGGGCTTGTACCACCCCATATATATTTATGGAGTGGAGTTTCCAACTGAAAAGAATCTTTGTATTCCTAACAAGCTAGATGAAGTACGGCTTTCACACACACACATCTCTCAGAACTTTGCATGTGGAGAGACGTTCGTTCATCTAGCACAAAGGAACGGGTTGCAGGAGAAACTTTTTCTCTGGTTTCTCAGTCTGTTTCCTAGTGCCGGTTTGAAGTTCCTGCAGTTTTCACTGTAAAAACTTGTTGGAGCTAGTACCTCCCCATATATATGTATGGAGTGGAGTTTGCAACTGAAAAGAAACTTTGTGTTCCCAAAAAGCTAGGTGAAGGACGGCTTTCACACACACTTATCTCTCAGAACTGAGCATGTGGAGAGACGTTCGTTCACCTAGAACAAAGGGAACGGTTTGCAGGAGAAACTTTTACTCTGGATTCTCAGTCTGTTTCCTAGTGCCGGTTTGAAGTTCCTGCAGTTTTCACTGTAAAACCGAGTTGGAGATAGTACCACACCATATATATGTATGGAGTGGAGATTGCAACTGAAAAGAAAATTTGTGTTCCCAACAAGCTAGGTGAAGGACGGCTTTCACACACACACATCTCTCAGAACTTTGCCTGTGGAGAGGGGTTCGTTCATCTAGCACAAATGGAACGGGTTGCAGGAGAAATTTTTACTCTGGTTTCTCAGTCTGTTTCCTAGTGCCGGTTTGAAGTTCCTGCAGTTTTCACTGTAAAACCGAGTTGGAGCTAGTACCTCCCCATATATATATATTGAGTGGAGTTTGCAACTGAAAAGAAACTTTTTGGTCCCAACAAGCTTGGTAAAGAACGGCTTTCACACACACTTATCTCTCAGAACTGAGCATGTGAAGAGACGTTCGTTCATTTAGCACAAAAGGAACAGGTTGCAGGGGAAACTTTTACTCTGGTTTCTCAGTCTGTTTCCTAGTGCCGGTTTGAAGTTCCTGCAGTTTTCACTGTAAAACCTTGTTGGATCTAGTACCTACCCATAGATATGTATGGAGTGGAGTTTGCAACTGAAAAGAAACTTTGTGTTCCCAACAAGCTAGTTGAAGGACGGCTTTCACACACACTTATCTCTCAGAACTGAGCATTTGGAGAGATTTTCGTTCATCTAGCACAAAAGGAACGGGTTGCAGGAGAAACTTTTACTCTGCTTTCTCAGTCTGTTTCCTAGTGCCGGTTTGAAGATCCTGCAGTTTTCACTGTAAAACAGAGTTGGGGCTTGTACCACCCCATATATATTTATGGAGTGGAGTTTCCAACTGAAAAGAATCTTTGTATTCCTAACAAGCTAGATGAAGTACGGCTTTCACACACACACATCTCTCAGAACTTTGCATGTGGAGAGACGTTCGTTCATCTAGCACAAAGGAACGGGTTGCAGGAGAAACTTTTTCTCTGGTTTCTCAGTCTGTTTCCTAGTGCCGGTTTGAAGTTCCTGCAGTTTTCACTGTAAAAACTTGTTGGAGCTAGTACCTCCCCATATATATGTATGGAGTGGAGTTTGCAACTGAAAAGAAACTTTGTGTTCCCAAAAAGCTAGGTGAAGGACGGCTTTCACACACACTTATCTCTCAGAACTGAGCATGTGGAGAGACGTTCGTTCACCTAGAACAAAGGGAACGGTTTGCAGGAGAAACTTTTACTCTGGATTCTCAGTCTGTTTCCTAGTGCCGGTTTGAAGTTCCTGCAGTTTTCACTGTACAACCGAGTTGGAGATAGTACCACACCATATATATGTATGGAGTGGAGATTGCAACTGAAAAGAAAATTTGTGTTCCCAACAAGCTAGGTGAAGGACGGCTTTCACACACACACATCTCTCAGAACTTTGCCTCTGGAGAGGGGTTCGTTCATCTAGCACAAATGGAACGGGTTGCAGGAGAAATTTCTACTCTGGTTTCTCAGTCTGTTTCCTAGTGCCGGTTTGAATATCCTGCAGTTTTCACTGTAAAACCGAGTTGGGGCTTGTACCTCCCCATATATATGTATGGAGTGGAGTTTCCAACTGAAAAGAAACTTTGTATTCCCAACAAGCTAGATGAAGGACGGCTTTCACACACACACATCTCTCAGAACTTTGCATGTGGAGAGACGTTCGTTCATCTAGCACAAAGGGAACGGGTTGCAGGAGAAACTTTTTCTCTGGTTTCTCAGTCTGTTTCCTAGTGCCGGTTTGAAGTTCCTGCAGTTTTCACTGTAAAAACTTGTTGGAGCTAGTACCTCCCCATATATATGTATGGAGTGGAGTTTGCAACTGAAAAGAAACTTTGTGTTCCCAACAAGCTAGGTGAAGGGCGGCTTTCACACACACACATCTCTCAGAATTTGCATGTGGAGAGACGTTCGTTCATCTAGCACAAAGGGAACGGGTTGCAGGAGAAACTTTTTCTCTGGTTTCTCAGTCTGTTTCCTAGTTCCGGTTTGAAGTTCCTGCAGTTTTCACTGTAAAACCGAGTTGGAACTAGTACCTCCCCATATATATGTATGGAGTGGAGTTTGCAACTGAAAAGAAACTTTGTGTTCCCAACAAGCTAGGTGAAGGACGGCTTTCACACACACTTATCTCTCAGAACTGAGCATGTGGGGAGACGTACGTTCATTTAGCACAAATGGAACGGGTTGCAGGAGAAACTATTACTCTGGTTTCTCAGTGTGTTTCCTAGTGCCGGTTTGAAGTTCCTGCAGTTTTCACTGTAAAAACGAGTTGGAGCTTGTACCTCCCAATATATATCTATGGAGTGGAGTTTGCAACTGAAAAGAAACTTTGTGTTCCCAACAAGCTATGTGAAGGACGGCTTTCACAGACGCACATCTTTCAGAAATTTGCATGTGGAGAGACGTTCGTTCATCTAGCACAAAGGGAACGGGTTGCAGGAGAAAATTTTACTCTGGTTTCACAGTCTGTTTCCTAGTGCCGGTTTGAAGTTCCTGCAGTTTTCACTGTAAAACCGAGTTGGAGCTAGTACGTCCCCATATATATATATGGAGTGGTGTTTGCAACTGAAAAGATACTTTGTGTTCCCAACAAGCTAGGTGAAGAACGGCGTTCACACACACATATCTCTCAGAACTTTGCATGTGGAGAGACGTTCGTTCATCTAGCACAAAGGGAACGGGTTGCAGGAGAAACTTTTACTCTGGTTTCTCAGTCTTTTTCCTAGTGCCGGTTTGAAGTTCCTGCAGATTTCACTGTAAAACCGGGTTGGAGCTAGTACCTCCCCATACAAATTTATGGAGTGGAGTTTGCAACTGAAAAGAAATTTTGTGTTCCCAACAAGCTATGTGAAGGACGGCTTTCACACACACTTATCTCTCAGAACTGAGCATTTGGAGGGACGTTCTTTCATATAGCACAAAGTGAACGGGTTGCAGGAGAAACTTTTACTCTGGTTTCTCAGGAAGTTTCCTAGTGCCGGTTTGAAGTTCCTGCAGTTTTCACTGTAAAACCGAGTTGGAGCTAGTACCTCCCCATATATATGTATGGAGTGGAGTTTACCACTGAAAATAAAATTTGTGTTCCCAACAAGCTAGGTGAAGGACGGCGTTCACACACACATATCTCTCAGAACTTTGCATGTGGAGAGACGTTCGTTCATCTAGCACAAAGGGAACGGGTTGCAGGGGAAACTTTTACTCTGGTTTCTCAGTCTGTTTCCTAGTGCCGGTTTGAAGTTCCTGCAGTTTTCACTGTAAAACCGGGTTGGATCTAGTACCTACCCGTAGATATGTATGGAGTGGAGTTTGCAACTGAAAAGAAACTTTGTGTTCCCAACAAGCTAGGTGAAGGGCGGCTTTCACACACACATATCTCTCAGAACTGAGCATGTGAAGAGACGTTCGTTCATCTAGCACAAAGGGAACAGGTTGCAGGGGAAACTTTTACTCTGGTTTCTCAGTCTGTTTCCTAGTGCCGGTTTGAAGTTCCTGCAGTTTTCACTGTAAAACCGGGTTGGATCTAGTACCTACCCGTAGATATGTATGGAGTGGAGTTTGCAACTGAAAAGAAACTTTGTGTTCCCAACAAGCTAGGTGAAGGGCGGCTTTCACACACACATATCTCTCAGAACTGAGCATTTGGAGAGATTTTCGTTCATCTAGCACAAAGGGAACGGGTTGCAGGGGAAACTTTTACTCTGGTTTTTCAGTCTGTTTCCTAGTGCCGGTTTGAAGTTCCTGCTGTTTTCACTGTAAAACCGAGTTTGAGATAGTACCTCCCCATATATATGTATGGAGTGGAGTTTGCAACTTAAAAGAATCTTTGTGTTCCCAACAAGCTATGTGAAGGACGGCTTTCACACACACACATCTCTCAGAACTTTGCATGTGGAGAGACGTTCGTTCATCTAGCACCAAGGGAACGGGTTGCAGGAGAAACTTTTTCTCTGGTTTCTCAGTCTGTTTCCTAGTGCCGGTTTGAAGGTCCTGCAGTTTTCACTGTAAAACAGAGTTGGAGCTAGTACCTCCCCATATATATGTATGGAGTGGAGTTTGCAAGTGAAAAGAAACTTTGTGTTCCCAAAAAGCTAGGTGAAGGACGGCTTTCACACACACTTATCTCTCAGAACTGAGCATGTGGAGAGACGTTCGTTCAACCAGCAAAAAGGGAAAGGGTTGCAGGTGAAACTTTTACTCCGGTTTCTCAGTCTGTTTCCTAGTGCCGGTTTGAAGTTCCTGCAGTTTTCACTGTAAAAATGAGTTGGAGCTAGTACCTCCCCATATATATGTATGGAGTGGAGTTTGCAACTGAAAAGAAACTTTGTATTCCCAACAAGCTATGTGAAGGACGGCTTTCACACCCACACATCTCTCAGAATTTTGCATTTGGAGAGACGTTCGTTCATCTAGCACAAAGGGAACGGGTTGCAGGAGAAACTTTTACTCTGGAATCTCAGTCTGTTTCCTAGAGCCGGTTTGAAGTTCCTGCAGTTTTCACTGTAAAACCGAGTTGGAGCTAGTACCTCCCCATATATATGTATGGTGTGGAGTTTGCAACTGAAAAGAAACTTTGTTTTCCCTACAAGCTAGGTGAAGGACGGCTTTCACACACACTTATATCTCAGAACTGAGCATGTGGAGGGACGTTCGTTCATATAGCACAAAGTTAAAGGGTTGCAGGAGAAACTTTTACTCTGGTTTCTCAGTCTGTTTCCTAGTGCCGGTTTGAAGTTCCTGCAGTTTTCACTGTAAAATCGAGTTGGAGCTAGTACCTCCCCATATATATATATTGAGTGGAGTTTGCAACTGAAAAGAAACTTTTTGTTCCCAACAAGCTTGGTAAAGAACGGCTTTCACACACACTTATCTCTCAGAACTGAGCATGTGAAGAGACGTTCGTTCATTTAGCACAAAAGGAACAGGTTGCAGGGGAAATTTTTACTCTGGTTTCTCAGTCTGTTTCCTAGTGCCGGTTTGAAGTTCCTGCAGTTTTCACTGTAAAACCTTGTTGGATCTAGTACCTACCCATAGATATGTATGGAGTGGAGTTTGCAACTGAAAAGAAACTTTGTGTTCCCAACAAGCTAGTTGAAGGATGGCTTTCACACACACTTATCTCTCAGAACTGAGCATTTGGAGAGATTTTCGTTCATCTAGCACAAAGGGAACGGGTTGCAGGAGAAACTTTTACTCTGCATTCTCAGTCTGTTTCCTAGGGCCGGTTTGAATATCCTGCAGTTTTCACTGTAAAACCGAGTTAGAGCTACTACCTCCCCATATATATGTATGGTGTGGTGTTTGCAACTGAAAAGAAACTTTGTGTTCCCAACATGCTAGGTGAAGGACGGCTTTCACACACACTTATCTCTCAGAACTGAGCATGTGGATAGATTTTCGTTCATCTAGCACAAATGGAACGGGTTGCAGGAGAAACTTTTACTCTGGTTTCTCAGTCTGTTTCCTAGTGCCGGTTTGAAGTTCCTGCAGTTTTCACTGTAAAACCGAGTTGGAGCTAGTACTTCCCCATATATATGTATGGTGTTGAGTTTGCAACTGAAAAGAAACATTGTGTTCCCAAAATCTAGGTGAAGGACGGCTTTCACACACACATATCTCTCAGAACTGAGCATGTGGAGAGTCGTTCGTTCATCTAGCACAAAGGGAACGGGTTGCAGGAGAAAATTTTACTCTGGTTTCTCAGTCTGTTTCCTGGTGCCGGTTTGAAGTTCCTGCAGTTTTCACTGTAAAACCGGGTTGGATCTAGTACCTACCCATAGATATGTATGGAGTGGAGTTTGCAACTGAAAAGAAACTTTGTGTTCCCAACAAGCTAGGTGAAGGACGGCTTTCACACACACTTATCTCTCAGAACTGAGCATTTGGAGAGTCGTTCGTTCATCTAGCACAAAGGGAACGGGTTGCAGGGGAAACTTTTACTCTGGTTTCTCAGTCTGTTTCCTAGTGCCCGTTTGAATTTCCTGCAGTTTTCACTGTAAAACCGAGTTTGAGATAGTACCTCCTCATATATATGTATGGAGTGGAGTTTGCAACTGAAAAGAATCTTTGTGTTCCCAACAAGCTATGTGAAGGACGGCTTTCACACACACACATCTCTCAGAACTTTGCATGTGGAGACGTTCGTTCATCTAGCACAAAGGGAACGGGTTGCAGGAGAAACTTTTACTCTGGTTTCTCAGTCTGTTTCCTAGTGCCGATTTGAAGTTCCTGCAGTTTTTACTGTAAAACCGTGTTGGAATTGTAACTCCCCTTATATATGTATGGAGTGGAGTTTGCAACTGAAAAGAAACTTTGTGTTCCCAACAAACTAGGTGAAGGACGGCTTTCACACACACACATCTCTCAGAATTTTGCATGTGGAGAGACTTTCGTTCATCTAGCACAAAGGGAACGGGTTGCAGGAGAAACTTTTACTCTGGATTCTCAGTCTGTTTTCTAGTGCCGGTTTAAAGTTCCTGCAGTTTTCACTGTAAAACCGGGTTGGATCTAGTCCCTCCCCATAGATATGTATGGATTGGAGTTTGCAACTGAAAAGAAACTTTGTGTTCCCAACAAGCTAGGTGAAGGACTGCATTCACGCACACTTATCTCTCAGAACTGAGCATGTGGATAGATTTTCGTTCATCTAGCACAAAGGGAACGGGTTGCAGGAGAAACTTTTACTCTGGTTTCTCAGTCTGTTTCCTAGTGCCGGTTTGAATTTCCTGCAGTTTTCACTGTAAAACCGAGTTAGAGCTAATACCTCCCCATATATATGTATGGTGTGGTGTTTGCAACTGAAAAGAAACTTTGTGTTCCCAACAAGCTAGGTGAAGGACGGCTTTCACACACACTTATCTCTCAGAACTGAGCATGTGGGGAGACGTTCGTTCATCTAGCACAAATGGAACGGGTTGCAGTAGTAACTTTTACTCTGGTTTCTCAGTCTGTATTCTAGTGCCGGTTTGAAGTTCCTGCAGTTTTCACTGTAAAACCGGGTTGGATCTAGTCCCTCCTCATAGATATGTATGGATTGGAGTTTGCAACTGAAAAGAAACTTTGTGCTCCCAACAAGCTATGTGAAGTACGGCTTTCACACACACACATCTCTCAGAACTTTGCATGTGGAGAGACGTTCGTTCATCTAGCACAAAGGGAACGGGTTGCAGGAGAAACTTTTACTCTGGTTTCTCAGGCAGTTTCCTAGTGCCGGTTTGAATTTCCTGCAGTTTTCACTGTAAAACCGAGTTGGAATTGTAACTCCCCTTATATATGTATGGATTGTAGTTTGCAACTGAAAAGAAACTTTGTTCTCCCAACAAGCTATGTGAAGTACGGCTTTCACACACACACATCTCTCAGAACTTTGCATGTGGAGAGACGTTCGTTCATCTAGCACAAAGGGAACGGGTTGCAGGAGAAACTTTTACTCTGGTTTCTCAGTCTGTTTCCTAGTGCCGGTTTGAATTTCCTGCAGTTTTCACTGTAAAACCGAGTTGGAATTGTAACTCCCCTTATATATGTATGGAGTGGAGTTTGCAACTGAAAAGAAACTTTGTGTTCCCAACAAGCTAGGTGAAGAACGGCTTTCACACACAATTATCTCTCAGAACTGATCATGTGGAGAGACGTTCGTTCATCTAGCACAAAGGGAACAGGTTGCAGGAGAAATTTTACTCTGGTTTCTCAGTCTGTTTCCTAGTGCCGGTTTGAAGTTCCTGCAGTTTTCACTGTAAAACAGAGTTGGAGCTAGTACCTCCCCATATATATGTATGGAGTGGAGTTTGCAACTGAAAAGAAACTTTGTGTTCCCAACAAGCTAGGTGAAGGACGGCTTTCACACACACACTTCTCTCAGAATTTTGCATGTGGAGAGACTTTCGTTCATCTAGCACAAAGGGAACGGGTTGCAGGAGAAACTTTTACTCTGGTTTCTCAGTCTGTTTCCTAGTGCCGGTTTAAAGTTCCTGTAGTTTTCACTGTAAAACCGAGTTGGGGCTAGTACCTCCCCATATATATGTATGGTGTGGAGTTTGCAACTGAAAAGAAACTTTGTGTTCCCAACAAGCTAGGTGAAGGACGGCTTTCACACACACTTATATCTCAGAACTGAGCATGTGGAGGGACGTTAGTTCGTATAGCACAAAGTGAACGGGTTGCAGGAGAAACTTTTACTCTGGTTTCTCAGTCTGTTTTCTAGTGCCGGTTTGAAGTTCCTGCAGTTTTCACTGTAAAACCGGGTTGGATCTAGTCCCTCCCCATAGATATGTATGGATTGGAGTTTGCAACTGAAAAGAAACTTTGTGTTCCCAACAAGCTAGGTGAAGGACGGCTTTCACACACACTTATCTCTCAGAACTGAGCATGTGGATAGATTTTCGTTCATCTAGCACAAAGGGAACGGGTTGCAGGAGAAACTTTTACTCTGGTTTCTCAGTCTGTTTCCTAGTGCCGGTTTGAAGTTCCTGCCGTTTTCACTGTAAAACCGAGTTGGAGCTAGTACTTCCCCATATATATGTATGGTGTGGAGTTTGCAACTGAAAAGAAACATTGTGTTCCCAAAATCTAGGTGAAGGACGGCTTTCACACACACATATCTCTCAGAACTGAGCATGTGGAGAGTCGTTCGTTCATCTAGCACAAAGGGAACGGGTTGCAGGAGAAACTTTTACTCTGGTTTCTCAGTCTGTTTCCTGGTGCCGGTTTGAAGTTCCTGCAGTTTTCACTATAAAACCGGGTTGGATCTAGTACCTACCCATTGATATGTATGGAGTGGAGTTTGCAAATGAAAAGAAACTTTGTGTTCCCAACAAGCTAGGTGAAGGACGGCTTTCACACACACTTATCTATCAGAACTGAGCATTTGGAGAGTCGTTCGTTCATCTAGCACAAAGGGAACGGGTTGCAGCGGAAACTTTTACTCTGTTTTCTCAGTCTGTTTCCTAGAGCCGGTTTGAAGTTCCTGCAGTTTTCACTGTAAAACCGAGTTTGAGATAGTACCTCCCCATATATATGTATGGAGTGGAGTTTGCAACTGAAAAGAATCTTTGTGTTCCCTACAAGCTATGTGAAGGACGGCTTTCACACACACACATCTCTCAGAACTTTGCATGTGGAGAGACGTTCGTTCACCTAGCACAAAGGGAACGGGTTGCAGGAGAAACTTTTACTCTGGTTTCTCAGTCTGTTTCCTAGTGCCGGTTTGAAGTTCCTGCAGTTTTTACTGTAAAACCGAGTTGGAATTGTAACTCCCCTTATATATGTATGGAGTGGAGTTTGCAACTGAAAAGAAACTTTGTGTTCCCAACAAACTAGGTGAAGGACGGCTTTCACACACACACATCTCTCAGAATTTTGCATGTGGAGAGACTTTCGTTCATCTAGCACAAAGGGAATGGTTGGCAGGAGAAACTTTTACTCTGGTTTCTCAGTCTGTTTTCTAGTGCCGGTTTAAAGTTCCTGCAGTTTTCACTGTAAAACCGGGTTGCATCTAGTCCCTCCCCATAGATATGTATGGATTGGAGTTTGCAACTGAAAAGAAACTTTGTGTTCCCAACAAGCTAGGTAAAGGACGGCTTTCACACACACTTATCTCTCAGAACTGAGCATGTGGATAGATTTTCGTTCATCTAGCACAAAGTGAACGGGTTGCAGGAGAAACTTTTACTCTGGTTTCTCAGTCTGTTTCCTAGTGCCGGTTTGAATTTCCTGCAGTTTTCACTGTAAAACCGAGTTAGAGCTACTACCACCCCATATATATGTATGGTGTGGTGTTTGCAACTGAAAAGAAACTTTGTGTTCCCAACAAGCTAGGTGAAGGACGGCTTTCACACACACTTATCTCTCAGAACTGAGCATGTGGAGAGACGTTCGTTCATCTAGCACAAATGGAACGGGTTGCAGTAGTAACTTTTACTCTGGTTTCTCAGTCTGTATTCTAGTGCCGGTTTGAAGTTCCTGCAGTTTTCACTGTAAAACAGAGTTGGAGCTAGTACCTCCCCATATATATGTATGGAGTGGAGTTTGCAACTGAAAAGAAACTTTGTGTTCCCAACAAGATAGGTGAAGGACGGCTTTCACACACACACATCTCTCAGAATTTTGCATGTGGAGAGACTTTCGTTCATCTAGCACAAAGGGAACGGGTTGCAGGAGAAACTTTTACTCTGGTTTCTCAGTCTGTTTCCTAGTGCCGGTTTAAAGTTCCTGTAGTTTTCACTGTAAAACCGAGTTGGGGCTAGTACCTCCCCATATATATGTATGGTGTGGAGTTTGCAACTGAAAAGAAACTTTGTGTTCCCAACAAGCTAGGTGAAGGACGGCTTTCACACACACTTATATCTCAGAACTGAGCATGTGGAGGGACGTTAGTTCGTATAGCACAAAGTGAACGGGTTGCAGGAGAAACTTTTACTCTGGTTTCTCAGTCTGTTTTCTAGTGCCGGTTTGAAGTTCCTGCAGTTTTCACTGTAAAACCGGGTTGGATCTAGTCCCTCCCCATAGATATGTATGGATTGGAGTTTGCAACTGAAAAGAAACTTTGTGTTCCCAACAAGCTAGGTGAAGGACGGCTTTCACACACACTTATCTCTCAGAACTGAGCATGTGGATAGATTTTCGTTCATCTAGCACAAAGGGAACGGGTTGCAGGAGAAACTTTTACTCTGGTTTCTCAGTCTGTTTCCTAGTGCCGGTTTGAAGTTCCTGCCGTTTTCACTGTAAAACCGATTTGGAGCTAGTACTTCCCCATATATATGTATGGTGTGGAGTTTGCAACTGAAAAGAAACATTGTGTTCCCAAAATCTAGGTGAAGGACGGCTTTCACACACACATATCTCTCAGAACTGAGCATGTGGAGAGTCGTTCGTTCATCTAGCACAAAGGGAACGGGTTGCAGGAGAAACTTTTACTCTGGTTTCTCAGTCTGTTTCCTGGTGCCGGTTTGAAGTTCCTGCAGTTTTCACTATAAAACCGGGTTGGATCTAGTACCTACCCATTGATATGTATGGAGTGGAGTTTGCAAATGAAAAGAAACTTTGTGTTCCCAACAAGCTAGGTGAAGGACGGCTTTCACACACACTTATCTATCAGAACTGAGCATTTGGAGAGTCGTTCGTTCATCTAGCACAAAGGGAACGGGTTGCAGCGGAAACTTTTACTCTGGTTTCTCAGTCTGTTTCCTAGAGCCGGTTTGAAGTTCCTGCAGTTTTCACTGTAAAACCGAGTTTGAGATAGTACCTCCCCATATATATGTATGGAGTGGAGTTTGCAACTGAAAAGAATCTTTGTGTTCCCTACAAGCTATGTGAAGGACGGCTTTCACACACACACATCTCTCAGAACTTTGCATGTGGAGAGACGTTCGTTCACCTAGCACAAAGGGAACGGGTTGCAGGAGAAACTTTTACTCTGGTTTCTCAGTCTGTTTCCTAGTGCCGGTTTGAAGTTCCTGCAGTTTTTACTGTAAAACCGAGTTGGAATTGTAACTCCCCTTATATATGTATGGAGTGGAGTTTGCAACTGAAAAGAAACTTTGTGTTCCCAACAAACTAGGTGAAGGACGGCTTTCACACACACACATCTCTCAGAATTTTGCATGTGGAGAGACTTTCGTTCATCTAGCACAAAGGGAATGGTTGGCAGGAGAAACTTTTACTCTGGTTTCTCAGTCTGTTTTCTAGTGCCGGTTTAAAGTTCCTGCAGTTTTCACTGTAAAACCGGGTTGCATCTAGTCCCTCCCCATAGATATGTATGGATTGGAGTTTGCAACTGAAAAGAAACTTTGTGTTCCCAACAAGCTAGGTGAAGGACGGCTTTCACACACACTTATCTCTCAGAACTGAGCATGTGGATAGATTTTCGTTCATCTAGCACAAAGGGAACGGGTTGCAGGAGAAACTTTTACTCTGGTTTCTCAGTCTGTTTCCTAGTGCCGGTTTGAATTTCCTGCAGTTTTCACTGTAAAACCGAGTTAGAGCTACTACCACCCCATATATATGTATGGTGTGGTGTTTGCAACTGAAAAGAAACTTTGTGTTCCCAACAAGCTAGGTGAAGGACGGCTTTCACACACACTTATCTCTCAGAACTGAGCATGTGGAGAGACGTTCGTTCATCTAGCACAAATGGAACGGGTTGCAGTAGTAACTTTTACTCTGGTTTCTCAGTCTGTATTCTAGTGCCGGTTTGAAGTTCCTGCAGTTTTCACTGTAAAACCGGGTTGGATCTAGTCCCTCCCCATAGATATGTATGGATTGGAGTTTGCAACTGAAAAGAAACTTTGTGTTCCCAACAAGCTATGTGAAGTACGGCTTTCACACACACTTATCTCTCAGAACTGAGCATGTGGAGAGACGTTCGTTCATCTAGCACAAAGGGAACAGGTTGCAGGAGAAATTTTACTCTGGTTTCTCAGTCTGTTTCCTAGTGCCGGTTTGAAGTTCCTGCAGTTTTCACTGTAAAACAGTGTTGGAGCTAGTACCTCCCCATATATATGTATGGAGTGGAGTTTGCAACTGAAAAGAAACTTTGTGTTCCCAACAAGCTAGGTGAAGGACGGCTTTCACACACACTTATATCTCAGAACTGAGCATGTGGAGGGACGTTCGTTCATATAGCACAAAGTGACCGGGTTGCAGGAGAAACTTTTACTCTGGTTTCTCAGTCTGTTTCCTAGTGCCGGTTTGAAATTCCTGCAGTTTTCACTGTAAAATCGAGTTGGAGCTAGTACCTCCCCATATATATATATTGAGTGGAGTTTGCAACTGAAAAGAATCTTTGTGTTCCCAACAAGCTAGGTGAAGTACGGCTTTCACACACACTTATCTCTCAGAACTGAGCATGTGAAGAGACATTCGTTCATCTAGCACAAAGGGAACAGGTTGCAGGGGAAACTTTTACTCTGGTTTCTCAGTCTGTTTCCTAGTGCCGGTTTGAAGTTCCTGCAATTTTCACTGTAAAATCGAGTTGGGGCTAGAACCTCCCCATATATATATATTGAGTGGAGTTTGCAACTGAAAAGAAACTTTGTGTTCCCAACAAGCTAGGTGAAGGACGGCTTTCACACACACTTATCTCTCAGAAATGAGCATGTGAAGAGACTTTCGTTCATCTAGCACAAAGGGAACAGGTTGCAGGGGAAACTTTTACTCTGGTTTCTCAGTCTGTTTCCTAGTGCCGGTTTGAAGTTCCTGAAGTTTTCACTGTAAAACCTTGTTGGATCTAGTACCTACCTGTAGATATGTATGGAGTGGAGTTTGCAACTGAAAAGAAACTTTGTGTTCCCAATAAGCTAGGTGAAGGACGGCTTTCACACACACTTATATCTCAGAACTGAGCATGTGGAGGGACGTTCGTTCATATAGCACAAAGTGAACGGGTTGCAGGAGAAACTTTTACTCTGGTTTCTCAGTCTGTTTTCTAGTGCCGGTTTGAAGTTCCTGCAGTTTTCACTGTAAAACCGGGTTGGATCTAGTCCCTCCCCATAGATATGTATGGATTGGAGTTTGCAACTGAAAAGAAACTTTGTGTTCCCAACAAGCTAGGTGAAGGACGGCTTTCACACACACTTATCTCTCAGAACTGAGCATGTGGATAGATTTTCGTTCATCTAGCACAAAGGGAACGGGTTGCAGGAGAAACTTTTACTCTGGTTTCTCAGTCTGTTTCCTAGTGCCGGTTTGAAGTTCCTGCAGTTTTCACTGTAAAACCGAGTTGGAGCTAGTACTTCCCCATATATATGTATGGTGTGGAGTTTGCAACTGAAAAGAAACATTGTGTTCCTAAAATCTAGGTGAAGGACGGCTTTCACACACACATATCTCTCAGAACTGAGCATGTGGAGAGTCGTTCGTTCATCTAGCACAAAGGGAACGGGTTGCAGGAGAAACTTTTACTCTGGTTTCTCAGTCTGTTTCCTGGTGCCGGTTTGAAGTTCCTGCAGTTTTCACTGTAAAACAGGGTTGGATCTACTACCTACCCATAGATATGTATGGAGTGGAGTTTGCAACTGAAAAGAAACTTTGTGTTCCCAACAAGCTAGGTGAAGGACGGCTTTCACACACACTTATCTCTCAGAACTGAGCATTTGGAGAGTCGTTCGTTCATCTAGCACAAAGGGAACGGGTTGCAGGGGAAATTTTACTCTGCTTTCTCAGTCTGTTTCCTAGTGCCGGTTTGAAGTTCCTGCAGTTTTCACTGTAAAACCGAGTTTGAGATAGTACCTCCCCATATATATGTATGGAGTGGAGTTTGCAACTGAAAGGATCTTTGTGTTCCCAACAAGCTATGTGAAGGACGGCTTTCACACACACACATCTCTCAGAACTTTGCATGTGGAGAGACGTTCGTTCATCTAGCACAAAGGGAACGGGTTGCAGGAGAAACTTTTACTCTGGTTTCTCAGTCTGTTTCCTAGTGCCGGTTTGAAGTTCCTGCAGTTTTTACTGTAAAACCGAGTTGGAATTGTAACTCCCCTTATATATGTATGGATTGTAGTTTGCAACTGAAAAGAAACATTGTGTTCCCAAAATCTAGGTGAAGGACGGCTTTCACACACACACATCTCTCAGAACTGAGCATGTGGAGAGTCGTTCGTTCATCTAGCACAAAGGGAACGGGTTGCAGGAGAAACTTTTACTCTGGTTTCTCAGTCTGTTTCCTGGTGCCGGTTTGAAGTTCCTGCAGTTTTCACTGTAAAACCGTGTTGGAGCTAGTACCTCCCCATAGATATGTATGGAGTGGAGTTTGCAACTGAAAAGAAACTTTGTGTTCCCAACAAGCTAGATGAAGGACGGCTTTCACACACACTTATCTCTCAGAAATGAGCATGTGGATAGACGTTCGTTCAACTAGCAAAAAGGGAACGGGTTGCAGGTGAAACTTTTACTCTGGTTTCTCAGTCTGTTTCCTAGTGCCGGTTTGAAGTTCCTGCAGTTTTTACTGTAAAACCGAGTTGGAATTGTAACTCCCCTTATATATGTATGGAGTGGAGTTTGCAACTGAAAAGAAACTTTGTGTTCCAAACAAACTAGGTGAAGGACGGCTTTCACACACACACATCTCTCAGAATTTTGCATGTGGAGAGATTTTCGTTCATCTAGCACAAAGGGAACGGTTTGCAGGAGAAACTTTTTCTCTGGTTTCTCAGTCTGTTTCCTAGTGCCGGTTTAAAGTTCCTGCAGTTTTCACTGTAAAACCGGGTTGGATCTAGTCCCTCCCCATAGATATGTATGGATTGGAGTTTGCAACTGAAAAGAAACGTTGTGTTCCCAACAAGCTAGGTGAAGGACGGCTTTCACACACACTTATCTCTCAGAACTGAGCATGTGGATAGATTTTCGTTCATCTAGCACAAAGGGAACGGGTTGCAGGAGAAACTTTTACTCTGGTTTCTCAGTCTGTTTCCTAGTGCCGGTTTGAATTTCCTGCAGTTTTCACTGTAAAACCGATTTAGAGCTACTACCTCCCCATATATATGTATGGTGTGGTGTTTGCAACTGAAAAGAAGCTTTGTGTTCCCAACAAGCTAGGTGAAGGACGGCTTTCACAGACACTTATCTCTCAGAACTGAGCATGTGGAGAGACGTTCGTTCATCTAGCACAAAGGGAACAGGTTGCAGGAGAAATTTTACTCTGGTTTCTCAGTCTGTTTCCTAGTGCCGGTTTGAAGTTCCTGCAGTTTTCACTGTAAAACAGAGTTGGAGCTTGTACCTCCCCATATATATGTATGGAGTGGAGTTTGCAACTGAAAAGAAACTTTGTGTTCCCAACAAGCTAGTTGAAGGACGGCTTTCACACACACACATCTCTCAGAATTTTGCATGTGGAGAGACTTTCGTTCATCTAGCACAAAGGGAACGGGTTGCAGGAGAAACTTTTACTCTGGTTTCTCAGTCTGTTTCCTAGTGTCGGTTTAAAGTTCCTGCAGTTTTCACTGTAAAACAGAGTTGGAGCTAGTACCTCCCCATATATATGTATGGTGTGGAGTTTGCAACTGAAAAGAAACTTTGTGTTCCCAAGAAGCTCGGTGAAGGACGGCTTTCATACACACTTATATCTCAGAACTGAGCATGTGGAGGGACGTTCGTTCATCTAGCACAAATGGAACGGGTTGCAGGAGAAACTTTTACTCTGGTTTCTCAGTCTGTTTCCTAGTGCCGGTTTGAAGTTCCTGCAGTTTTCACTGTAAAATCGAGTTGGAGCTAGTACCTCCCCATATATATATATTGAGTGGAGTTTGCAACAGATAAGAAACTTTGTGTTCCCAACAAGCTAGGTGAAGGACGGCTTTCACACACACTTATCTCTCAGAACAGAGCATGTGAAGAGACATTCGTTCATCTAGCACAAAGGGAACAGGTTGCAGGGGAAACTTTTACTCTGGTTTCTCAGTCTGTTTCCTAGTGCCGGTTTGAAGTTCCTGCAGTTTTCACTGTAAAATCGAGTTGGAGCTAGTACCTCCCCATATATATATATATTGAGTGGAGTTTGCAACTGAAATGAAACTTTGTGTTCCCAACAAGCTAGGTGAAGGACGGCTTTCACACACACTTATCTCTCAGAAATGAGCATGTGAAGAGACTTTCGTTCATCTAGCACAAAGGGAACAGGTTGCAGGGGAAACTTTTACTCTGGTTTCTCAGTCTGTTTCCTAGTGCCGGTTTGAAGTTCCTGCAGTTTTCACTGTAAAACCTTGTTAGATCTAGTACCTACCCGTAGATATGTATGGAGTGGAGTTTGCAACTTAAAAGAAACTTTGTGTTCCCAACAAGCTAGGTGAAGGACGGCTTTCACACACACTTATCTCTCAAAACTGAGCATTTGGAGAGATTTTCGTTCATCTAGCACAAAGGGAACGGGTTGCAGGAGAAACTTTTTCTCTGGTTTCTCAGTCTGTTTCCTAGTGCAGGTTTGAAGTTCCTGCAGTTTTCACTGTAAAACTGAGTTAGAGCTAATACCTCCCCATATATATGTGTTGATTGGAGTTTGCAACTGAAAAGAAACTTTGTGTTCCCAACAAGATAGGTGAATGACGGCTTTCACACACACTTATTTCTGAGAACTGAGTATGTGGAGAGACATTCGTTCTTCTAGCACAAAGGGAACGGGTTGCAGGAGAAACTTTTACTCTGGTATCTCAGTCTGTTTCCTAGTGTCAGTTTGAAGTTCCTGCAGTTTTCACTGTAAAACCGAGTTGGAGCTAGTACCTCCCCATATATATGTATGGTGTGGAGTTTGCAACTGAAAAGAAACTTTGTTTTCCCTACAAGCTAGGTGAAGGAAGGCTTTCACACACACTTATATCTCAGAACTGAGCATGTGGAGGGACGTTCGTTCATATAGCACAAAGGGAACTGGTTGCAGGAGAAACTTTTACTCTGATTTCACAGCCAGTTTCCTAGTGCCGGTTTGAAGTTCCTGCAGTTTTCACTGTAAAATCGAGTTGGAGCTAGTACCTCCCCATATATATATATTGAGTGGAGTCTGCAACTGAAAAGAAACTTTTTGTTCCCAAAAAACTAGGTGAAGAACGGCTTTCACACACACTTATCTCTCAGAACTGAGCATGTGAAGAGACGTTCGTTCATCTAGCACAAAGGGAACAGGTTGCAGGGGAAACTTTTACTCTGGTTTCTCAGTCTGTTTCCTAGTGCCGGTATGAAGTTCCTGCAGTTTTCACTGTAAAACCGGGTTGGATCTAGTACCTACCCGTAGATATGTATGGAGTGGAGTTTGCAACTGAAAAGAAACTTTGTGTTCCCAACAAGCTAGGTGAAGGACGGCTTTCACACACACTTATCTCTCAAAACTGAGCATTTGGAGAGATTTTCGTTCATCTAGCACAAAGGGAACGGTTTGCAGGAGAAACTTTTACTCTGGTTTCTCAGTCTGTTTCCTAGTGCCGGTTTGAAGTTCCTGCAGTTTTCACTGTAAAACCGAGTTAGAGCTACTACCTCCCCATATATATGTATGGTGTGGTGTTTGCAACTGAAAAGAAACTTTGTGTTCCCAACAAGCTATGTGAAGGACGGCTTTCACACACACACATCTCTCAGAACTGAGCATGTGGAGAGACGTTCGTTCATCTAGCACAAATGGAACGGGTTGCAGTAGTAACATTTACTCTAGTTTCTCAGTCTGTTTCCTAGTGCCGGGTTGAAGTTCCTGCAGTTTTCACTGTAAAACCGAGTTGGAGCTAGTACTTCCCCATATATATGTATGGTGTGGAGTTTGCAACTGAAAAGAAACATTGTGTTCCCAAAATCTAGGTGAAGGACGGCTTTCACACACACACATCTCTCAGAACTGAGCATGTGGAGAGTCGTTCGTTCATCTAGCACAAAGGGAACGGGTTGCAGGAGAAACTTTTACTCTGGTTTCTCAGTCTGTTTCCTGGTGCCGGTTTGAAGTTCCTGCAGTTTTCACTGTAAAACCGTGTTGGAGCTAGTACCTCCCCATAGATATGTATGGAGTGGAGTTTGCAACTGAAAAGAAACTTTGTGTTCCCAACAAGCTAGGTGAAGGACGGCTTTCACACACACTTATCTCTCAGAAATGAGCATGTGGATAGACGTTCGTTCAACTAGCAAAAAGGGAACGGGTTGCAGGTGAAACTTTTACTCCGGTTTCTCAGTCTGTTTCCTAGTGCCGGTTTGAAGTTCCTGCAGTTTTCACTGTAAAACCGAGTTGGAGCTAGTACCTCCCCATATATATATATTGAGTGGAGTTTGCAACTGAAAAGAAACTTTGTGTTCCCAACAAACTAGGTGAAGAACGGCTTTCACACACACTTATCTCTCAAAACTGAGCATGTGGATAGATTTTCGTTCATCTAGCACAAAGGGAACGGGTTGCAGGAGAAACTTTTACTCTGGTTTCTCAGTCTGTTTCCTAGTGCCGGTTTGAAGTTCCTGCAGTTTTCACTGTAAAACCGAGTTGGAGCTAGTACTTCCCCATATATATGTATGGTGTGGAGTTTGCAACTGAAAAGAAACATTGTGTTCCCAAAATCTAGGTGAAGGACGGCTTTCACACACACATATCTCTCAGAACTGAGCATGTGGTGAGTCGTTCGTTCATCTAGCACAAAGGGAACGGGTTGCAGGAGAAACTGTTACTCTGGTTTCTCAGTCTGTTTCCTGGTGCCGGTTTGAAGTTCCTGCAGTTTTCACTGTAAAACCGGGTTGGATCTAGTACCTACCCATAGATATGTATGGAGTGGAGTTTGCAACTGAAAAGAAACTTTGTGTTCCCAACAAGCTAGGTGAAGGACGGCTTTCACACACACTTATCTCTCAGAACTGAGCATTTGGAGAGATTTTCGTTCATCTAGCACAAAGGGAACGGGTTGCAGGGGAAACTTGTACTGTGGTTTTTCAGTCTGTTTCCTAGTTCCGGTTTGAACTTCCTGCAGTTTTCACTGTAAAACCGAGTTTGAGATAGTACCTCCCCATATATATGTATGGAGTGGAGTTTGCAACTGAAAAGAATCTTTTTGTTCCCAACAAGCTATATGAAGGACGGCTTTCACACACACACATCTCTCAGAACTTTGCATGTGGAGAGACGTTCGTTCATCTAGCACAAAGGGAACGGGTTGCAGGAGAAACTTTTACTCTGGTTTCTCAGTCTGTTTCCTAGTGCCGGTTTGAAGTTCCTGCAGTTTTCACTGTAAAACCGAGTTAGAGCTACTACCTCCCCATATATATGTATGGTGTGGTGTTTGCAACTGAAAAGAAACTTTGTGTTCCCAACAAGCTATGTGAAGGACGGCTTTCACACACACACATCTCTCAGAACTGAGCATGTGGAGAGACGTTCGTTCATCTAGCACAAATGGAACGGGTTGCAGTAGTAACTTTTACTCTGGTTTCTCAGTCTGTTTCCTAGTGCCGGTTTGAAGTTCCTGCAGTTTTCACTGTAAAACCGAGTTGGAGCTAGTACTTCCCCATATATATGTATGGTGTGGAGTTTGCAACTGAAAAGAAACATTGTGTTCCCAAATCTAGGTGAAGGACGGCTTTCACACACACACATCTCTCAGAACTGAGCATGTGGAGAGTCGTTCGTTCATCTAGCACAAAGGGAACGGGTTGCAGGAGAAACTTTTACTCTGGTTTCTCAGTCTGTTTCCTGGTGCCGGTTTGAAGTTCCTGCAGTTTTCACTGTAAAACCTTGTTGGAGCTAGTACCACCCCATAGATATGTATGGAGTGGAGTTTGCAACTGAAATGAAACTTTGTGTTCCCAACAAGCTAGTTGAAGGACGGCTTTCACACACACTTATCTCTCAGAAATGAGCATGTGGATAGACGTTCGTTCAACTAGCAAAATGGGAACGGGTTGCAGGTGAAACTTTTACTCCGGTTTCTCAGACTGTTTCCTAGTGCCGGTTTGAAGTTCCTGCAGTTTTCACTGTAAAACCGAGTTGGAGCTAGTACCTCCCCATATATATATATTGAGTGGAGTTTGCAACTGAAAAGAAACTTTGTGTTCCCAACAAACTAGGTGAAGAACGGCTTTCACACACACTTATCTCTCAGAACTGAGCATGTGGATAGATTTTCGTTCATCTAGCACAAAGGGAACGGGTTGCAGGAGAAACTTTTACTCTGGTTTCTCAGTCTGTTTCCTAGTGCCGGTTTGAAGTTCCTGCAGTTTTCACTGTAAAACCGAGTTGGAGCTAGTACTTCCCCATATATATGTATGGTGTTGAGTTTGCAACTGAAAAGAAACATTGTGTTCCCAAAATCTAGGTGAAGGACGGCTTTCACACACACATATCTCTCAGAACTGAGCATGTGGAGAGTCGTTCGTTCATCTAGCACAAAGGGAACGGGTTGCAGGAGAAACTTTTACTCTGGTTTCTCAGTCTGTTTCCTGGTGCCGGTTTGAAGTTCCTGCAGTTTTCACTGTAAAACCGGGTTGGATCTAGTACCTACCCATAGATATGTATGGAGTGGAGTTTGCAACTGAAAAGAAACTTTGTGTTCCCAACAAGCTAGGTTAAGGACGGCTTTCAAACACACTTATCTCTCAGAACTGAGCATTTGGAGAGATTTTCGTTCATCTAGCACAAAGGGAACGGGTTGCAGGGGAAACTTTTACTCTGGTTTTTCAGTCTGTTTCCTAGTGCCGGTTTGAACTTCCTGCAGTTTTCACTGTAAAACCGAGTTTGAGATAGTACCTCCCCATATATATGTATGGAGTGGAGTTTGCAACTGAAAAGAATCTTTGTGTTCCCAACAAGCTATGTGAAGGACGGCTTTCACACACACACATCTCTCAGAACTTTGCATGTGGAGAGACGTTCGTTCATCTAGCACAAAGGGAACGGGTTGCAGGAGAAACTTTTACTCTGGTTTCTCAGTCTGTTTCCTAGTGCAGGTTTGAAGTTCCTGCAGTTTTCACTGTAAAACTGAGTTAGAGCTAATACCTCCCCATATATATGTGTTGATTGGAGTTTGCAACTGAAAAGAAACTTTGTGTTCCCAACAAGATAGGTGAATGACGGCTTTCACACACACTTATTTCTGAGAACTGAGTATGTGGAGAGACATTCGTTCTTCTAGCACAAAGGGAACGGGTTGCAGGAGAAACTTTTACTCTGGTATCTCAGTCTGTTTCCTAGTGTCAGTTTGAAGTTCCTGCAGTTTTCACTGTAAAACCGAGTTGGAGCTAGTACCTCCCCATATATATGTATGGTGTGGAGTTTGCAACTGAAAAGAAACTTTGTTTTCCCTACAAGCTAGGTGAAGGAAGGCTTTCACACACACTTATATCTCAGAACTGAGCATGTGGAGGGACGTTCGTTCATATAGCACAAAGGGAACTGGTTGCAGGAGAAACTTTTACTCTGATTTCACAGCCAGTTTCCTAGTGCCGGTTTGAAGTTCCTGCAGTTTTCACTGTAAAATCGAGTTGGAGCTAGTACCTCCCCATATATATATATTGAGTGGAGTCTGCAACTGAAAAGAAACTTTTTGTTCCCAAAAAACTAGGTGAAGAACGGCTTTCACACACACTTATCTCTCAGAACTGAGCATGTGAAGAGACGTTCGTTCATCTAGCACAAAGGGAACAGGTTGCAGGGGAAACTTTTACTCTGGTTTCTCAGTCTGTTTCCTAGTGCCGGTATGAAGTTCCTGCAGTTTTCACTGTAAAACCGGGTTGGATCTAGTACCTACCCGTAGATATGTATGGAGTGGAGTTTGCAACTGAAAAGAAACTTTGTGTTCCCAACAAGCTAGGTGAAGGACGGCTTTCACACACACTTATCTCTCAAAACTGAGCATTTGGAGAGATTTTCGTTCATCTAGCACAAAGGGAACGGTTTGCAGGAGAAACTTTTACTCTGGTTTCTCAGTCTGTTTCCTAGTGCCGGTTTGAAGTTCCTGCAGTTTTCACTGTAAAACCGAGTTAGAGCTACTACCTCCCCATATATATGTATGGTGTGGTGTTTGCAACTGAAAAGAAACTTTGTGTTCCCAACAAGCTATGTGAAGGACGGCTTTCACACACACACATCTCTCAGAACTGAGCATGTGGAGAGACGTTCGTTCATCTAGCACAAATGGAACGGGTTGCAGTAGTAACATTTACTCTAGTTTCTCAGTCTGTTTCCTAGTGCCGGGTTGAAGTTCCTGCAGTTTTCACTGTAAAACCGAGTTGGAGCTAGTACTTCCCCATATATATGTATGGTGTGGAGTTTGCAACTGAAAAGAAACATTGTGTTCCCAAAATCTAGGTGAAGGACGGCTTTCACACACACACATCTCTCAGAACTGAGCATGTGGAGAGTCGTTCGTTCATCTAGCACAAAGGGAACGGGTTGCAGGAGAAACTTTTACTCTGGTTTCTCAGTCTGTTTCCTGGTGCCGGTTTGAAGTTCCTGCAGTTTTCACTGTAAAACCGTGTTGGAGCTAGTACCTCCCCATAGATATGTATGGAGTGGAGTTTGCAACTGAAAAGAAACTTTGTGTTCCCAACAAGCTAGGTGAAGGACGGCTTTCACACACACTTATCTCTCAGAAATGAGCATGTGGATAGACGTTCGTTCAACTAGCAAAAAGGGAACGGGTTGCAGGTGAAACTTTTACTCCGGTTTCTCAGTCTGTTTCCTAGTGCCGGTTTGAAGTTCCTGCAGTTTTCACTGTAAAACCGAGTTGGAGCTAGTACCTCCCCATATATATATATTGAGTGGAGTTTGCAACTGAAAAGAAACTTTGTGTTCCCAACAAACTAGGTGAAGAACGGCTTTCACACACACTTATCTCTCAAAACTGAGCATGTGGATAGATTTTCGTTCATCTAGCACAAAGGGAACGGGTTGCAGGAGAAACTTTTACTCTGGTTTCTCAGTCTGTTTCCTAGTGCCGGTTTGAAGTTCCTGCAGTTTTCACTGTAAAACCGAGTTGGAGCTAGTACTTCCCCATATATATGTATGGTGTGGAGTTTGCAACTGAAAAGAAACATTGTGTTCCCAAAATCTAGGTGAAGGACGGCTTTCACACACACATATCTCTCAGAACTGAGCATGTGGTGAGTCGTTCGTTCATCTAGCACAAAGGGAACGGGTTGCAGGAGAAACTGTTACTCTGGTTTCTCAGTCTGTTTCCTGGTGCCGGTTTGAAGTTCCTGCAGTTTTCACTGTAAAACCGGGTTGGATCTAGTACCTACCCATAGATATGTATGGAGTGGAGTTTGCAACTGAAAAGAAACTTTGTGTTCCCAACAAGCTAGGTGAAGGACGGCTTTCACACACACTTATCTCTCAGAACTGAGCATTTGGAGAGATTTTCGTTCATCTAGCACAAAGGGAACGGGTTGCAGGGGAAACTTGTACTGTGGTTTTTCAGTCTGTTTCCTAGTTCCGGTTTGAACTTCCTGCAGTTTTCACTGTAAAACCGAGTTTGAGATAGTACCTCCCCATATATATGTATGGTGTGGAGTTTGCAACTGAAAAGAAACTTTGTGTTCCCAACAAGCTATGTGAAGGACGGCTTTCACACACACACATCTCTCAGAACTGAGCATGTGGAGAGACGTTCGTTCATCTAGCACAAATGGAACGGGTTGCAGTAGTAACTTTTACTCTGGTTTCTCAGTCTGTTTCCTAGTGCCGGTTTGAAGTTCCTGCAGTTTTCACTGTAAAACCGAGTTGGAGCTAGTACTTCCCCATATATATGTATGGTGTGGAGTTTGCAACTGAAAAGAAACATTGTGTTCCCAAATCTAGGTGAAGGACGGCTTTCACACACACACATCTCTCAGAACTGAGCATGTGGAGAGTCGTTCGTTCATCTAGCACAAAGGGAACGGGTTGCAGGAGAAACTTTTACTCTGGTTTCTCAGTCTGTTTCCTGGTGCCGGTTTGAAGTTCCTGCAGTTTTCACTGTAAAACCTTGTTGGAGCTAGTACCACCCCATAGATATGTATGGAGTGGAGTTTGCAACTGAAATGAAACTTTGTGTTCCCAACAAGCTAGTTGAAGGACGGCTTTCACACACACTTATCTCTCAGAAATGAGCATGTGGATAGACGTTCGTTCAACTAGCAAAATGGGAACGGGTTGCAGGTGAAACTTTTACTCCGGTTTCTCAGACTGTTTCCTAGTGCCGGTTTGAAGTTCCTGCAGTTTTCACTGTAAAACCGAGTTGGAGCTAGTACCTCCCCATATATATATATTGAGTGGAGTTTGCAACTGAAAAGAAACTTTGTGTTCCCAACAAACTAGGTGAAGAACGGCTTTCACACACACTTATCTCTCAGAACTGAGCATGTGGATAGATTTTCGTTCATCTAGCACAAAGGGAACGGGTTGCAGGAGAAACTTTTACTCTGGTTTCTCAGTCTGTTTCCTAGTGCCGGTTTGAAGTTCCTGCAGTTTTCACTGTAAAACCGAGTTGGAGCTAGTACTTCCCCATATATATGTATGGTGTTGAGTTTGCAACTGAAAAGAAACATTGTGTTCCCAAAATCTAGGTGAAGGACGGCTTTCACACACACATATCTCTCAGAAATGAGCATGTGGAGAGTCGTTCGTTCATCTAGCACAAAGGGAACGGGTTGCAGGAGAAACTTTTACTCTGGTTTCTCAGTCTGTTTCCTGGTGCCGGTTTGAAGTTCCTGCAGTTTTCACTGTAAAACCGGGTTGGATCTAGTACCTACCCATAGATATGTATGGAGTGGAGTTTGCAACTGAAAAGAAACTTTGTGTTCCCAACAAGCTAGGTTAAGGACGGCTTTCAAACACACTTATCTCTCAGAACTGAGCATTTGGAGAGATTTTCGTTCATCTAGCACAAAGGGAACGGGTTGCAGGGGAAACTTTTACTCTGGTTTTTCAGTCTGTTTCCTAGTGCCGGTTTGAACTTCCTGCAGTTTTCACTGTAAAACCGAGTTTGAGATAGTACCTCCCCATATATATGTATGGAGTGGAGTTTGCAACTGAAAAGAATCTTTGTGTTCCCAACAAGCTATGTGAAGGACGGCTTTCACACACACACATCTCTCAGAACTTTGCATGTGGAGAGACGTTCGTTCATCTAGCACAAAGGGAACGGGTTGCAGGAGAAACTTTTACTCTGGTTTCTCAGTCTGTTTCCTAGTGCCGGTTTGAAGTTCCTGCAGTTTTCACTGTAAAACCGAGTTGGAATTGTATCTCCCCTTATATATGTATGGAGTGGAGTTTGCAACTGAAAAGAAACTTTGTGTTCCCAACAAGCTAGGTGAAGAAAGGCTTTCACACACACTTATCTCTCAGAACTGATCATGTGGAGAGACGTTCGTTCATCTAGCACAAAGGGAACAGGTTGCAGGAGAAATTTTACTCTGGTTTCTCAGTCTGTTTCCTAGTGCCGGTTTGAAGTTCCTGCAGTTTTCACTGTAAAACAGAGTTGGAGCTCGTACCAACCCATATATATGTATGGAGTGGAGTTTGCAACTGAAAAGAAACTTTGTGTTCCCAACAAGCTAGGTGAAGGACGGCTTTCACACACACTTATCTCTGAGAAATGAGCATGTGGATAGACGTTCGTTCAACTAGCAAAAAGGGAACGGGTTGCAGGTTAAACTTTTACTCCGGTTTCTCAGTCTGTTTCCTAGTGCCGGTTTGAAGTTCCTGCAGTTTTCACTGTAAAACCGAGTTGGAGCTAGTACCTCCCCATATATATATATTGAGTGGAGTTTGCAACTGAAAAGAAACTTTGTGTTCCCAACAAACTAGGTGAAGAACGGCTTTCACACACACTTATCTCTCAGAACTGAGCATGTGGATAGATTTTCGTTCATCTAGCACAAAGGGAACGGGTTGCAGGAGAAACTTTTACTCTGGTTTCTCAGTCTGTTTCCTAGTGCCGGTTTGAAGTTCCTGCAGTTTTCACTGTAAAACCGAGTTGGAGCTAGTACTTCCCCATATATATGTATGGTGTTGAGTTTGCAACTGAAAAGAAACATTGTGTTCCCAAAATCTAGGTGAAGGACGGCTTTCACACACACATATCTCTCAGAACTGAGCATGTGGAGAGTCGTTCGTTCATCTAGCACAAAGGGAACGGGTTGCAGGAGAAACTTTTACTCTGGTTTCTCAGTCTGTTTCCTGGTGCCGGTTTGAAGTTCCTGCAGTTTTCACTGTAAAACCGGGTTGGATCTAGTACCTACCCATAGATATGTATGGAGTGGAGTTTGCAACTGAAAAGAAACTTTGTGTTCCCAACAAGCTAGGTGAAGGACGGCTTTCACACACACTTATCTCTCAGAACTGAGCATTTGGAGAGATTTTCGTTCATCTAGCACAAAGGGAACGGGTTGCAGGGGAATCTTTTACTCTGGTTTCTCAGTCTGTTTCCTAGTGCCGGTTTGAAGTTCCTGCAGTTTTCACTGTAAAATCGAGTTGGAGATAGTACCTCCCCTTATATATGTATGGAGTGGAGTTTGCAACTGAAAAGAAACTTTGTGTTCCCAACAAGATATGTGAAGGACGGCTTTCACACAGACACATCTCTCAGAAATTTGCATGTGGAGAGACGTTCGTTCATCTAGCACAAATGGAACGGGTTGCAGGAGAAACTTTTACTCTGGTTTCTCAGTCTGTTTCCTAGTGCCGGTTTGAAGTTCCTGCAGTTTTCACTTTAAAACAGTGTTGGAGCCAGTACCTCCCCATATATATGTATGGAGTGGAGTTTGCAACTGAAAAGAAACTTTGTGTTCCCAACAAGCTAGGTGAAGGACGGCTTTCACACACACTTATCTCTCAGAACTGAGCATGTGGAGAGACGTTCGTTCATCTAGCACAAAGGGAACGGGTTGCAGGGGAAACTTTTACTTTGGTTTCTCAGTCTGTTTCCTAGTGCCGGTTTGAAGTTCCTGCAGTTTTCACTGTAAAACCGTGTTGGAGCTTGAACCACCACATATATATGTATGGAGAGGAGTTTGCAACTGAAAAGAAACTTTGTGTTCCAAAAAAGCTAGGTGAAGGACGGCTTTCACACACACTTATCTCTTCAGAAATAAGCATGTGGAGAGACGTTCGTTCATCTAGCCAAAAGGAACGGGTTGCAGGAGAAACTTTTACTCTGGTTTCTCAGTCTGTTTCCTAGTGCCGGTTTGAAGTTCCTGCAGTTTTCACTGTAAAACAAATTTGGAGCTAGTACCTCCCCATATATATGTATGGAGTGGAGTTTGCAACTGAAAAGAAACTTTGTGTTCCCAACAAGCTAGGTGAAGTACGGCTTTCACACACACTTATCTCTCAGAACTGAGCATGTGGAGAGACATTCGTTCATCTAGCACAAAGGGATCGGGTTGCAGGAAAACTTTTACTCTGGTTTCTCAGTCTGTTTCCTGGTGCCGGTTTGAAGTTCCTGCAGTTTTCACTGTAAAACCGGGTTGGAGCTAGTACCTCCCCATATATATGTATGGAGTGGAGTTTGCAACTGAAAAGAAACTTTGTGTTCCCAACAAGATATGTGAAGGACGGCTTTCACACACACACATCTCTCAGAAATTTGCATGTGGAGAGACGTTCGTTCATCTAGCACAAAAGGAACGGGTTGCAGGAGAAACTTTTACTCTGGTTTCTCAGTCTGTTTCCTAGTGCCGGTTTGAAGTTCCTGCAGTTTTCACTGTAAAACAAATTTGGAGCGAGTACCTCCCCATATATATGTATGGAGTGGAGTTTGCAACTGAAAAGAAACTTTGTGTTCCCAACAAGCTATGTGAAGTACGGCTTTCACACACACTTATCTCTCAGAACTGAGCATGTGGAGAGACATTCGTTCATCTAGCACAAAGGGAACGGGTTGCAGGAAAACTTTTACTCTGGTTTCTCAGTCTGTTTCCTGGTGCCGGTTTGAAGTTCCTGCTGTTTTCACTGTAAAACAGGGTTGGATCTAGTACCTACCCATAGATATGTATGGAGTGGGGTTTGCAACTGAAAAGAAACTTTGTGTTCCCAACAAGCTAGGTGAAGGACGGCTTTCACACACACTTATCTCTCAGAAATGAGCATGTGGATAGATTTTCGTTCATCTATCACAAAGGGAACGGGTTGCAGGAGAAACTATTACTCTGGTTTCTCAGTATGTTTCCTAGAGCAGGTTTGAATTTCCTGCAGTTTTCACTGTAAAACCGAGTTGGAGCTAGTACTTCCCCATATATATGTATGGTGTGGACTTTGCAACTGAAAAGAAACTTTGTGTTCCCAAAATCTAGGTGAAGGACGGCTTTCACACACAAATATCTCTCAGAACTGAGCATGTGGAGAGTCGTTCGTTCATCTAGCACAAAGGGAACGGGTTGCAGGGGAAACTTTTACTCTGGTTTCTCAGTCTGTTTCCTAGTGCCGGTTTGAAGTTCCTGCAGTTTTCACTGTAAAACCGAGTTGGATATTGTACCTCCACCTATATATGTATGGAGTGGGGTTTGCAACTGAAAAGAAACTTTGTGTTCCCAAAAAGCTAGGTGAAGAACGGCTTTCACACACACATATCTCTCAGAACTGAGCATGTGGAGAGACGTTCGTTCATCTAGCACAAAGGGAACGGGTTGCAGGAGAATCTTTAACTCTGGTTTCTCAGTCTGTTTCCTAGTGCCGGTTTGAAGTTCCTGCAGTTTTCACTGTAAAACCGGGTTGGTGCTAGTACCTCCCCATATATATGTATGGAGTGGAGTTTGCAACTGAAAAGAAACTTTGTGTTCCCAACAAGATATGTGAAGGACGGCTTTCACACACACACATCTCTCAGAAATTTGCATGTGGAGAGACGTTCGTTCATCTAGCACAAATGGAACGGGTTGCAGGAGAAACTTTTACTCTGGTTTCTCAGTCTGTTTCCTAGTGCCGGATTGAAGTTCCTGCAGTTTTCACTGTAAAACAGTTTTGGAGCCAGTACCTCCCCATATATATGTATGGAGTGGAGTTTGCAACTGAAAAGAAACTTTGTGTTCCCAACAAGCTAGGTGAAGGACGGCTTTCACACACACTTATCTCTCAGAACTGAGCATGTGGAGAGACGTTCGTTCATCTAGCACAAAGGGAACGGGTTGCAGGAGAAACTTTTACTCTGGTTTCTCAGACTGTTTCCTAGTGCGGTTTTGAAGTTCTTGCAGTTTTCACTGTAAAACCGAGTTGGAGCTATTACCTCCCCATATATATGTATGGAGTGGAGTTTGCAACTGAAAAGAAACTTTGTGTTCCCAACAAGCTAGGTGAAGGACGGCTTTCACACACACTTATCTCTCAGAACTGAGCATGTGGAGAGACGTTCGTTCTTCTAGCACAAAGGGAACGGGTTGCAGGGGAAACTTTTACTTTGGTTTCTCAGTCTGTTTCCTAGTGCCGGTTTGAAGTTCCTGCAGTTTTCACTGTAAAACCGAGTTGGAGCTAGAACCACCACATATATATGTATGGAGAGGAGTTTGCAACTGAAAAGAAACTTTGTGTTCCCAACAAGCTAGGTGAAGGACGGCTTTCACACACACTTATCTCTTCAGAAATAAGCATGTGGAGAGACGTTCGTTCATCTAGCCAAAGGGAACGGGTTGCAGGAGAAAATTTTACTCTGGTTTCTCAGTCTGTTTCCCAGTGCCGGTTTGAAGTTCCTGCAGTTTTCACTGTAAAACATAGTTGGAGCTAGTACCTCCCCATATATATGTATGGAGTGGAGTTTGCAACTGAAAAGAAACTTTGTGTTCCCAACAAGCTAGGTGAAGTACGGCTTTCACACACACTTATCTCTCAGAACTGAGCATGTGGAGAGACATTCGTTCATCTAGCACAAAGGGAACGGGTTACAGGAAAACTTTTACTCTGGTTTCTCAGTCTGTTTCCTAGAGCCGGTTTGAATTTCCTGCAGTTTTCACTGTAAAACCGAGTTGGAGCTAGTACTTCCCCATATATATGTATGGTGTGGATTTTGCAACTGAAAAGAAACTTTGTGTTCCCAAAATCTAGGTGAAGGACGGCTTTCACACACAAATATCTCTCAGAACTGAGCATGTGGAGAGTCGATCGTTCATCTAACACAAAGGGAATGGGTTGCAGGGGAAACTTTTACTCTGGTTTCTCAGTCTGTTTCCTAGTGCCGGTTTGAATTTCCTGCAGTTTTCACTGTAAAACCGAGTTGGATATAGTACCTCCACCTATATATGTATGGAGTGGTGTTTGCAACTGAAAAGAAACTTTGTGTTCCCAAAAAGCTAGGTGAAGAACGGCTTTCACACACACATATCTCTCAGAACTGAGCATGTGGAGAGACGTTCGTTCATCTAGCACAAAGGGAACGGGTTGCAGGAGAATCTTTAACTCTGGTTTCTCAGTCTGTTTCCTAGTGCCGGTTTGAAGTTCCTGCAGTTTTCACTGTAAAACCGGGTTGGAGCTAGTACCTCCCCATATATATGTATGGAGTGGAGTTTGCAACTGAAAAGAAACTTTGTGTTCCCAACAAGATATGTGAAGGACGGCTTTCACACACACACATCTCTCAGAAATTTGCATGTGGAGAGACGTTCGTTCATCTAGCACAAATGGAACGGGTTGCAGGAGAAACTTTTACTCTGGTTTCTCAGTCTGTTTCCTAGTGCCGGATTGAAGTTCCTGCAGTTTTCACTGTAAAACAGTTTTGGAGCCAGTACCTCCCCATATATATGTATGGAGTGGAGTTTGCAACTGAAAAGAAACTTTGTGTTCCCAACAAGCTAGGTGAAGGACGGCTTTCACACACACTTATCTCTCAGAACTGAGCATGTGGAGAGACGTTCGTTCATCTAGCACAAAGGGAACGGGTTGCAGGAGAAACTTTTACTCTGGTTTCTCAGACTGTTTCCTAGTGCGGTTTTGAAGTTCTTGCAGTTTTCACTGTAAAACCGAGTTGGAGCTATTACCTCCCCATATATATGTATGGATTGGAGTTTGCAACTGAAAAGAAACTTTGTGTTCCCAACAAGCTAGGTGAAGGACGGCTTTCACACACACTTATCTCTCAGAACTGAGCATGTGGAGAGACGTTCGTTCTTCTAGCACAAAGGGAACGGGTTGCAGGGGAAACTTTTACTTTGGTTTCTCAGTCTGTTTCCTAGTGCCGGTTTGAAGTTCCTGCAGTTTTCACTGTAAAACCGAGTTGGAGCTAGAACCACCACATATATATGTATGGAGAGGAGTTTGCAACTGAAAAGTAACTTTGTGTTCCAAAAAAGCTAGGTGAAGGACGGCTTTCACACACACTTATCTCTTCAGAAATAAGCATGTGGAGAGACGTTCGTTCATCTAGCCAAAGGGAACGGGTTGCAGGAGAAAATTTTACTCTGGTTTCTCAGTCTGTTTCCCACTGCCGGTTTGAAGTTCCTGCAGTTTTCACTGTAAAACAGAGTTGGAGCTTGTACCTCCCCATATATATGTATGGAGTGGAGTTTGCAACTGAAAAGAAACTTTGTGTTCCCAACAAGCTAGGTGAAGTACGGCTTTCACACACACATATCTCTCAGAACTGAGCATGTGGAGAGACATTCGTTCATCTAGCACAAAGGGAACGGGTTGCAGGAAAACTTTTACTCTGGTTTCTCAGTCTGTTTCCTAGTGCCGGTTTGAAGTTCCTGCAGTTTTCACTGTAAACCCGGGTTGGAACTAGTACCTCCCCATATATATGTATGGAGTGGAGATGGCAATTGAAAAGAAACTTTGTGTTCCCAACAAGCTAGGTGAAGGACGGCTTTCACACACACATATCTCTCAGAACTGACCATGTGGAGAGACGTTCGTTCATCTAGCACAAAGGGAACGGGTTGCAGGGGAAACTTTTACTCTGGTTTCTCAGTCTGTTTCTTGTGCCGGGTTGAAGTTCCTGCAGTTTTCACTGTAAAACCGAGTTGGAGCTTGTAAACCCCATATATATGTATGGAGTGGTGTTTGCAACTGAAAAGAAACTTTGTGTTGCCAACAAGCTAGGTGTATTGCGGCTTTCACACACAAATATCTCTCAGAACTGAGCATGTGGAGAGACGTTCGTTCATCTAGCCAAAATGGAACGGGTTGCAGGAGAAACTTTTACTCTGGTTTCTCAGTCTGTTTCCTAGTTCCGGTTTGAAGTTCCTGCAGTTTTCACTGTAAAACTTTGTTGGAGCTAGTACCTCCCCATATATATATATGGAGTGGAGTGTGTAACTGAAAAGAAACTTTATGTTCCCAACAAGCTAGTTGAAGGACGGCTTTCACACACACTTATCTCTCAGAACTGAGCATGTGGGGAGTCGTTCGTTCATCTAGCACAAAGGGAACGGGTTGCAGGAGAAACTTCTACTCTGGTTTCTCAGTCTGTTTCCTAGTGCCGGTTTGAAGTTCCTACAGTTTTCACTGTAAAACCGAGTTGGAGCTAGTACCTCCCCATAGATATGTATGGATTGGAGTTTGCAACTGAAAAGAAACTTTGTGTTCCCAACAAGCTAGGTGAAGGACGGCTTTCACACACACTTATCTCTCAGAAATGAGCATGTGGATAGATTTTCGTTCATCTATCACAAAGGGAACGGGTTGCAGGAGAAACTTTTACTCTGGTTTCTCAGTCTGTTTCCTAGAGCCGGTTTGAATTTCCTGCAGTTTTCACTGTAAAACCGAGTTGGAGCTAGTACTTCCCCATATATATGTATGGTGTGGAGTTTGCAACTGAAAAGAAACTTTGTGTTCCCAAAATCTAGGTGAAGGACGGCTTTCGCAAACAAATATCTCTCAGAACTGAGCATGTGGAGAGTCGTTCGTTCATCTAGCACAAAGGGAACGGGTTGCAGGGGAAACTTTTACTCTGGTTTCTCAGTCTGTTTCCTAGTGCCGGTTTGAAGTTCCTGCAGTTTTCACTGTAAAACCGAGTTGGATATAGTACCTCCACCTATATATATATGGAGTGGAGTTTGCAACTGAAAACAAACTTTGTGTTCCCAAAAAGCTAGGTGAAGAACGGCTTTCACACACACATATCTCTCAGAACTGAGCATGTGGAGAGACGTTCGTTCATCTAGCACAAAGGGAACGGGTTGCAGGAGAATCTTTAACTCTGGTTTCTCAGTCTGTTTCCTAGTGCCGGTTTGAAGTTCCTGCAGTTTTCACTGTAAAACAGTTTTGGAGCCAGTACCTCCCCATATATATGTATGGAGTGGAGTTTGCAACTGAAAAGAATCGTTGTGTTCCCAACAAGCTAGGTAAAGTACGGCTTTCACACACACTTATCTCTCAGAACTGAGCATGTGGAGAAACGTTCGTTCATCTAGCACAAAGGGAACGGGTTGCAGGAGAAACTTTTACTCTGGTTTCTCAGACTGTTTCCTAGTGCGGTTTTGAAGTTCTTGCAGTTTTCACTGTAAAACCCAGTTGGAGCTATTACCTCCCCATATATATGTATGGAGTGGAGTTTGCAACTGAAAAGAAACTTTGTGTTCCCAACAAGCTAGGTGAAGGACGGCTTTCACACACACGTATCTCTCAGAACTGAGCATGTGGAAAGACGTTCGTTCTTCTAGCACAAAGGGAAAGGGTTGCAGGGGAAACTTTTACTTTGGTTTCTCAGTCTGTTTCCTAGTGCCGGTTTGAAGTTCCTGCAGTTTTCACTGTAAAACCGAGTTGGAGCTAGAACCACCACATATATATGTATGGAGAGGAGTTTGCAACTGAAAAGTAACTTTGGGTTCCAAAAAAGCTATGTGAAGGACGGCTTTCACACACACTTATCTCTTCAGAAATAAGCATGTGGAGAGACGTTCGTTCATCTAGCCAAAGGGAACGGGTTGCAGGAGAAAATTTTACTCTGGTTTCTCAGTCTGTTTCCCAGTGCCGGTTTGAAGTTCCTGCAGTTTTCACTGTAAAACAGAGTTGGAGCTAGTACCTCCCCATATATATGTATGGATTGGAGTTTGCAACTGAAAAGAAACTTTGTGTTCCCAACAAGCTAGGTGAAGTACGGCTTTCACACACACTTATCTCTCAGAACTGAGCATGTGGAGAGACGTTCGTTCATCTAGCACAAAGGGAACGGGTTGCAGGTAAACTTTTACTCTGGTTTCTCAGTCTGTTTCCTAGTGCCGGTTTGAAGTTCCTGCAGTTTTCACTGTAAACCCGGGTTGGAACTAGTACCTCCCCATATATATGTATGGAGTGGAGATGGCAATTGAAAAGAAACTTTGTGTTCCCAACAAGCTAGGTGAAGGACGGCTTTCACACACACTTATCTCTCAGAACTGAGCATGTGGGGAGTCGTTCGTTCATCTAGCACAAAGGGAACGGGTTGCAGGAGAAACTTCTACTCTGGTTTCTCAGTCTGTTTCCTAGTGCCGGTTTGAAGTTCCTACATTTTTCACTGTAAAACCGAGTTGGAGCTAGTACCTCCCCATATATATGTATGGAGTGGAGTTTGCAACTGAAAAGAAACTTTGTGTTCCCAACAAGATATGTGAAGGACTGCTTTCACACACACACATCTCTCAGAAATTTGCATGTGGAGAGACGTTCGTTCATCTAGCACAATTGGAACGGCTTGCAGGAGAAACTTTTACTCTGGTTTCTCAGTCTGTTTCCTAGTGCCGGTTTGAAATTCCTGCAGTTTTCACTGTAAAACAAATTTGGAGCTAGTACCTCCCCATATATATGTATGGAGTGGAGTTTGCAACTGAAAAGAAACTTTGTGTTCCCAACAAGCTAGGTGAAGTACGGCTTTCACACACACTTATCTCTCAGAACTGAGCATGTGGAGAGACATTCGTTCATCTAGCACAAAGGGAACAGGTTGCAGGAAAACTTTTACTCTGGTTTCTCAGTCTGTTTCCTGGTGCCGGTTTGAAGTTCCTGCTGTTTTCACTGTAAAACCGGGTTGGATCTAGTACCTACCCATAGATATGTATGGAGTGGAGTTTGCAACTGAAAAGAAACTTTGTGTTCCCAACAAGCTAGTTGAAGGACGGCTTTCACACACAATTATCTCTCAGAAATGAGCATGTGGATAGATTTTCGTTCATCTAGCACAAAGGGAACGGGTTGCAGGAGAAACTTTTACTCTGGTTTCTCAGTCTGTTTCCTAGGGCCGGTTTGAAGTTCCTGCAGTTTTCACTGTAAAACAGAGTTGGAGCTAGTACCTCCCCATATATATGTATGGAGTGGAGTTTGCAAATGAAAAGAAACATTGTATTCCCAACAAGCTAGATGAAGGACGGATTTCACACACACTTATCTCTCAGAACTGAGCATGTGGAGAGACGTTCGTTCATCTAGCACAAACTGAACGGTTTGAAGGAGAAACTTTTACTCTGGTTTCTCAGTCTGTTTCCTAGTGCCGGTTTGAAGTTCCTGCAGTTTTCACTGTAAAATCGAGTTGGAGCTAGTACCTCCCCATATATATATATTGAGTGGAGTTTGCAACTGAAAAGAAACTTTGTGTTCTCAACAAGCTAGATGAAGGACGGCTTTCACACACACTTATCTCTCAGAACTGAGCATGTGAATAGACGTTCGTTCATCTAGCACAAAGGGAACAGGGTGCAGGGGAAACGTTTATTCTGGTTTCTCAGTCTGTTTCCTAGTGCCGGTTTGAAGTTCCTGCAGTTTTCACTGTAAAACCGGGTTGGATCTAATACCTCCCCTCATATATGTATGGAGTGGAGTTTGCAACTGAAAAGAAACTTTGTGTTCCCAACAAGCTAGGTGAAGGACGGCTTTCACACACACTTATCTCTCAGAACTGAGCATGTGGAGAGACGTTCGTTCATTTAGCACAAAGGGAACGGGTTGCAGGAGAAACTTTTACTCTGGTTTCTCAGGCAGTTTCCTAGTGCCGGTTTGAAGTTCCTGCAGTTTTCACTGTAAAACCGAGTTGGAATTGTAACTACCCTTATATATGTATGGAGTGAACTTTGCAACTGAAAAGAAACTTTGTGTTCCCAACAAGCTAGGTGAAGAAGGGCTTTCACACACACTTATCTCTCAGAAGTGAGCATGTGAAGAGACGTTCGTTCATCTAGCACAAAGGGAACAGTTTGCAGGGGAAACTTTTACTCTGGTTTCTCAGTCTGTTTCCTAGTGCCGGTTTGAAGTTCCTGCAGTTTTCACTGTAAAACCGGGTTGGATCTAGTACCTACCCATAGATATGTATGGAGTGGAGTTTGCTACTGAAAAGAAAGTTTGTGTTCCCAACAAGCTAGGTGAAGAACGGCTTTCACACACACATATCTCTCAGAACTGAGCATGTGGAGAGACGTTCGTTCATCTAGCACAAAGTGAAAGGGTTGCAGTAGAAACTTTTACTCTGGTTTCTCAGTCTGTTTCCCACTGCCGGTTTGAAGTTCCTGCAGTTTTCACTGTAAAACAGAGTTGGAGCTTGTACCTCCCCATATATATGTATGGAGTGGAGTTTGCAACTGAAAAGAAACTTTGTGTTCCCAACAAGCTAGGTGAAGTACGGCTTTCACACACACATATCTCTCAGAACTGAGCATGTGGAGAGACATTCGTTCATCTAGCACAAAGGGAACGGGTTGCAGGAAAACTTTTACTCTGGTTTCTCAGTCTGTTTCCTAGTGCCGGTTTGAAGTTCCTGCAGTTTTCACTGTAAACCCGGGTTGGAACTAGTACCTCCCCATATATATGTATGGAGTGGAGATGGCAATTGAAAAGAAACTTTGTGTTCCCAACAAGCTAGGTGAAGGACGGCTTTCACACACACATATCTCTCAGAACTGACCATGTGGAGAGACGTTCGTTCATCTAGCACAAAGGGAACGGGTTGCAGGGGAAACTTTTACTCTGGTTTCTCAGTCTGTTTCTTGTGCCGGGTTGAAGTTCCTGCAGTTTTCACTGTAAAACCGAGTTGGAGCTTGTAAACCCCATATATATGTATGGAGTGGTGTTTGCAACTGAAAAGAAACTTTGTGTTGCCAACAAGCTAGGTGTATTGCGGCTTTCACACACAAATATCTCTCAGAACTGAGCATGTGGAGAGACGTTCGTTCATCTAGCCAAAATGGAACGGGTTGCAGGAGAAACTTTTACTCTGGTTTCTCAGTCTGTTTCCTAGTTCCGGTTTGAAGTTCCTGCAGTTTTCACTGTAAAACTTTGTTGGAGCTAGTACCTCCCCATATATATATATGGAGTGGAGTGTGTAACTGAAAAGAAACTTTGTGTTCCCAACAAGCTAGTTGAAGGACGGCTTTCACACACACTTATCTCTCAGAACTGAGCATGTGGGGAGTCGTTCGTTCATCTAGCACAAAGGGAACGGGTTGCAGGAGAAACTTCTACTCTGGTTTCTCAGTCTGTTTCCTAGTGCCGGTTTGAAGTTCCTACAGTTTTCACTGTAAAACCGAGTTGGAGCTAGTACCTCCCCATAGATATGTATGGATTGGAGTTTGCAACTGAAAAGAAACTTTGTGTTCCCAACAAGCTAGGTGAAGGACGGCTTTCACACACACTTATCTCTCAGAAATGAGCATGTGGATAGATTTTCGTTCATCTATCACAAAGGGAACGGGTTGCAGGAGAAACTTTTACTCTGGTTTCTCAGTCTGTTTCCTAGAGCCGGTTTGAATTTCCTGCAGTTTTCACTGTAAAACCGAGTTGGAGCTAGTACTTCCCCATATATATGTATGGTGTGGAGTTTGCAACTGAAAAGAAACTTTGTGTTCCCAAAATCTAGGTGAAGGACGGCTTTCGCAAACAAATATCTCTCAGAACTGAGCATGTGGAGAGTCGTTCGTTCATCTAGCACAAAGGGAACGGGTTGCAGGGGAAACTTTTACTCTGGTTTCTCAGTCTGTTTCCTAGTGCCGGTTTGAAGTTCCTGCAGTTTTCACTGTAAAACCGAGTTGGATATAGTACCTCCACCTATATATATATGGAGTGGAGTTTGCAACTGAAAACAAACTTTGTGTTCCCAAAAAGCTAGGTGAAGAACGGCTTTCACACACACATATCTCTCAGAACTGAGCATGTGGAGAGACGTTCGTTCATCTAGCACAAAGGGAACGGGTTGCAGGAGAATCTTTAACTCTGGTTTCTCAGTCTGTTTCCTAGTGCCGGTTTGAAGTTCCTGCAGTTTTCACTGTAAAACAGTTTTGGAGCCAGTACCTCCCCATATATATGTATGGAGTGGAGTTTGCAACTGAAAAGAATCGTTGTGTTCCCAACAAGCTAGGTAAAGTACGGCTTTCACACACACTTATCTCTCAGAACTGAGCATGTGGAGAAACGTTCGTTCATCTAGCACAAAGGGAACGGGTTGCAGGAGAAACTTTTACTCTGGTTTCTCAGACTGTTTCCTAGTGCGGTTTTGAAGTTCTTGCAGTTTTCACTGTAAAACCCAGTTGGAGCTATTACCTCCCCATATATATGTATGGAGTGGAGTTTGCAACTGAAAAGAAACTTTGTGTTCCCAACAAGCTAGGTGAAGGACGGCTTTCACACACACGTATCTCTCAGAACTGAGCATGTGGAAAGACGTTCGTTCTTCTAGCACAAAGGGAAAGGGTTGCAGGGGAAACTTTTACTTTGGTTTCTCAGTCTGTTTCCTAGTGCCGGTTTGAAGTTCCTGCAGTTTTCACTGTAAAACCGAGTTGGAGCTAGAACCACCACATATATATGTATGGAGAGGAGTTTGCAACTGAAAAGTAACTTTGGGTTCCAAAAAAGCTATGTGAAGGACGGCTTTCACACACACTTATCTCTTCAGAAATAAGCATGTGGAGAGACGTTCGTTCATCTAGCCAAAGGGAACGGGTTGCAGGAGAAAATTTTACTCTGGTTTCTCAGTCTGTTTCCCAGTGCCGGTTTGAAGTTCCTGCAGTTTTCACTGTAAAACAGAGTTGGAGCTAGTACCTCCCCATATATATGTATGGATTGGAGTTTGCAACTGAAAAGAAACTTTGTGTTCCCAACAAGCTAGGTGAAGTACGGCTTTCACACACACTTATCTCTCAGAACTGAGCATGTGGAGAGACGTTCGTTCATCTAGCACAAAGGGAACGGGTTGCAGGTAAACTTTTACTCTGGTTTCTCAGTCTGTTTCCTAGTGCCGGTTTGAAGTTCCTGCAGTTTTCACTGTAAACCCGGGTTGGAACTAGTACCTCCCCATATATATGTATGGAGTGGAGATGGCAATTGAAAAGAAACTTTGTGTTCCCAACAAGCTAGGTGAAGGACGGCTTTCACACACACTTATCTCTCAGAACTGAGCATGTGGGGAGTCGTTCGTTCATCTAGCACAAAGGGAACGGGTTGCAGGAGAAACTTCTACTCTGGTTTCTCAGTCTGTTTCCTAGTGCCGGTTTGAAGTTCCTACATTTTTCACTGTAAAACCGAGTTGGAGCTAGTACCTCCCCATATATATGTATGGAGTGGAGTTTGCAACTGAAAAGAAACTTTGTGTTCCCAACAAGATATGTGAAGGACTGCTTTCACACACACACATCTCTCAGAAATTTGCATGTGGAGAGACGTTCGTTCATCTAGCACAATTGGAACGGCTTGCAGGAGAAACTTTTACTCTGGTTTCTCAGTCTGTTTCCTAGTGCCGGTTTGAAATTCCTGCAGTTTTCACTGTAAAACAAATTTGGAGCTAGTACCTCCCCATATATATGTATGGAGTGGAGTTTGCAACTGAAAAGAAACTTTGTGTTCCCAACAAGCTAGGTGAAGTACGGCTTTCACACACACTTATCTCTCAGAACTGAGCATGTGGAGAGACATTCGTTCATCTAGCACAAAGGGAACAGGTTGCAGGAAAACTTTTACTCTGGTTTCTCAGTCTGTTTCCTGGTGCCGGTTTGAAGTTCCTGCTGTTTTCACTGTAAAACCGGGTTGGATCTAGTACCTACCCATAGATATGTATGGAGTGGAGTTTGCAACTGAAAAGAAACTTTGTGTTCCCAACAAGCTAGTTGAAGGACGGCTTTCACACACAATTATCTCTCAGAAATGAGCATGTGGATAGATTTTCGTTCATCTAGCACAAAGGGAACGGGTTGCAGGAGAAACTTTTACTCTGGTTTCTCAGTCTGTTTCCTAGGGCCGGTTTGAAGTTCCTGCAGTTTTCACTGTAAAACAGAGTTGGAGCTAGTACCTCCCCATATATATGTATGGAGTGGAGTTTGCAAATGAAAAGAAACATTGTATTCCCAACAAGCTAGATGAAGGACGGATTTCACACACACTTATCTCTCAGAACTGAGCATGTGGAGAGACGTTCGTTCATCTAGCACAAACTGAACGGTTTGAAGGAGAAACTTTTACTCTGGTTTCTCAGTCTGTTTCCTAGTGCCGGTTTGAAGTTCCTGCAGTTTTCACTGTAAAATCGAGTTGGAGCTAGTACCTCCCCATATATATATATTGAGTGGAGTTTGCAACTGAAAGGAACTTTGTGTTCTCAACAAGCTAGATGAAGGACGGCTTTCACACACACTTATCTCTCAGAACTGAGCATGTGAATAGACGTTCGTTCATCTAGCACAAAGGGAACAGGGTGCAGGGGAAACGTTTATTCTGGTTTCTCAGTCTGTTTCCTAGTGCCGGTTTGAAGTTCCTGCAGTTTTCACTGTAAAACCGGGTTGGATCTAATACCTCCCCTCATATATGTATGGAGTGGAGTTTGCAACTGAAAAGAAACTTTGTGTTCCCAACAAGCTAGGTGAAGGACGGCTTTCACACACACTTATCTCTCAGAACTGAGCATGTGGAGAGACGTTCGTTCATTTAGCACAAAGGGAACGGGTTGCAGGAGAAACTTTTACTCTGGTTTCTCAGGCAGTTTCCTAGTGCCGGTTTGAAGTTCCTGCAGTTTTCACTGTAAAACCGAGTTGGAATTGTAACTACCCTTATATATGTATGGAGTGAACTTTGCAACTGAAAAGAAACTTTGTGTTCCCAACAAGCTAGGTGAAGAAGGGCTTTCACACACACTTATCTCTCAGAAGTGAGCATGTGAAGAGACGTTCGTTCATCTAGCACAAAGGGAACAGTTTGCAGGGGAAACTTTTACTCTGGTTTCTCAGTCTGTTTCCTAGTGCCGGTTTGAAGTTCCTGCAGTTTTCACTGTAAAACCGGGTTGGATCTAGTACCTACCCATAGATATGTATGGAGTGGAGTTTGCTACTGAAAAGAAAGTTTGTGTTCCCAACAAGCTAGGTGAAGAACGGCTTTCACACACACATATCTCTCAGAACTGAGCATGTGGAGAGACGTTCGTTCATCTAGCACAAAGTGAAAGGGTTGCAGTAGAAACTTTTACTCTGGTTTCTCAGTCTGTTTCCTAGTGCCGGTTTGAAGTTCCAGCAGTTTTCACTGTAAAACCGAGTTTGAGATAGTACCTCCCCATATATATGTATGGAATGGAGTTTGCAACTGAAAAGAATCTTTGTGTTCCCAACAAGCTATGTGAAGGACGGCTTTCACACACACACATCTCTCAGAACTGAGCATGTGGAGAGACGTTCGTTCATCTAGCACAAAGGGAACGGGTTGCAGGAGAAACTTTTACTCTGGTTTCTCAGTCTGTTTCCTAGTGCTGGTTTGAAGTTCCTGCAGTTTTCACTGTAAAACAGAGTTGGAGCTAGTACCTCCCCATATATATGTATGGAGTGGAGTTTGCAACTGAAAAGAAACTTTGTGTTCCCAACAAGCTAGGTGAAGGAAGGCTTTCACACACACTTATCTCTCAGAACTGAGCATGTGGAGAGACGTTCGTTCATCTAGCACAAAGTGAACGGTTTGAAGGAGAAACTTTTACTCTGGTTTCTCAGTATGTTTCCTAGTGCCGGTTTGAAATTCCTGCAGTTTTCACTGTAAAATCGAGTTGGAGCTAGTACCTCCCCATATATATATATTGAGTGGAGTTTGCAACTGAAAAGAAACTTTGTGTTCTCAACAAGCTAGGTGAAGAACGGCTTTCACAAACACTTATCTCTCAGAACTGAGCATGTGAAGAGACGTTCGTTCATCTAGCACAAAGGGAACAGGGTGCAGGGGAAACTTTTACTCTGGTTTCTCAGTCTGTTTCCTAGTGCCGGTTTGAAGTTCCTGCAGTTTTCACTGTAAAACCGGGTTGGATCTAGTACCTCCCCACATATATGTATGGAGTGGAGTTTGCAACTGAAAAGAAACTTTGTGTTCCCAACAAGCTAGGTGAAGGACGGCTTTCACACACACTTATCTCTCAGAAATGAGCATGTGGAGAGACGTTCGTTCATCTAGCACAAAGGGAACGGGTTGCAGGAGAAACTATTACTCTGGTTTCTCAGTCTGTTTCCTAGTGCGGGTTTGAAGTTCTTGCAGTTTTCACTGTAAAACCGAGTTGGAGCTAGTACTTCCCCATATATATGTATGGAGTGGAGTTTGCATCTGAAAAGAATCTTTGTGTTCCCAACAAGCTACGTGAAGGTCGGCTTTCACACACACTTATCTCTCAGAACTGAGCATGTGGAGAGACGTTCGTTCATCTAGCACAAAGGGAACGGGTTACAGGAGAAACTTTTACTCTGGTTTCTCAGGCAGTTTCCTAGTGCCGGTTTGAAGTTCCTGCAGTTTTCACTGTAAAACCGAGTTGGAATTGTAACTACCCTTATATATGTATGGAGTGAACTTTGCAACTGAAAAGAAACTTTGTGTTCCCAACAAGCTAGGTGAAGAAGGGCTTTCACACACACTTATCTCTCAGAACTGAGCATGTGGAGAGACGTTCGTTCATCTAGCACAAATGGAACAGGTTGCAGGAAAAATTTTACTCTGGTTTCTCAGTCTGTTTCCTAGTGCCGATTTGAAGTTCCTGCAGTTTTCACTGTAAAACCGTTTTGGAGCTAGTCCCTCCCCATATATATGTATGGAGTGGAGTTTGCAACTGAAAAGAAACTTTGTGTTCCCAACAAGCTTGGTGAAGAACGGCTTTCACACACACACATCTCTCAGAATTTTGCATGTGGAGAGACGTTCGTTCATCTAGCACAAAGGGAACGGGTTGCAGGAGAAACTTTTACTCTAGTTTCTCAGTCTGTTTCCTAGTGCCGGTTTGAAGTTCCTGCAGTTTTCACTGTAAAATCGAGTTGGAGCTAGTCCCTCCCCATATATATATATTGAGTGGAGTTTGCAACTGAAAAGAAACTTTGTGTTCCCTACAAGCTAGGTGAAGGACGGCTTTCACACACACTTATCTCTCAGAACTGAGCATGTGGAGAGACGTTCGTTCATCTAGCACAAAGGGATCGGTTTACAGGAGAAACTTTTACTCTGGTTTCTCAGGCAGTTTCCTAGTGCGGGTTTGAAGTTCCTGCAGTTTTCACTGTAAAACCGAGTTGGAATTGTAACTCCCCTTATATATGTATGGAGTGGAGTTTGCAACTGAAAAGAAACTTTGTGTTCCCAACAAGGTAGGTGAAGAACGGCTTTCACACACACTTATCTCTCAGAACTGATCATGTGGAGAGACGTTCGTTCATCTAGCACAAAGTGAACAGGTTGCAGGAGAAATTTTACTCTGGTTTCTCAGTCTTTTTCCTAGTGCCGTTTTGAAGTTCCTGCAGTTTTCACTGTAAAATCTTGTTGGAGCTACTACCACCCCATATATATGTATGGAGTGGAGTTTGCAACTGAAAAGAAACTTTGTGTTCCCAACAAGCTAGTTGAAGGACGGCTTTCACACACACACATCTCTCAGAATTTTGCATGTGGAGAGACGTTCGTTCATCTAGCACAAAGGGAACGGGTTGCAGGAGAAACTATTACTCTGGTTTCTCAGTCTGTTTCCTAGTGCCGGTTTGAAGTTCCTGCAGTTTTCACTGTAAAACAGTGTTGGAGCCAGTACCTCCCCATATATATGTATGGAGTGGAGTTTGCAACTGAAAAGAAACTTTGTGTTCCCAACAAGCTAGGTGAAGGACGGCTTTCACACACACTTAACTCTCAGAACTGAGCATGTGGAGAGACGTTCGTTCATCTAGCACAAAGGGAACGGGTTGCAGGAGAAAATTTTACTCTGGTTTCTCAGTCTGTTTCCTAGTGCGGTTTTGAAGTTCTTGCAGTTTTCACTGTAAAACCGAGTTGGAGCTAGTACCACCCCATATATATGTATGGAGTGAAGTTTGCAAATGAAAAGAAACTTTGTGTTCCCAACAAGCTAGGTGAAGGACGGCTTTCACACACACTTATCTCTCAGAAATGAGCATGTGGAGAGACGTTCGTTCATCTAGCACAAAGGGAACGGGTTGCAGGGGAAATTTTTACTTTGGTTTCCCAGTCTCTTTCCTAGTGCCGGTTTGAAGTTCCTGCAGTTTTCACTGTAAAACCGTGTTGGAGCTTGAACCACCACATATATATGTATGGAGAGGAGTTTGCAACTTAAAAGAAACTTTGTGTTCCAAAAAAGCTAGGTGAAGGACGGCTTTCACACACACTTATCTCTTCAGAAATAAGCATGTGGAGAGACGTTCGTTCATCTAGCCAAAGGGAACGGGTTGCAGGAGAAACTTTTTCTCTGGTTTCTCAGTCTGTTTCCTCGGGCCGGTTTGAAGTTCCTGCAGTTTTCACTGTAAAACAAATTTGGAGCTAGTACCTCCCCATATATATGTATGGAGTGGAGTTTGCAACTGAAAAGAAACTTTGTGTTCCCAACAAGCTAGGTGAAGTACGGCTTTCACACACACTTATCTCTCAGAACTGAGCATGTGGAGAGACATTCGTTCATCTAGCACAAAGGAATCGGGTTGCAGGAAAACTTTTACTCTGGTTTCTCAGTCTGTTTCCTGGTGCCGGTTTGAAGTTCCTGCAGTTTTCACTGTAAAACCGGGTTGGAGCTAGTACCTCCCCATATATATGTTTGGAGTGGAGTTTGCAACTGAAAAGAAACTTTGTGTTCCCAAAAAGATTTATGAAGGACGGCTTTCACACACACACATCTCTCAGAAATTTGCATGTGGAGAGACGTTCGTTCATCTAGCACAAATGGAACGGGTTGCAGGAGAAACTTTTACTCTGGTTTCTCAGTCTGTTTCCTAGTGCCGGTTTGAAGTTCCTGCAGTTTTCACTGTAAAACCGGGTTGGAGCTAGTTCCTCCCCATATATATGTATGGAGTGGAGTTTGCAACTGAAAAGAAACTTTGTGTTCCCAACATGATATGTGAAGGACGGCTTTCACACACACACATCTCTCAGAAATTTGCATGTGGAGAGACGTTCGTTCATCTAGCACAAATGGAACGGGTTGCAGGAGAAACTTTTACTCTGGTTTCTCAGTCTGTTTCCTAGTGCCGGTTTGAAGTTCCTGCAGTTTTCACTGTAAAACAGTTTTGGAGCCAGTACCTCCCCATATATATGTATGGAGTGGAGTTTGCAACTGAAAAGAAACTTTGTGTTCCCAACAAGCTATGTGAAGGACGGCTTTCACACACACTTATCTCTCAGAACTGAGCATGTGGAGAGACGTTCGTTCTTCTAGCACAAAGGGAACGGGTTGCAGGGGAAACTTTTACTTTGGTTTCTCAGTCTGTTTCCTAGTGCCGGTTTGAAGTTCCTGCAGTTTTCACTGTAAAACCGAGTTGGAGCTAGAACCAACACATATATATGTATGGAGAGGGGTTTGCAACTGAAAAGTAACTTTGTGTTCCAAAAAAGCTAGGTGAAGGACGGCTTTCACACACACTTATCTCTTCAGAAATAAGCATGTGGAGAGACGTTCGTTCATCTAGCCAAAGGGAACGGGTTGCAGGAGAAAATTTTACTCTGGTTTCTCAGTCTGTTTCCCAGTGCCGGTTTGAAGTTCCTGCAGTTTTCACTGTAAAACCGAGTTGGAGCTAGTACCTCCCCATATATATGTATGGAGTGGAGTTTGCAACTGAAAAGAAACTTTGTGTTCCCAACAAGCTAGGTGAAGTACGGCTTTCACACACACTTATCTCTCAGAACTGAGCATGTGGAGAGACATTCGTTCATCTAGCACAAAGGGAACGGGTTGCAGGAAAACTTTTACTCTGGTTTCTCAGTCTGTTTCCTAGTGCCGGTTTGAAGTTCCTGCAGTTTTCACTGTAAACCCGGGTTGGAACTAGTACCTCCCCATATATATGTATGGAGTGGAGATGGCAATTGAAAAGATACTTTGTGTTCCCAACAAGCTAGGTGAAGGACGGCTTTCACACACACTTATCTCTCAGAACTGAGCATGTGGAGAGACGTTCGTTCATCTAGCACAAAGGGAACGGGTTGCAGGGGAAACTTTTACTCTGGTTTCTCAGTCTGTTTCCTAGTGCCGGGTTGAAGTTCCTGCAGTTTTCACTGTAAAACCGAGTTGGAGCTTGTAAACCCCATATATATGTATGGAGTGGTGTTTGCAACTGAAAAGAAACTTTGTGTTGCCAACAAGCTTGGTGAATTGCGGCTTTCACACAGAAATATCTCTCAGAACTGAGCATGTGGAGAGACGTTCGTTCATCTAGAAAAAATGGAACGGGTTGCAGGAGAAACTTTTACTCTGGTTTCTCAGTCTGTTTCCTAGTTCCGGTTTGAAGTTCCTGCAGTTTTCACTGTAAAACTTTGTTGGAGCTAGTACCTCCCCATATATATATATGGAGTGGAGTGTGCAACTGAAAAGAAACTTTGTTTTCCCAACAAGCTAGTTGAAGGACGGCTTTCAAACACACTTATCTCTCAGAACTGAGCATGTGGGGAGTCTTTCGTTCATCTAGCACAAAGGGAACGGGTTGCAGGAGAAACTTCTACTCTGGTTTCTCAGTCTGTTTCCTAGTGCCGGTTTGAAGTTCCTACAGTTTTCACTGTAAAACCGAGTTGGAGCTAGTACCTCCCCATATATATGTATGGAGTGGAGTTTGCAACTGAAAAGAAACTTTGTGTTCCCAACAAGATATGTGAAGGACGGCTTTCACACACACACATCTCTCAGAAATTTGCATGTGGAGAGACGTTCGTTCATCTAGCACAAATGGAACGGGTTGCAGGAGAAACTTTTACTCTGGTTTCTCAGTCTGTTTCCTAGTGCCGGTTTGAAGTTCCTGCAGTTTTCACTGTAAAACAGTTTTGGAGCCAGTACCTCCCCATATATATGTATGGAGTGGAGTTTGCAACTGAAAAGAAACTTTGTGTTCCCAACAAGCTAGGTGAAGTACGGCTTTCACACACACTTATCTCTCAGAACTGAGCATGTGGAGAGACGTTCGTTCTTCTAGCACAAAGGGAACGGGTTGCAGGGGAAACTTTTACTTTGGTTTCTCAGTCTGTTTCCTAGTGCCGGTTTGAAGTTCCTGCAGTTTTCACTGTAAAACCGAGTTGGAGCTAGAACCAACACATATATATGTATGGAGAGGGGTTTGCAACTGAAAAGTAACTTTGTGTTCCAAAAAAGCTAGGTGAAGGACGGCTTTCACACACACTTATCTCTTCAGAAATAAGCATGTGGAGAGACGTTCGTTCATCTAGCCAAAGGGAACGGGTTGCAGGAGAAAATTTTACTCTGGTTTCTCAGTCTGTTTCCCAGTGCCGGTTTGAAGTTCCTGCAGTTTTCACTGTAAAACCGAGTTGGAGCTAGTACCTCCCCATATATATGTATGGAGTGGAGTTTGCAACTGAAAAGAAACTTTGTGTTCCCAACAAGCTAGGTGAAGTACGGCTTTCACACACACTTATCTCTCAGAACTGAGCATGTGGAGAGACATTCGTTCATCTAGCACAAAGGGAACGGGTTGCAGGAAAACTTTTACTCTGGTTTCTCAGTCTGTTTCCTAGTGCCGGTTTGAAGTTCCTGCAGTTTTCACTGTAAACCCGGGTTGGAACTAGTACCTCCCCATATATATGTATGGAGTGGAGATGGCAATTGAAAAGATACTTTGTGTTCCCAACAAGCTAGGTGAAGGACGGCTTTCACACACACTTATCTCTCAGAACTGAGCATGTGGAGAGACGTTCGTTCATCTAGCACAAAGGGAACGGGTTGCAGGGGAAACTTTTACTCTGGTTTCTCAGTCTGTTTCCTAGTGCCGGGTTGAAGTTCCTGCAGTTTTCACTGTAAAACCGAGTTGGAGCTTGTAAACCCCATATATATGTATGGAGTGGTGTTTGCAACTGAAAAGAAACTTTGTGTTGCCAACAAGCTTGGTGAATTGCGGCTTTCACACAGAAATATCTCTCAGAACTGAGCATGTGGAGAGACGTTCGTTCATCTAGAAAAAATGGAACGGGTTGCAGGAGAAACTTTTACTCTGGTTTCTCAGTCTGTTTCCTAGTTCCGGTTTGAAGTTCCTGCAGTTTTCACTGTAAAACTTTGTTGGAGCTAGTACCTCCCCATATATATATATGGAGTGGAGTGTGCAACTGAAAAGAAACTTTGTTTTCCCAACAAGCTAGTTGAAGGACGGCTTTCAAACACACTTATCTCTCAGAACTGAGCATGTGGGGAGTCTTTCGTTCATCTAGCACAAAGGGAACGGGTTGCAGGAGAAACTTCTACTCTGGTTTCTCAGTCTGTTTCCTAGTGCCGGTTTGAAGTTCCTACAGTTTTCACTGTAAAACCGAGTTGGAGCTAGTACCTCCCCATATATATGTATGGAGTGGAGTTTGCAACTGAAAAGAAACTTTGTGTTCCCAACAAGATATGTGAAGGACGGCTTTCACACACACACATCTCTCAGAAATTTGCATGTGGAGAGACGTTCGTTCATCTAGCACAAATGGAACGGGTTGCAGGAGAAACTTTTACTCTGGTTTCTCAGTCTGTTTCCTAGTGCCGGTTTGAAGTTCCTGCAGTTTTCACTGTAAAACAAATTTGGAGCTAGTACCTCCCCATATATATGTATGGAGTGGAGTTTGCAACTGAAAAGAAACTTTGTGTTCCCAACAAGCTAGGTGAAGTACGGCTTTCACACACACTTATCTCTCAGAACTGAGCATGTGGAGAGACATTCGTTCATCTAGCACAAAGGGAACGGGTTGCAGGAAAACTTTTACTCTGGTTTCTCAGTCTGTTTCCTGGTGCCGGTTTGAAGTTCCTGTGTTTTCACTGTAAAACCGGGTTGGATCTAGTACCTACCCATAGATATGTATGGAGTGGAGTTTGCAACTGAAAAGAAACTTTGTGTTCCCAACAAGCTAGGTGAAGGACGGCTTTCACACACACTTATCTCTCAGAAATGAGCATGTGGATAGATTTTCGTTCATCTATCACAAAGGGAACGGGTTGCAGGAGAAACTTTTACTTTGGTTTCTCAGTCTGTTTCCTAGAGCCGGTTTGAATTTCCTGCAGTTTTCACTGTAAAACCGAGTTGGAGCTAGTACTTCCCCATATATATGTATGGTGTGGAGTTTGCAACTGAAAAGAAACTTTGTGTTCCCAAAATCTAGGTGAAGGACGGCTTTCACACACAAATATCTCTCAGAACTGAGCATGTGGAGAGTCGTTCGTTCATCTAGCACAAAGGGAACGGGTTGCAGGGGAAACTTTTACTATGGTTTCTCAGTCTGTTTCCTAGTGCCGGTTTGAAGTTCCTGCAGTTTTCACTGTAAAACCGAATTGGATATAGTACCTCCACCTATATATGTATGGAGTGGAGTTTGCAACTGAAAAGAAACTTTGTGTTCCCAAAAAGCTAGGTGAAGAACGGCTTTCACACACACATATCTCTCAGAACTGAGCATGTGGAGAGACGTTCGTTCATCTAGCACAAAGGGAACGGGTTGCAGGAGAATCTTTAACTCTGGTTTCTCAGTCTTTTTCCTAGTGCCGGTTTGAAGTTCCTGCAGTTTTCACTGTAAAACCGGGTTGGAGCTAGTACCTCCCCATATATATGTATGGAGTGGAGTTTGCAACTGAAAAGAAACTTTGTGTTCCCAACAAGATATGTGAAGGACGGCTTTCACACACACACATCTCTCAGAAATTTGCATGTGGAGAGACGTTCGTTCATCTAGCACAAATGGAACGGGTTGCAGGAGAAACTTTTACTCTGGTTTCTCAGTCTGTTTCCTAGTGCCGGTTTGAAGTTCCTGCAGTTTTCACTGTAAAACAGTTTTGGAGCCAGTACCTCCCCATATATATGTATGGAGTGGAGTTTGCAACTGAAAAGAAACTTTGTGTTCCCAACAAGCTAGGTGAAGGAAGGCTTTCACACACACTTATCTCTCAGAACTGAGCATGTGGAGAGACGTTCGTTCATCAAGCACAAAGGGAACGGGTTGCAGGAGAAACTTTTACTCTGGTTTCTCAGACTGTTTCCTAGTGCGGTTTTGAAGTTCTTGCAGTTTTCACTGTAAAACCGAGTTGGAGCTATTACCTCCCCATATATATGTATTGAGTGGAGTTTGCAACTGAAAAGAAACTTTGTGTTCCCAACAAGCTAGGTGAACGACGGCATTCACACACAATTATCTCTCAGAACTGAGCATGTGGAGAGACGTTCGTTCTTCTAGCACAAAGGGAACGGGTTGCAGGGGAAATTTTACTTTGGTTTCTCAGTCTGTGTCCTAGTGCCGGGTTGAAGTTCCTGCAGTTTTCACTGTAAAACCGAGTTGGAGCTAGAACCACCACATATATATGTATGGAGAGGAGTTTGCAACTGAAAAGTAACTTTGGGTTCCAAAAAAGCTAGGTGAAGGACGGCTTTCACACACACTTATCTCTTCAGAAATAAGCATGTGGAGAGACGTTCGTTCATCTAGCCAAAAGGAACGGGTTGCAGGAGAAAATTTTACTCTGGTTTCTCAGTCTGTTTCCCAGTGCCGGTTTGAAGTTCCTGCAGTTTTCACTGTAAAACAGAGTTGGAGCTAGTACCTCCCCATATACATGTATGGAGTGGAGGTTGCAACTGAAAAGAAACTTTGTGTTCCCAACAAGCTAGGTGAAGTACGGCTTTCACACACACTTATCTCTCAGAACTGAGCATGTGGAGAGACGTTCGTTCATCTAGCACAAAGGGAACGGGTTGCAGGAAAACTTTTACTCTGGTTTCTCAGTCTGTTTCCTAGTGCCGGTTTGAAGTTCCTGCAGTTTTCACTGTAAACCCGGGTTGGAACAAGTACCTCCCCATATATATGTATGGAGTGGAGATGGCAATTGAAAAGAAACTTTGTGTTCCCAACAAGCTAGGTGAAGGACGGCTTTCACACACACTTATCTCTCAGAACTGAGCATGTGGAGAGACGTTCGTTCATCTAGCACAAAGGGAACGGGTTGCAGGGGAAACTTTTACTCTGGTTTCTCAGTCTGTTTCCTAGTGCCGGGTTGAAGTTCCTGCAGTTTTCACTGTAAAACCGAGTTGGAGCTTGTAAACCCCATATATATGTATGGAGTGGTGTTTGCAACTGAAAAGAAACTTTGTGTTGCCAACAAGCTAGGTGAATTGCGGCTTTCACACACAAATATCTCTCAGAACTGAGCATGTGGAGAGACGTTCGTTCATCTAGCCAAAATGGAACGGGTTGCAGGAGAAACTTTTACTCTGGTTTCTCAGTCTGTTTCCTAGTTCCGGTTTGAAGTTCCTGCAGTTTTCACTGTAAAACTTTGTTGGAGCTAGTACCTCCCCATATATATATATGGAGTGGAGTGTGCAACTGAAAAGAAACTTTGTGTTCCCAACAAGCTAGTTGAAGGACGGCTTTCACACACACTTATCTCTCAGAACTGAACATGTGGAGAGACGTTCGTTCATTTAGCACAAAGGGAACGGGTTGCAGGGGAAACTTTTACTCTGGTTTCTCAGTCTGTTTCCTAGTGCCGGTTTGATGTTCCAGCAGTTTTCACTGTAAAACCGAGTTTGAGATAGTACTTCCCCATATATATGTATGGAATGGAGTTTGCAACTGAAAAGAATCTTTGTGTTCCCAACAAGCTATGTGAAGTACGGCTTTCACACACACACATCTCTCAGAACTTTGCATGTGGAGAGACGTTCGTTCATCTAGCACAAAGGGAACGGGTTGCAGGAGAAACTTTTACTCTGGTTTCTCAGTGTGTTTCCTAGGGCCGGTTTGAAGTTCCTGCAGTTTTCACTGTAAAACAGAGTTGGAGCTAGTACCTCCCCATATATATGTATGGAGTGGAGTTTGCAACTGAAAAGAAACTTTTTGTTCTCAACAAGCTAGGTGAAGGACGGCTTTCACACACACTTATCTCTCAGAACTGAGCATGTGGAGAGACGTTCGTTCATCTAGCACAAAGGGAACGGGTTGCAGGAGAAACTTTTACTCTGGTTTCTCAGTCTGTTTCCTAGTGCGGGTTTGAAGTTCTTGCATTTTTCACTGTAAAACCGAGTTGGAGCTAGTACCTCCCCATATATATGTATGGAGTGGAGTTTGCATCTGAAAAGAATCTTTGTGTTCCCAACAAGCTACGTGAAGGGCGGCATTCACACACACGTATCTCTCAGAACTGAGCATGTGGAGAGACGTTCGTTCATCTAGCACAAAGGGAACGGGTTACAGGAGAAACTTTTACTCTGGTTTCTCAGGCAGTTTCCTAGTGCCGGTTTTAAGTTCCTGCAGTTTTCACTGTAAAACCGAGTTGGAATTGTAACTACCCTTATATATGTATGGAGTGAACTTTGCAACTGAAAAGAAACTTTGTGTTCCCAACAAGCTAGGTGAAGAAGGGAATTCACACACACTTATCTCTCAGAACTGAGCATGTGGAGAGACGTTCGTTCATCTAGCACAAAGGGAACGGGTTGCAGGGGAAACTTTTACTCTGGTTTCTCAGTCTGTTTCCTAGTGCCGGGTTGAAGTTCCTGCAGTTTTCACTGTAAAACCGAGTTGGAGCTTGTAAACCCCATATATATGTATGGAGTGGTGTTTGCAACTGAAAAGAAACTTTGTGTTGCCAACAAGCTTGGTGAATTGCGGCTTTCACACACAAATATCTCTCAGAACTGAGCATGTGGAGAGACGTTCGTTCATCTAGAAAAAATGGAACGGGTTGCAGGAGAAACTTTTACTCTGGTTTCTCAGTCTGTTTCCTAGTTCCGGTTTGAAGTTCCTGCAGTTTTCACTGTAAAACTTTGTTGGAGCTAGTACCTCCCCATATATATATATGGAGTGGAGTGTGCAACTGAAAAGAAACTTTGTTTTCCCAACAAGCTAGTTGAAGGACGGCTTTCAAACACACTTATCTCTCAGAACTGAGCATGTGGGGAGTCTTTCGTTCATCTAGCACAAAGGGAACGGGTTGCAGGAGAAACTTCTACTCTGGTTTCTCAGTCTGTTTCCTAGTGCCGGTTTGAAGTTCCTACAGTTTTCACTGTAAAACCGAGTTGGAGCTAGTACCTCCCCATATATATGTATGGAGTGGAGTTTGCAACTGAAAAGAAACTTTGTGTTCCCAACAAGATATGTGAAGGACGGCTTTCACACACACACATCTCTCAGAAATTTGCATGTGGAGAGAAGTTCGTTCATCTAGCACAAATGGAACGGGTTGCAGGAGAAACTTTTACTCTGGTTTCTCAGTCTCTTTCCTAGTGCCGGTTTGAAGTTCCTGTGTTTTCACTGTAAAACCGGGTTGGATCTAGTACCTACCCATACATATGAATGGAGTGGAGTTTGCAACTGAAAAGAAACTTTGTGTTCCCAACAAGCTAGGTGAAGGACGGCTTTCACACACACTTATCTCTCAGAAATGAGCATGTGGATAGATTTTCGTTCATCTATCACAAAGGGAACGGGTTGCAGGAGAAACTTTTACTTTGGTTTCTCAGTCTGTTTCCTAGAGCCGGTTTGAATTTCCTGCAGTTTTCACTGTAAAACCGAGTTGGAGCTAGTACTTCCCCATATATATGTATGGTGTGGAGTTTGCAACTGAAAAGAAACTTTTTGTTCCCAAAATCTAGGTGAAGGACGGCTTTCACACACAAATATCTCTCAGAACTGAGCATGTGGAGAGTCGTTCGTTCATCTAGCACAAAGGGAACGGGTTGCAGGGGAAACTTTTACTATGGTTTCTCAGTCTGTTTCCTAGTGCCGGTTTGAAGTTCCTGCAGTTTTCACTGTAAAACCGAGTTGGATATAGTACCTGCACCTATATATGTATGGAGTGGAGTTTGCAACTGAAAAGAAACTTTGTGTTCCCAAAAAGCTAGGTGAAGAACGGCTTTCACACACACATATCTCTCAGAACTGAGCATGTGGAGAGACGTTCGTTCATCTAGCACAAAGGGAACGGGTTGCAGGAGAATCTTTAACTCTGGTTTCTCAGTCTTTTTCCTAGTGCCGGTTTGAAGTTCCTGCAGTTTTCACTGTAAAACCGGGTTGGAGCTAGTACCTCCCCATATATATGTATGGAGTGGAGTTTGCAACTGAAAAGAAACTTTGTGTTCCCAACAAGATATGTGAAGGACGGCTTTCACACACACACATCTCTCAGAAATTTGCATGTGGAGAGACGTTCGTTCATCTAGCACAAATGGAACGGGTTGCAGGAGAAACTTTTACTCTGGTTTCTCAGTCTGTTTCCTAGTGCCGGTTTGAAGTTCCTGCAGTTTTCACTGTAAAACAGTTTTGGAGCCAGTACCTCCCCATATATATGTATGGAGTGGAGTTTGCAACTGAAAAGATACTTTGTGTTCCCAACAAGCTAGGTGAACGACGGCATTCACACACACTTATCTCTCAGAACTGAGCATGTGGAGAGACGTTCGTTCTTCTAGCACAAAGGGAACGGGTTGCAGGGGAAACTTTTACTTTGGTTTCTCAGTCTGTTTCCTAGTGCCGGTTTGAAGTTCCTGCAGTTTTCACTGTAAAACCGAGTTGGAGCTAGAACCACCACATATATATTTATGGAGAGGAGTTTGCAACTGAAAAGTAACTTTGGGTTCCAAAAAAGCTAGGTGAAGGACGGCTTTCACACACACTTATCTCTTCAGAAATAAGCATGTGGAGAAACGTTCGTTCATCTAGCCAAAGGGAACGGGTTGCAGGAGAAAATTTTACTCTGGTTTCTCAGTCTGTTTCCCAGTGCCGGTTTGAAGTTCCTGCAGTTTTCACTGTAAAACAGAGTTGGAGCTAGTACCTCCCCATATATATGTATGGAGTGGAGGTTGCAACTGAAAAGAAACTTTGTGTTCCCAACAAGCTAGGTGAAGTACGGCTTTCACACACACTTATCTCTCAGAACTGAGCATGTGGAGAGACGTTCGTTCATCTAGCACAAAGGGAACGGGTTGCAGGAAAACTTTTACTCTGGTTTCTCAGTCTGTTTCCTAGTGCCGGTTTGAAGTTCCTGCAGTTTTCACTGTAAACCCGGGTTGGAACAAGTACCTCCCCATATATATGTATGGAGTGGAGATGGCAATTGAAAAGAAACTTTGTGTTCCCAACAAGCTAGGTGAAGGACGGCTTTCACACACACTTATCTCTCAGAACTGAGCATGTGGAGAGACGTTCGTTCATCTAGCACAAAGGGAACGGGTTGCAGGGGAAACTTTTACTCTGGTTTCTCAGTCTGTTTCCTAGTGCCGGGTTGAAGTTCCTGCAGTTTTCACTGTAAAACCGAGTTGGAGCTTGTAAACCCCATATATATGTATGGAGTGGTGTTTGCAACTGAAAAGAAACTTTGTGTTGCCAACAAGCTAGGTGAATTGCGGCTTTCACACACAAATATCTCTCAGAACTGAGCATGTGGAGAGACGTTCGTTCATCTAGCCAAAATGGAACGGGTTGCAGGAGAAACTTTTACTCTGGTTTCTCAGTCTGTTTCCTAGTTCCGGTTTGAAGTTCCTGCAGTTTTCACTGTAAAACTTTGTTGGAGCTAGTACCTCCCCATATATATATATGGAGTGGAGTGTGCAACTGAAAAGAAACTTTGTGTTCCCAACAAGCTAGTTGAAGGACGGCTTTCACACACACTTATCTCTCAGAACTGAGCATGTGGGGAGTCGTTCGTTCATCTAGCACAAAGGGAACGGGTTGCAGGAGAAACTTCTACTCTGGTTTCTCAGTCTGTTTCCTACTGCCGGTTTGAAGTTCCTACAGTTTTCACTGTAAAACCGAGTTGGAGCTAGTACCTACCCATATATATGTATGGAGTGGAGTTTGCAACTGAAAAGAAACTTTGTGTTCCCAACAAGCTAGGTGAAGGACGGCTTTCACACACACTTATCTCTCAGAACTGAGCATGTGGAGAGACGTTCGTTTATCTAGCACAAAGGGAACGGGTTACAGGAGAAACTTTTACTCTGGTTTCTCAGTCTGTTTCCTAGTGCCGGTTTGAAGTTCCTGCAGTTTTCACTGTAAACCCGGGTTGGAACAAGTACCTCCCCATATATATGTATGGAGTGGAGATGGCAATTGAAAAGAAACTTTGTGTTCCCAACAAGCTAGGTGAAGGACGGCTTTCACACACACTTATCTCTCAGAACTGAGCATGTGGAGAGACGTTCGTTCATCTAGCACAAAGGGAACGGGTTGCAGGGGAAACTTTTACTCTGGTTTCTCAGTCTGTTTCCTAGTGCCGGGTTGAAGTTCCTGCAGTTTTCACTGTAAAACCGAGTTGGAGCTTGTAAACCCCATATATATGTATGGAGTGGTGTTTGCAACTGAAAAGAAACTTTGTGTTGCCAACAAGCTAGGTGAATTGCGGCTTTCACACACAAATATCTCTCAGAACTGAGCATGTGGAGAGACGTTCGTTCATCTAGCCAAAATGGAACGGGTTGCAGGAGAAACTTTTACTCTGGTTTCTCAGTCTGTTTCCTAGTTCCGGTTTGAAGTTCCTGCAGTTTTCACTGTAAAACTTTGTTGGAGCTAGTACCTCCCCATATATATATATGGAGTGGAGTGTGCAACTGAAAAGAAACTTTGTGTTCCCAACAAGCTAGTTGAAGGACGGCTTTCACACACACTTATCTCTCAGAACTGAGCATGTGGGGAGTCGTTCGTTCATCTAGCACAAAGGGAACGGGTTGCAGGAGAAACTTCTACTCTGGTTTCTCAGTCTGTTTCCTACTGCCGGTTTGAAGTTCCTACAGTTTTCACTGTAAAACCGAGTTGGAGCTAGTACCTACCCATATATATGTATGGAGTGGAGTTTGCAACTGAAAAGAAACTTTGTGTTCCCAACAAGCTAGGTGAAGGACGGCTTTCACACACACTTATCTCTCAGAACTGAGCATGTGGAGAGACGTTCGTTTATCTAGCACAAAGGGAACGGGTTACAGGAGAAACTTTTACTCTGGTTTCTCAGGCAGTTTCCTAGTGCCGGTTTGAAGTTCCTGCAGTTTTCACTGTAAAAACGAGTTGGAATTGTAACTACCCTTATATATTTATGGAGTGGAGTTTGCAACTGAAAAGAAACTTTGTGTTCCCAACAAGCTAGGTGAAGAACGGCTTTCACAACACTTATCTCTCAGAACTGAGCATGTGGAGAGACTTTCGTTCATCTAGCACAAAGGGAACAGGTTGCAGGAGAAATTTTACTCTGGTTTCTCAGTCTGTTTCCTAGTGCCGGTTTGAAGTTCCTGCAGTTTTCACTGTAAAACCGTTTTGGAGCTAGTACCTCCCCATATATATGTATGGAGTGGAGTTTTCAACTGAAAAGAAACTTTGTGTTCCCAAGAAGCTAGGTGAAGGACGGCTTTCACAAACACACATCTCTCTGAATTTTGCATGTGGAGAGACGTTCGTTCATCTAGCACAAAGGGAACGGGTTGCAGGAGAAACTTTTACTCTGGTATCTCAGTCTGTTTCCTAGAGCCGGTTTGAATTTCCTGCAGTTTTCACTGTAAAACCGAGTTGGAGCTAGTACTTCCCCATATATATGTATGGTGTGGAGTTTGCAACTGAAAAGAATCTTTGTGTTCCCAAAATCTAGGTGAAGGACGGCTTTCACACACACTTATCTCTCAGAACTGAGCATGTGGAGAGACGTTCGTTCATTTAGCACAAAGGGAACGGGTTGCAGGGGAAACTTTTACTCTGGTTTCTCAGTCTGTTTCCTAGTGCCGGTTTGATGTTCCAGCAGTTTTCACTGTAAAACCGAGTTTGAGATAGTACTTCCCCATATATATGTATGGAATGGAGTTTGCAACTGAAAAGAATCTTTGTGTTCCCAACAAGCTATGTGAAGTACGGCTTTCACACACACACATCTCTCAGAACTTTGCATGTGGAGAGACGTTCGTTCATCTAGCAAAAAGGGAACGGGTTGCAGGAGAAACTTTTACTCTGGTTTCTCAGTCTGTTTCCTAGGGCCGGTTTGAAGTTCCTGCAGTTTTCACTGTAAAACAGAGTTGGAGCTAGTACCTCCCCATATATATGTATGGAGTGGAGTTTGCAACTGAAAAGAAACATTGTATTCCCAACAAGCTAGATGAAGGACGGCTTTCACACACACTTATCTCTCAGAACTGAGCATGTGGAGAGACGTTCGTTCATCTAGCACAAAGGGAACGGGTTGCAGGAGAAACTTTTACTCTGGTTTCTCAGACTGTTTCCTAGTGCCGGTTTGAAGTTCCTGCAGTTTTCACTGTAAAATCGAGTTGGAGCTAGTACCTCCCCATATATATATATTGAGTGGAGTTTGCAACTGAAAAGAAACTTTTTGTTCTCAACAAGCTAGGTGAAGGACGGCTTTCACACACACTTATCTCTCAGAACTGAGCATGTGAAGAGACGTTCGTTCATCTAGCACAAAGGGAACAGGGTGCAGGGGAAAGTTTTACTCTGGTTTCTCAGTCTGTTTCCTAGTGCCGGTTTGAAGTTCCTGCAGTTTTCACTGTAAAACCGGGTTGGATCTAGTACCTCCCCACATATATGTATGGAGTGGAGTTTGCAACTGAAAAGAAACTTTGTGTTCCCAACAAGCTAGGTGAAGGACGGCTTTCACACACACTTATCTCTCAGAACTGAGCATGTGAAGAGACGTTCGTTCATTTAGCACAAAGGGAACGGGTTGCAGGAGAAACTTTTACTCTGGTTTCTCAGGCAGTTTCCTAGTGCCAGTTTGAAGTTCCTGCAGTTTTCACTGTAAAACCGAGTTGGAATTGTAACTACCCTTATATATGTATGGAGTGAACTTTGCAACTGAAAAGAAACTTTGTGTTCCCAACAAGCTAGGTGAAGAAGGGCTTTCACACACACTTATCTCTCAGAAGTGAGCATGTGAAGAGACGTTCGTTCATCTAGCACAAAGGGAACAGTTTGCAGGGGAAACTTTTACTCTGGTTTCTCAGTCTGTTTCCTAGTGCCGGTTTGAAGTTCCTGCAGTTTTCACTGTAAAACCGGGTTGGATCTAGTACCTACCCATAGATATGTATGGAGTGGAGTTTGCAACTGAAAAGAAACTTTGTGTTCCCAACAAGCTAGGTGAAGGACGGCTTTCACACACACATATCTCTCAGAACTGAGCATGTGGAGAGACGTTCGTTAATCTAGCACAAAGGGAAAGGGTTGCAGGTGAAACTTTTACTCTGGTTTCTCAGTCTGTTTCCTAGTGCCGGTTTGAAGTTCCAGCAGTTTTCACTGTAAAACCGAGTTTGAGATAGTACCTCCCCATATATATGTATGGAGTGGAGTTTGCAACTGAAAAGAAACTTTGTGTTCCCAACAAGCTAGGTGAAGGAAGGCTTTCACACACACTTATCTCTCAGAACTGAGCATGTGGAGAGACGTTCGTTCATCTAGCACAAAGTGAACGGTTTGAAGGAGAAACTTTTACTCTGGTATCTCAGTCTGTTTCCTAGAGCCGGTTTGAATTTCCTGCAGTTTTCACTGTAAAACCGAGTTGGAGCTAGTACTTCCCCATATATATGTATGGTGTGGAGTTTGCAACTGAAAAGAATCTTTGTGTTCCCAAAATCTAGGTGAAGGACGGCTTTCACACACACTTATCTCTCAGAACTGAGCATGTGGAGAGACGTTCGTTCATTTAGCACAAAGGGAACGGGTTGCAGGGGAAACTTTTACTCTGGTTTCTCAGTCTGTTTCCTAGTGCCGGTTTGATGTTCCAGCAGTTTTCACTGTAAAACCGAGTTTGAGATAGTACTTCCCCATATATATGTATGGAATGGAGTTTGCAACTGAAAAGAATCTTTGTGTTCCCAACAAGCTATGTGAAGTACGGCTTTCACACACACACATCTCTCAGAACTTTGCATGTGGAGAGACGTTCGTTCATCTAGCAAAAAGGGAACGGGTTGCAGGAGAAACTTTTACTCTGGTTTCTCAGTCTGTTTCCTAGGGCCGGTTTGAAGTTCCTGCAGTTTTCACTGTAAAACAGAGTTGGAGCTAGTACCTCCCCATATATATGTATGGAGTGGAGTTTGCAACTGAAAAGAAACATTGTATTCCCAACAAGCTAGATGAAGGACGGCTTTCACACACACTTATCTCTCAGAACTGAGCATGTGGAGAGACGTTCGTTCATCTAGCACAAAGGGAACGGGTTGCAGGAGAAACTTTTACTCTGGTTTCTCAGACTGTTTCCTAGTGCCGGTTTGAAGTTCCTGCAGTTTTCACTGTAAAATCGAGTTGGAGCTAGTACCTCCCCATATATATATATTGAGTGGAGTTTGCAACTGAAAAGAAACTTTTTGTTCTCAACAAGCTAGGTGAAGGACGGCTTTCACACACACTTATCTCTCAGAACTGAGCATGTGAAGAGACGTTCGTTCATCTAGCACAAAGGGAACAGGGTGCAGGGGAAAGTTTTACTCTGGTTTCTCAGTCTGTTTCCTAGTGCCGGTTTGAAGTTCCTGCAGTTTTCACTGTAAAACCGGGTTGGATCTAGTACCTCCCCACATATATGTATGGAGTGGAGTTTGCAACTGAAAAGAAACTTTGTGTTCCCAACAAGCTAGGTGAAGGACGGCTTTCACACACACTTATCTCTCAGAACTGAGCATGTGAAGAGACGTTCGTTCATTTAGCACAAAGGGAACGGGTTGCAGGAGAAACTTTTACTCTGGTTTCTCAGGCAGTTTCCTAGTGCCAGTTTGAAGTTCCTGCAGTTTTCACTGTAAAACCGAGTTGGAATTGTAACTACCCTTATATATGTATGGAGTGAACTTTGCAACTGAAAAGAAACTTTGTGTTCCCAACAAGCTAGGTGAAGAAGGGCTTTCACACACACTTATCTCTCAGAAGTGAGCATGTGAAGAGACGTTCGTTCATCTAGCACAAAGGGAACAGTTTGCAGGGGAAACTTTTACTCTGGTTTCTCAGTCTGTTTCCTAGTGCCGGTTTGAAGTTCCTGCAGTTTTCACTGTAAAACCGGGTTGGATCTAGTACCTACCCATAGATATGTATGGAGTGGAGTTTGCAACTGAAAAGAAACTTTGTGTTCCCAACAAGCTAGGTGAAGGACGGCTTTCACACACACATATCTCTCAGAACTGAGCATGTGGAGAGACGTTCGTTAATCTAGCACAAAGGGAAAGGGTTGCAGGTGAAACTTTTACTCTGGTTTCTCAGTCTGTTTCCTAGTGCCGGTTTGAAGTTCCAGCAGTTTTCACTGTAAAACCGAGTTTGAGATAGTACCTCCCCATATATATGTATGGAGTGGAGTTTGCAACTGAAAAGAAACTTTGTGTTCCCAACAAGCTAGGTGAAGGAAGGCTTTCACACACACTTATCTCTCAGAACTGAGCATGTGGAGAGACGTTCGTTCATCTAGCACAAAGTGAACGGTTTGAAGGAGAAACTTTTACTCTGGTTTCTCAGTATGTTTCCTAGTGCCGGTTTGAAATTCCTGCAGTTTTCACTGTAAAATCGAGTTGGAGCTAGTACCTACCCATATATATATATTGAGTGGAGTTTGCAACTGAAAAGAAACTTTGTGTTCTCAACAAGCTAGTTGAAGAACGGCTTTCACAAACACTTATCTCTCAGAACTGAGCATGTGAAGAGACGTTCGTTCATCTAGCTCAAAGGGAACAGGGTGCAGGGGAAACTTTTACTCTGGTTTCTCAGTCTGTTTCCTAGTGCCGGTTTGAAGTTCCTGCAGTTTTCACTGTAAAACCGAGTTGGAATTGTAACTACCCTTATATATGTATGGAGTGAACTTTGCAACTGAAAAGAAACTTTGTGTTCCCAACAAGCTAGGTGAAGAAGGGAATTCACACACACTTATCTCTCAGAACTGAGCATGTGGAGAGACGTTCGTTCATCTAGCACAAATGGAACAGGTTGCATGAAAAATTTTACTCTGGTTTCTCAGTCTGTTTCCTAGTGCCGATTTGAAGTTCCTGCAGTTTTCACTGTAAAACCGTTTTGGAGCTAGTCCCTCCCCATATATATGTATGGAGTGGAGTTTGCAACTGAAAAGAAACTTTGTGTTCCCAACAAGCTAGGTGAAGAACGGCTTTCACACACACACATCTCTCAGAATTTTGCATGTGGAGACACGTTCGTTCATCTAGCACAAAGGGAACGGGTTGCAGGAGAAACTTTTACTCTGGTTTCTCAGTCTGTTTCCTAGTGCCGGTTTGAAGTTCCTGCAGTTTTCACTGTAAAATCGAGTTGGAGTTAGTCCCTACCCATATATATATATTGAGTGGAGTTTGCAACTGAAAAGAACCTTTGTGTTCCCTACAAGCTAGGTGAAGGACGGCTTTCACACACACTTATATCTCAGAACTGAGCATGTAGAGGGACCTTCGTTCATCTAGCACAAAGGGAACGGGTTGCAGGAGAAACTTTTACTCTGGTTTCTCAGTCTGTTTCCTAGTGCCGGTTTGAAGTTCCTGCAGTTTTCACTGTAAAACAGAGTTGGAGCTAGTACCTCCCCATATATATGTATGGAGTGGAGTTTGCAACTGAAAAGAAACTTTGTGTTCCCAACAAGCTTGGTGAAGGACGGCTTTCACACACACACATCTCTCAGAACTTTGCATGTGGAGAGACGTTCGTTCATCTAGCACAAAGGGAACGGGTTGCAGGAGAAACTTTTACTCTGGTTTCTCAGTCTGTTTCCTAGTGCCGGTTTGAAGTTCCTGCAGTTTTCACTGTAAAACAGAGTTGGAGCTAGTACCTCCCCATATATATGTATTGAGTGGAGTTTGCAACTGAAAAGAAACTTTGTGTTCCCAACAAGCTAGGTGAAGGACGGCTTTCACACACACTTATCTCTCAGAACTGAGCATGTGGAGAGACGTTCGTTCATCTAGCACAAAGGGAACGGTTTACAGGAGAAACTTTTACTCTGGTTTCTCAGGCAGTTTCCTAGTGCGGGTTTGAAGTTCCTGCAGTTTTCACTGTAAAACCGAGTTGGAATTGTAACTCCCCTTATATATGTATGGAGTGGAGTTTGCAACTGAAAAGAAACTTTGTGTTCCCAACAAGGTAGGTGAAGAACGGCTTTCACACACACATATCTCTCAGAACTGATCATATGGAGAGACGTTCGTTCATCTAGCAAAAAGTGAACAGGTTGCAGGAGAAATTTTACTCTGGTTTCTCAGTCTTTTTCCTAGTGCCGGTTTGAAGTTCCTGCAGTTTTCACTGTAAAACCTTGTTGGAGCTAGTACCACCCCATATATATGTATGGAGTGGAGTTTGCAACTGAAAAGAAACTTTGTGTTCCCAACAAGCTAGGTGAAGGACGGCTTTCACACACACACATCTCTCAGAATTTTGCATGTGGAGAGACGTTCGTTCATCTAGCACAAAGGGAACGGGTTGCAGGAGAAACTATTACTCTGGTTTCTCAGTCTGTTTCCTAGTGCCGGTTTGAAGTTCCTGCAGTTTTCACTGTAAAACCGAGTTGGAGCTAGTACCTCCCCATATATATGTATGGTGTGGAATTTGCAACTGAAAACAAACTTTGTGTTCCCAACAAGCTAGGTTAAGGACGGCTTTCACACACACTTCTATCTCAGAACTGAGCATGTGGAGGGACGTTCGTTCATATAGCACAAAGTGAACGGGTTGCAGGAGAAACTTTTACTCTGGTTTCTCAGTCTGTTTCCTAGTGCCGGTTTGAAGTTCCTGCAGTTTTCACTGTAAAATCGAGTTGGAGCTAGTACCACCCCATATATATATATTGAGTGGAGTTTGCAACTGAAAAGAAACTTTGTGTTCCCAACAAGCTAGGTGAAGAACGGCTTTCACACACACTTATCTCTCAGAACTGAGCATGTGAAGAGACGTTCGTTCATCTAACAAAAAGGAAAAAGGTTACAGGGGAAACTTTTACTCTGGTTTCTCAGTCTGTTTCCTACTGCCGGTTTGAAGTTCCTGCAGTTTTCACTGTAAAACCGGGTTGATCTAGTACCTCCCCACATATATGTATGGAGTGGAGTTTGCATCTGAAAACAAACTTTGTGTTCCAAACACGTTAGGTGAAGGACGGCTTTCAAACACACTTATCTCTCAGAACTGAGCATGTGGAGAGACGTTCGTTCATCTAGCACAAAGGGAACGGGTTACAGGAGAAACTTTTACTCTGGTTTCTCAGTCTGTTTCCTAGTGCGGGTTTGAAGTTCTTGCAGTTTTCACTGTAAAACCGAGTTGGAGCTAGTACCTCCCCATATATATATATGGAGTGAAGTTTGCATCTGAAAAGAAACTTTGTGTTCCCAACAAGCTAGGTGAAGAACGGCTTTCACACACACTTATCTATCAGAACTGAGCATGTGGAGAGACGTTCGTTCATCTAGCACAAAGGGAACGGGTTACAGGGGAAATTTTACTCTGGTTTCTCAGGCAGTTTCCTAGTGCCGGTTTGAAGTTCCTGCAGTTTTCACTGTAAAACCGAGTTGGAATTGTAACTACCCTTATATAAGTATGGAGTGAAGTTTGCAACTGAAAAGAAACTTTGTGTTCCCAACAAGCTAGGTGAAGAACGGCTTTCACACACACTTATCTCTCAGAAATGAGCATGTGGAGAGACGTTCGTTCATCTAGCACAAAGGGAACAGGTTGCAGGAGAAATTTTACTGTGGTTTCTCAGTCTGTTTCCTAGTGCCGATTTGAAGTTCCTGCAGTTTTCACTGTAAAATCATTTTGGAGCTAGTACCTCCCCATATATATGTATGGAGTGGAGTTTGCAACTGAAAAGAAACTTTGTGTTCCCAACAAGCTAGGTGAAGGACGGCTTTCACACACACACATCTCTCAGAATTTTGCATGTGGAGAGACGTTCGTTCATCTAGCACAAAGGGAACGGGTTACAGGAGAAACTTTTACTCTGGTTTCTCAGGCAGTTTCCTAGTGCCGGTTTGAATTTCCTGCAGTTTTCACTGTAAAACCGAGTTGGAATTGTAACTCCCCTTATATATATATGGAGTGGAGTTTGCAACTGAAAAGAAACTTTGTGTTCCCAACAAGCTAGGTGAAGAACGGCTTTCACACACACTTATCTCTTAGAACTGATCATGTGGAGAGACGTTCGTTCATCTAGCACAAAGGGAACAGGTTGCAGGAGAAATTTTACTGTGGTTTCTCAGTCTGTTTCCTAGTGCCGATTTGAAGTTCCTGCAGTTTTCACTGTAAAACCGTTTTGGAGCTAGTACCTCCCCATATATATGTATGGAGTGGAGTTTGCAACTGAAAAGAAACTTTGTGTTCCCAACAAGCTAGGTGAAGGACGGCTTTCACACACACACATCTCTCAGAATTTTGCATGTGGAGAGACGTTCGTTCATCTAGCACAAAGTGAACGGGTTGCAGGAGAAACTTTTACTCTGGTTTCTCAGTCTGTTTCCTAGTGCCGGTTTGAAGTTCCTGCAGTTTTCACTGTAAAATCGAGTTGGAGCTAGTACCACCCCATATATATATATTGAGTGGAGTTTGCAACTGAAAAGAAACTTTGTGTTCCCAACAAGCTAGGTGAAGAACGGCTTTCACACACACTTATCTCTCAGAACTGAGCATGTGAAGAGACATTCGTTCATCTAACACAAAGGGAAGAGTTTGCAGGGGAAACTTTTACTCTGGTTTCTCAGTCTGTTTCCTACTGCCGGTTTGAAGTTCCTGCAGTTTTCACTGTAAAACCGGGTTGATCTAGTACCTCCCAACATATATGTATGGAGTGGAGTTTGCATCTGAAAAGAAACTTTGTGTTCCAAACACGTTAGGTGAAGGACGGCTTTCAAACACACTTATCTCTCAGAACTGAGCATGTGGAGAGACGTTCGTTCATCTAGCACAAAGGGAACGGGTTGCAGGAGAAACTTTTACTCTGGTTTCTCAGTCTGTTTCCTAGTGCGGGTTTGAAGTTCTTGCAGTTTTCACTGTAAAACCGAGTTGGAGCTAGTACCTCCCCATATATATGTATGGAGTGGAGTTTGCATCTGAAAAGAAACTTTGTGTTCCCAACAAGCTAGGTGAAGAACGGCTTTCACACACACTTATCTCTCAGAACTGAGCATGTGGAGAGACGTTCGTTCATCTAGCACAAAGGGAACGGGTTACAGGGGAAACTTTTACTCTGGTTTCTCAGGCAGTTTCCTAGTGCCGGTTTGAAGTTCCTGCAGTTTTCACTGTAAAACCGAGTTGGAATTGTAACTACCCTTATATATGTATGGAGTGAAGTTTGCAACTGAAAAGAAACTTTGTGTTCCCAACAAGCTAGGTGAAGAACGGCTTTCACACACACTTATCTCTCAGAAATGAGCATGTGGAGAGACGTTCGTTCATCTAGCACAAAGGGAACAGGTTGCAGGAGAAATTTTACTGTGGTTTCTCAGTCTGTTTCCTAGTGCCGATTTGAAGTTCCTGCAGTTTTCACTGTAAAATCATTTTGGAGCTAGTACCTCCCCATATATATGTATGGAGTGGAGTTTGCAACTGAAAAGAAACTTTGTGTTCCCAACAAGCTAGGTGAAGGACGGCTTTCACACACACACATCTCTCAGAATTTTGCATGTGGAGAGACGTTCGTTCATCTAGCACAAAGGGAACGGGTTGCAGGAGAAACTTTTACTCTGGTTTCTCAGTCTGTTTCCTAGTACCGGTTTGAAGTTCCTGCAGTTTTCACTGTAAAATCGAGTTGGAGCTAATACCTCCCCATATATATATATTGAGTGGAGTTTGCAACTGAAAAGAAACTTTGTGTTCCCTACAAGCTAGGTGAAGGACGGCTTTCACACACACTTATATCTCAGAACTGAGCATGTGGAGGGACTTTCGTTCATCTAGCACAAAGGGAACGGTTTGCAGGAGAAACTTTTACTCTGGTTTCTCAGTCTGTTTCCCTGTGCCGGTTTGAAGTTCCTGCAGTTTCCATGTAAAACCGAGTTGGAGCTAGTACCTACCCATATATATATATTGAGTGGAGTTTGCAACTGAAAAGAAACTTTGTGTTCTCAACAAGCTAGTTGAAGAACGGCTTTCACAAACACTTATCTCTCAGAACTGAGCATGTGAAGAGACGTTCGTTCATCTAGCTCAAAGGGAACAGGGTGCAGGGGAAACTTTTACTCTGGTTTCTCAGTCTGTTTCCTAGTGCCGGTTTGAAGTTCCTGCAGTTTTCACTGTAAAACCGAGTTGGAATTGTAACTACCCTTATATATGTATGGAGTGAACTTTGCAACTGAAAAGAAACTTTGTGTTCCCAACAAGCTAGGTGAAGAAGGGAATTCACACACACTTATCTCTCAGAACTGAGCATGTGGAGAGACGTTCGTTCATCTAGCACAAATGGAACAGGTTGCATGAAAAATTTTACTCTGGTTTCTCAGTCTGTTTCCTAGTGCCGATTTGAAGTTCCTGCAGTTTTCACTGTAAAACCGTTTTGGAGCTAGTCCCTCCCCATATATATGTATGGAGTGGAGTTTGCAACTGAAAAGAAACTTTGTGTTCCCAACAAGCTAGGTGAAGAACGGCTTTCACACACACACATCTCTCAGAATTTTGCATGTGGAGACACGTTCGTTCATCTAGCACAAAGGGAACGGGTTGCAGGAGAAACTTTTACTCTGGTTTCTCAGTCTGTTTCCTAGTGCCGGTTTGAAGTTCCTGCAGTTTTCACTGTAAAATCGAGTTGGAGTTAGTCCCTACCCTTATATATATATTGAGTGGAGTCTGCAACTGAAAAGAAACTTTGTGTTCCCTACAAGCTAGGTGAAGGACGGCTTTCACACACACTTATATCTCAGAACTGAGCATGTAGAGGGACCTTCGTTCATCTAGCACAAAGGGAACGGGTTGCAGGAGAAACTTTTACTCTGGTTTCTCAGTCTGTTTCCTAGTGCCGGTTTGAAGTTCCTGCAGTTTTCACTGTAAAACAGAGTTGGAGCTAGTACCTCCCCATATATATGTATGGAGTGGAGTTTGCAACTGAAAAGAAACTTTGTGTTCCCAACAAGCTTGGTGAAGGACGGCTTTCACACACACACATCTCTCAGAACTTTGCATGTGGAGAGACGTTCGTTCATCTAGCACAAAGGGAACGGGTTGCAGGAGAAACTTTTACTCTGGTTTCTCAGTCTGTTTCCTAGTGCCGGTTTGAAGTTCCTGCAGTTTTCACTGTAAAACAGAGTTGGAGCTAGTACCTCCCCATATATATGTATTGAGTGGAGTTTGCAACTGAAAAGAAACTTTGTGTTCCCAACAAGCTAGGTGAAGGACGGCTTTCACACACACTTATCTCTCAGAACTGAGCATGTGGAGAGACGTTCGTTCATCTAGCACAAAGGGAACGGTTTACAGGAGAAACTTTTACTCTGGTTTCTCAGGCAGTTTCCTAGTGCGGGTTTGAAGTTCCTGCAGTTTTCACTGTAAAACCGAGTTGGAATTGTAACTCCCCTTATATATGTATGGAGTGGAGTTTGCAACTGAAAAGAAACTTTGTGTTCCCAACAAGGTAGGTGAAGAACGGCTTTCACACACACATATCTCTCAGAACTGATCATATGGAGAGACGTTCGTTCATCTAGCAAAAAGTGAACAGGTTGCAGGAGAAATTTTACTCTGGTTTCTCAGTCTTTTTCCTAGTGCCGGTTTGAAGTTCCTGCAGTTTTCACTGTAAAACCTTGTTGGAGCTAGTACCACCCCATATATATGTATGGAGTGGAGTTTGCAACTGAAAAGAAACTTTGTGTTCCCAACAAGCTAGGTGAAGGACGGCTTTCACACACACACATCTCTCAGAATTTTGCATGTGGAGAGACGTTCGTTCATCTAGCACAAAGGGAACGGGTTGCAGGAGAAACTATTACTCTGGTTTCTCAGTCTGTTTCCTAGTGCCGGTTTGAAGTTCCTGCAGTTTTCACTGTAAAACCGAGTTGGAGCTAGTACCTCCCCATATATATGTATGGTGTGGAATTTGCAACTGAAAACAAACTTTGTGTTCCCAACAAGCTAGGTTAAGGACGGCTTTCACACACACTTCTATCTCAGAACTGAGCATGTGGAGGGACGTTCGTTCATATAGCACAAAGTGAACGGGTTGCAGGAGAAACTTTTACTCTGGTTTCTCAGTCTGTTTCCTAGTGCCGGTTTGAAGTTCCTGCAGTTTTCACTGTAAAATCGAGTTGGAGCTAGTACCACCCCATATATATATATTGAGTGGAGTTTGCAACTGAAAAGAAACTTTGTGTTCCCAACAAGCTAGGTGAAGAACGGCTTTCACACACACTTATCTCTCAGAACTGAGCATGTGAAGAGACGTTCGTTCATCTAACAAAAAGGAAAAAGGTTACAGGGGAAACTTTTACTCTGGTTTCTCAGTCTGTTTCCTACTGCCGGTTTGAAGTTCCTGCAGTTTTCACTGTAAAACCGGGTTGATCTAGTACCTCCCCACATATATGTATGGAGTGGAGTTTGCATCTGAAAACAAACTTTGTGTTCCAAACACGTTAGGTGAAGGACGGCTTTCAAACACACTTATCTCTCAGAACTGAGCATGTGGAGAGACGTTCGTTCATCTAGCACAAAGGGAACGGGTTACAGGAGAAACTTTTACTCTGGTTTCTCAGTCTGTTTCCTAGTGCGGGTTTGAAGTTCTTGCAGTTTTCACTGTAAAACCGAGTTGGAGCTAGTACCCCCCCATATATATATATGGAGTGAAGTTTGCATCTGAAAAGAAACTTTGTGTTCCCAACAAGCTAGGTGAAGAACGGCTTTCACACACACTTATCTATCAGAACTGAGCATGTGGAGAGACGTTCGTTCATCTAGCACAAAGGGAACGGGTTACAGGGGAAACTTTTACTCTGGTTTCTCAGGCAGTTTCCTAGTGCCGGTTTGAAGTTCCTGCAGTTTTCACTGTAAAACCGAGTTGGAATTGTAACTACCCTTATATAAGTATGGAGTGAAGTTTGCAACTGAAAAGAAACTTTGTGTTCCCAACAAGCTAGGTGAAGAACGGCTTTCACACACACATATCTCTCAGAAATGAGCATGTGGAGAGACGTTCGTTCATCTAGCACAAAGGGAACAGGTTGCAGGAGAAATTTTACTGTGGTTTCTCAGTCTGTTTCCTAGTGCCGATTTGAAGTTCCTGCAGTTTTCACTGTAAAATCATTTTGGAGCTAGTACCTCCCCATATATATGTATGGAGTGGAGTTTGCAACTGAAAACAAACTTTGTGTTCCCAAAAAGCTAGGTGAAGGACGGCTTTCACACACACTTATCTCTCAGAACTGAGCATGTGGAGAGACGTTCGTTCATCTAGCACAAAGGGAACGGGTTGCAGGAGAAACTTTTACTCTGGTTTCTCAGGCAGTTTCCTAGTGCCGGTTTGAAGTTCCTGCAGTTTTCACTGTAAAACCGAGTTGGAATTGTAACTCCCCTTATATATATATGGAGTGGAGTTTGCAACTGAAAAGAAACTTTGTGTTCCCAACAAGCTAGGTGAAGAACGGCTTTCACACACACTTATCTCTCAGAACTGATCATGTGGAGAGACGTTCGTTCATCTAGCACAAAGGGAACAGCTTGCAGGAGAAATTTTACTGTGGTTTCTCAGTCTGTTTCCTAGTGCCGATTTGAAGTTCCTGCAGTTTTCACTGTAAAACCGTTTTGGAGCTAGTACTTTCCCATATATATGTATGGAGTGGAGTTTGCAACTGAAAAGAAACTTTGTGTTCCCAACAAGCTACGTGAAGGACGGCTTTCACACACACATATCTCTCAGAACTGAGCATGTGGAGAGACGTTCGTTCATCTAGCACAAAGGGAACAGCTTGCAGGAGAAATTTTACTGTGGTTTCTCAGTCTGTTTCCTAGTGCCGATTTGAAGTTCCTGCAGTTTTCACTGTAAAACCGTTTTGGAGCTAGTACCTCCCCATATATATGTATGGAGTGGAATTTGCAACTGAAAAGAAACTTTGTGTTCCCAACAAGCTAGGTGAAGGACGGCTTTCACACACACACATCTCTCAGAATTTTGCATGTGGAGAGACGTTCGTTCGTCTAGCACAAAGGGAACGGGTTACAGGGGAAACTTTTACTCTGGTTTCTCAGGCAGTTTCCTAGTGCCGGTTTGAAGTTCCTGCAGTTTTCACTGTAAAACCGAGTTGGAATTGTAACTCCCCTTATATATGTATGGAGTGGAGTTTGCAACTGAAAAGAAACTTTGTGTTCCCAACAAGCTTGGTGAAGGACGGGTTTCACACACACACATCTCTCAGAACTTTGCATGTGGAGAGACGTTCGTTCATCTAGCACAAAGGGAACGGGTTACAGGAGAAACTTTTACTCTGGTTTCTCAGTCTGTTTCCTAGTGCCGGTTTGAAGTTCCTGCAGTTTTCACTGTAAAACCGAGTTGGAGCTAGTACCTCCCCATATATATGTATGGAGTGGAGTTTGCAACTGAAAAGAAACTTTGTGTTCCCAACAAGCTAGGTGAAGGACGGCTTTCACACACACTTATCTCTCAGAACTGAGCATGTGGAGAGACGTTCGTTCATCTAGCACAAAGGGAACGGTTTACAGGAGAAACTTTTACTCTGGTTTCTTAGTCTGTTTCCTAGTGCCGGTTTGAAGTTCCTGCAGTTTTCACTGTAAAACAGAGTTGGAGCTAGTACCTCCCCATATATATGTATGGAGTGGAGTTTGCAACTGAAAAGAAACTTTGTGTTCCCAACAAGGTTGGTGAAGGACGACTTTCACACACACACATCTCTCAGAACTTTGCATGTGGAGAGACGTTCGTTCATCTAGCAAAAAGGGAACGGGTTGCAGGAGAAACCTTTACTCTGGTTTCTCAGTCTGTTTCCTAGTGCCGGTTTGAATTCCTGCAGTTTTCACTGTAAAACCGAGTTGGAGCTAGTACCTCCCCATATATATGTATGAAGTGGAGTTGGCAACTGAAAAGAAACTTTGTGTTCCCAACAAGCTAGGTGAAGGACGGCTTTCACACACACTTATATCTCAGAACTGAGCATGTAGAGGGACCTTCGTTCATCTAGCACAACGGGAACGGGTTGCAGGAGAAACTTTTACTCTGGTTTCTCAGTCGGTTTCCTAGTGCCGGTTTGAAGTTCCTGCAGTTTTCACTGTAAAACAGAGTTGGAGCTAGTACCTCCCCATATATATGTATGGAGTGGAGTTTGCAACTGAAAAGAAACTTTGTGTTCCCGACAAGCTTGGTGAAGAACGGCTTTCACACACACTTATCTCTCAGAACTGAGCATGTGAAGAGACGTTCGTTCATCTAACACAAAGGGAACAGGTTGCAGGGGAAACTTTTACTCTGGATTCTCAGTCTGTTTCCTACTGCCGGTTTGAAGTTCCTGCAGTTTTCACTGTAAAACCGGGTTGGATCTAGTACCTCCCCACATATATGTATGGAGTGGAGTTTGCATCTGAAAAGAAACTTTGTGTTCCCACACGTTAGGTGAAGGACGGCTTTCAAACACACTTATCTCTCAGAACTGAGCATGTGGAGAGACGTTCGTTCATCTAGCACAAAGGGAACGGGTTGCAGGAGAAACTTTTACTCTGGTTTCTCAGTCTGTTTCCTAGTGCGGGTTTGAAGTTCTTGCAGTTTTCACTGTAAAACCGAGTTGGAGCTAGTACCTCCCCATATATATGTATGGAGTGGAGTTTGCATCTGAAAAGAAACTTTGTGTTCCCAACAAGCTAGGTGAAGAACGGCTTTCACACACACTTATCTCTCAGAATTGAGCATGTGGAGAGACGTTCGTTCATCTAGCACAAAGGGAACGGGTTACAGGGGAAACTTTTACTCTGGTTTCTCAGGCAGTTTCCTAGTGCCGGTTTGAAGTTCCTGCAGTTTTCACTGTAAAACCGAGTTGGAATTGTAACTACCCTTATATATGTATGGAGTGAAGTTTGCAACTGAAAAGAAACTTTGTGTTCCCAACAAGCTAGGTGAAGAACGGCTTTCACACACACTTATCTCTCAGAACTGAGCATGTGGAGAGACGTTCGTTCATCTAGCACAAAGGGAACAGGTTGCAGGAGAAATTTTACTGTGGTTTCTCAGTCTGTTTCCTAGTGCCGATTTGAAGTTCCTGCAGTTTTCACTGTAAAATCGTTTTGGAGCTAGTACCTCCCCATATATATGTATGGAGTGGAGTTTGCAACTGAAAAGAAACTTTGTGTTCCCAACAAGCTAGGTGAAGGACGGCTTTCACACTCACACATCTCTCAGAATTTTGCATGTAGAGAGAATTTCGTTCATCTAGCACAAAGGGAACGGGTTGCAGGAGAAACTTTTACTCTGGTTTCTCAGTCTGTTTCCTAGTGCCGGTTTGAAGTTCCTGCAGTTTTCACTGTAAAATCGAGTTGTAGCTAGTACCTCCCCATATATATATATTGAGTGGAGTTTGCAACTGAAAAGAAACTTTGTGTTCCCTACAAGCTAGGTGAAGGACGGCTTTCACACACACTTTTATCTCAGAACTGAGCATGTGGAGTGACGTTCGTTCATCTAGCACAAAGGGAACGGGTTGCAGGAGAAACTTTTACTCTGGTTTCTCAGTCTGTTTCCTTGTGCCGGTTTGAAGTTCCTGCAGTTTTCACTGTAAAACCGAGTTGGAGCTAGTACCTTCCCATATATATGTATGGATTGGAGTTTGCAACTGAAAAGAAACTTTGTGTTCCCAACAAGCTAGGTGAAGGACGGCTTTCACACACACTTATCTCTCAGAACTGAGCATGTGGAGAGACGTTCGTTCATCTAGCACAAAGGGAACGGGTTACAGGAGAAATTTTATTCTGGTTTCTCAGGCAGTTTCCTAGTGTCGTTTTGAAGTTCCTGCAGTTTTCACTGTAAAACCGAGTTGGAGCTAGTACCTCCCCATATATATGTATGGAGTGGAGTTTGCAACTGAAAAGAAACTTTGTGTTCCCAACAAGCTAGGTGAAGAACGGCTTTCACACACACTTATCTCTCAGAACTGATCATGTGGAGAGACGTTCGTTCATCTAGCACAAAGGGAACAGGTTGCAGGAGAAATTTTACTGTGGTTTCTCAGTCTGTTTCCTAGTGCCGATTTGAAGTTCCTGCAGTTTTCACTGTAAGAACGTTTTGGAGCTAGTACCTCCCCATATATATGTATGGAGTGGAGTTTGCAACTGAAAAGACACTTTGTGTTCCCAAGAAGCTAGGTGAAGGACGGCTTTCACACACACACATCTCTCAGAATTTTGCATGTGGAGAGACGTTCGTTCATCTAGCACAAAGGGAACGGGTTGCTGGAGAAACTTTTACTCTGGTTTCTCAGTCTCTTTCCTAGTGCCGGATTGAAGTTCCTACAGTTTTCACTGTAAAATCGAGTTGGAGCTAGTACCTCCCCATATATATATATTGAGTGGACTTTGCAACTGAAAAGAAACTTTGTGTTCCCTACAAGCTAGGTGAAGGACGGCTTTCACACACACTTATATCTCAGAACTGAGCATGTGGAGGGACGTTCGTTCATCTAGCACAAAGGGAACGGGTTGCAGGAGAAATTTTTACTCTGGTTTCTCAGTCTGTTTCCTAGTGCCGGTTTGAAGTTCCTGCAGTATTCACTGTAAAACCGAGTTGGAGCTAGTACCTTCCCATATATATGTATGGATTGGGGTTTGCATCTGAAAAGAAACTTTGTGTTCCCAACAAGCTAGGTGAAGGACGGCTTTCACACACACTTATCCCTCAGAACTGAGCATGTGGAGAGACGTTCGTTCATCTATCACAAAGGGAACGGGTTACAGGAGAAACTTTTACTCTGGTTTCTCAGGCAGTTTCCTAGTGCCGGTTTGAAGTTCCTGCAGTTTTCACTGTAAAACCGAGTTGGAATTGTAACTCCCCTTATATATGTATGGAGTGGAGTTTGCAACTGAAAAGAAACTTTGTGTTCCCAACAAGCTTGGTGAAGGACGGCTTTCACACACACACATCTCTCAGAACTTTGCATGTGGAGAGACGTTCGTTCATCTAGCACAAAGGGAACGGGTTGCAGGAGAAACTTTTACTCTGGTTTCTCAGTCTGTTTCCTAGTGCCGGTTTGAAGTTCCTGCAGTTTTCACTGTAAAACCGAGTTGGAGCTAGTACCTCCCCATATATATGTATGGTGTGGAGTTTGCAACTGAAAACAAACTTTGTGTTCCCAACAAGCTAGGTTAAGGACGGCTTTCACAAACACTTATATCTCAGAACTGAGCATGTTGAGGGAAGTTCGTTCATATAGCACAAATTGAACGGGTTGCAGGAGAAACTTTTACTCTGGTTTCTCAGTCTGTTTCCTAGTGCCGGTTTGAAGTTCCTGCAGTTTTCACTGTAAAATCGAGTTGGAGCTAGTACCACCCCATATATATATATTGAGTGGAGTTTGCAACTGAAAAGAAACTTTGTGTTCCCAACAAGCTAGGTGAAGTACGGCTTTCACACACACTTATCTCTCAGAACTGAGCATGTGAAGAGACGTTCGTTCATCTAGCACAAAGGGAACAGGTTGCAGGGGAAACTTTTACTCTGGTTTCTCAGTCTGTTTCCTACTGCCGGTTTGAAGTTCCTGCAGTTTTCACTGTAAAACCGGGTTGGATCTAGTACCTCCCCACATATATGTATGGAGTGGAGTTTGCATCTGAAAAGAAACTTTGTGTTCCCAACACGTTAGGTGAAGGACGGCTTTCAAACACACTTATCTCTCAGAACTGAGCATGTGGAGAGACGTTCGTTCATCTAGCACAAATGGAACGGGTTGCAGGAGAAACTTTTATTCTGGTTTCTCAGTCTGTTTCCTAGTGCGGGTTTGAAGTTCTTGCAGTTTTCACTGTAAAACCGAGTTGGAGCTAATACCTCCCCATATATATGTATGGAGTGGAGTTTGCATCTGAAAAGAAACTTTGTGTTCCCAACAAGCTAGGTGAAGAACGGCTTTCACACACACTTATCTCTCAGAACTGAGCATGTGGAGAGACGTTCGTTCATCTAGCACAAAGGGAACGGGTTACAGGGGAAACTTTTACTCTGGTTTCTCAGGCAGTTTCCTAGTGCCGGTTTGAAGTTCCTGCAGTTTTCACTGTAAAACCGAGTTGGAATTGTAACTACCCTTATATATGTATGGAGTGAAGTTTGCAACTGAAAAGAAACTTTGTGTTCCCAGCAAGCTAGGTGAAGAACGGCTTTCACACACACTTATCTCTCAGAACTGAGCATGTGGAGAGACGTTCGTTCATCTAGCACAAAGGGAACAGGTTGCAGGAGAAATTTTACTGTGGTTTCTCAGTCTGTTTCCTAGTGCCGATTTGAAGTTCCTGCAGTTTTCACTGTAAAACCGTTTTGGAGCTAGTACCTCCCCATATATATGTATAGAGTGGAGTTTGCAACTGAAAAGAAACTTTGTGTTCCCAACAAGCTAGGTGAAGGACGGCTTTCACACACACACATCTCTCAGAATTTTGCATGTGGAGAGACGTTCGTTCATCTAGCACAAAGGGAACGGGTTGCAGGAGAAACTTTTACTCTGGTTTCTCAGTCTGTTTCCTAGTGCCGGTTTGAAGTTCCTGCAGTTTTCAATGTAAAATCGAGTTGGAGCTAGTACCTCCCAATATATATATATTGAGTGGAGTTTGCAACTGAAAAGAAACTTTGTGTTCCCTACAAGCTAGGTGAAGGACGGCTTTCACACACACTTATATCTCAGAACTGAGCATGTGGAGGGACGTTCGTTCATCTAGCACAAAGGGAACGGGTTGCAGGAGAAACTTTTACTCTGGTTTCTCAGTCTGTTTCCTAGTGCCGGTTTGAAGTTCCTGCAGTTTTCACTGTAAAACCGAGTTGGAGCTAGTACCTTCCCATATATATGTATGGATTGGAGTTTGCATCTGAAAAGAAACTTTGTGTTCCCAACAAGCTAGGTGAAGAACGGCTTTCACACACACTTATCTCTCAGAACTGAGCATGTGGAGAGACGTTCGTTCATCTAGCACAAAGGGAACGGGTTACAGGGGAAACTTTTACTCTGGTTTCTCATGCAGTTTCCTAGTGCCGGTTTGAAGTTCCTGCAGTTTTCACTGTAAAACCGAGTTGGAATTGTAACTACCCTTATATTTGTATGGAGTGGAGTTTGCAACTGAAAAGAAACTTTGTGTTCCCAACAAGCTAGGTGAAGAACGGCTTTCACACACACTTATCTCTCAGAACTGAGCATGTGGAGAGACGTTCGTTCATCTAGCACAAAGGGAACTGGTTGCAGGAGAAATTTTACTGTGGTTTCTCAGTCTGTTTCCTAGTGCCGATTTGAAGCTCCTGCAGTTTTCACTGTAAAACCGTTTTGGAGCTAGTACCTCCCCATATATATGTATGGAGTGGAGTTTGCAACTGAAAAGAAACTTTGTGTTCCTAACAAGCTAGGTGAAGGACGGCTTTCACACACACACATCTCTCAGAATTTTGCATGTTGAGAGACGTTCGTTCATCTAGCACAAAGGGAACGGTTTGCAGGAGAACTTTTACTCTGGTTTCTCAGTCTGTTTCCTAGTGCCGGTTTGAAGTTCCTGCAGTTTTCACTGTAAAATCGAGTTGGAGCTAGTACCTCCCCATATATATATATTGAGTGGAGTTTGGAACTGAAAAGAAACTTTGTGTTCCCTACAAGCTAGGTGAAGGACGGATTTCACACACAATTATATCTCAGAACTGAGCATGTGGAGGGACGTTCGTTCATCTAGCACAACGGGAACGGGTTGCAGGAGAAACTTTTACTCTGGTTTCTCAGTCTGATTCCTAGTGCCGGTTTGAAGTTCCTGCAGTTTTCACTGTAAAATCGGGTTGGAGCTAGTAACTCCCCATATATATATATTGAGTGGAGTTTGCAACTGAAAAGAAACTTTGTGTTGCCAACAAGCTAGGTGAAGGACGGCTTTCACACACACTTATCTCTCAGAACTGAGCATGTGGAGAGACGTTCGTTCATCTAGCACAAAGGGAACGGGTTACAGGAGAAACTTTTACTCTGGTTTCTCAGGCAGTTTCCTAGTGCCGGTTTGAAGTTCCTGCAGTTTTCACTGTAAAACCGAGTTGGAATTGTAACTCCCCTTATATATGTATGGAGTGGAGTTTGCAACTGAAATGAAACTTTGTGTTCCCAACAAGGTAGGTGAAGAACGGCTTTCACACACACTTATCTCTCAGAACTGATCATGTGGAGAGACGTTCGTTCATCTAGCACAAAGGGAACAGGTTGCAGGAGAAATTTTACTGTGGTTTCTCAGTCTGTTTCCTAGTGCCGATTTGAAGTTCCTGCAGTTTTCACTGTAAAACCGTTTTGGAGCTAGTACCTCCCCATATATATGTATGGATTGGAGTTTGCAACTGAAAAGAAACTTTGTGTTCCCAACAAGCTAGGTGAAGGACGGCTTTCACACACACACATCTCTCAGAATTTTGCATGTTGAGAGACGTTCGTTCATCTAGCACAAAGGGAACGGGTTGCAGGGGAAACATTTACTCTGGTTTCTCAGTCTGTTTCCTAGTGCCGGTTTGAAGTTCCTGCAGTTTTCACTGTAAAATCGAGTTGGAGCTAGTACCTCCCCATATATATATATTGAGTGGAGTTTGCAACTGAAAAGAAACTTTGTGTTCCCTACAAGCTAGGTGAAGGACGGCTTTCACACACACTTATATCTCAGAACTGAGCATGTGGAGGGACTTTCGTTCATCTAGCACAAAGGGAACGGGTTGCAGGAGAAACTTTTACTCTGGTTTCTCAGTCTGTTTCCTAGTGCCGGTTTGAAGTTCCTGCAGTATTCATTGTAAAACCGAGTTGGAGCTAGTACCTTCCCATATATATGTATGGATTGGAGTTTGCAACTGAAAAGAAACTTTGTGTTCCCAACAAGCTAGGTGAAGGACGGCTTTCACACACACTTATCTCTCAGAACTGAGCATGTGGAGAGACGTTCGTTCATCTAGCACAAAGGGAACGGGTAACAGGAGAAACTTTTACTCTGGTTTCTCAGGCAGTTTCCTAGTGCCGGTTTGAAGTTCCTGCAGTTTTCACTGTAAAACCGAGTTGGAATTGTAACTCCCCTTATATATGTATGGAGTGGAGTTTGCAACTGAAAAGAAACTTTGTGTTCCCAACAAGCTAGGTGAAGGACGGCTTTCACACACACACATCTCTCAGAATTTTGCATGTGGAGAGACGTTCGTTCATCTAGCACAAAGGGAACGGGTTGCTGGAGAAACTTTTACTCTGGTTTCTCAGTCTCTTTCCTAGTGCCGGTTTGAAGTTCCTGCAGTTTTCACTGTAAAATCGAGTTGGAGCTAGTACCTCCCCATATATATATATTGAGTGGACTTTGCAACTGAAAAGAAACTTTGTGTTCCCTACAAGCTAGGTGAAGGACGGCTTTCACACACACTTATATCTCAGAACTGAGCATGTGGAGGGACGTTCGTTCATCTAGCACAAAGGGAACGGGTTGCAGGAGAAATTTTTACTCTGGTTTCTCAGTCTGTTTCCTAGTGCCGGTTTGAAGTTCCTGCAGTATTCACTGTAAAACCGAGTTGGAGCTAGTACCTTCCCATATATATGTATGGATTGGGGTTTGCATCTGAAAAGAAACTTTGTGTTCCCAACAAGCTAGGTGAAGGACGGCTTTCACACACACTTATCCCTCAGAACTGAGCATGTGGAGAGACGTTCGTTCATCTAGCACAATGGGAACGGGTTACAGGAGAAACTTTTACTCTGGTTTCTCAGGCAGTTTCCTAGTGCCGGTTTGAAGTTCCTGCAGTTTTCACTGTAAAACCGAGTTGGAATTGTAACTCCCCTTATATATGTATGGAGTGGAGTTTGCAACTGAAAAGAAACTTTGTGTTCCCAACAAGCTTGGTGAAGGACGGCTTTCACACACACACATCTCTCAGAACTTTGCATGTGGAGAGACGTTCGTTCATCTAGCACAAAGGGAACGGGTTGCAGGAGAAACTTTTACTCTGGTTTCTCAGTCTGTTTCCTAGTGCCGGTTTGAAGTTCCTGCAGTTTTCACTGTAAAACCGAGTTGGAGCTAGTACCTCCCCATATATATGTATGGTGTGGAGTTTGCAACTGAAAACAAACTTTGTGTTCCCAACAAGCTAGGTTAAGGACGGCTTTCACACACACTTATATCTCAGAACTGAGCATGTTGAGGGAAGTTCGTTCATATAGCACAAAGTGAACGAGTTGCAGGAGAAACTTTTACTCTGGTTTCTCAGTCTGTTTCCTAGTGCCGGTTTGAAGTTCCTGCAGTTTTCACTGTAAAATCGAGTTGGAGCTAGTACCATCCCATATATATATATTGAGTGGAGTTTGCAACTGAAAAGAAACTTTGTGTTCCCAACAAGCTAGGTGAAGAACGGCTTTCACACACACTTATCTCTCAGAACTGAGCATGTGAAGAGACGTTCGTTCATCTAGCACAAAGGGAACAGGTTGCAGGGGAAACTTTTACTCTGGTTTCTCAGTCTGTTTCCTACTGCCGGTTTGAAGTTCCTGCAGTTTTCACTGTAAAACCGGGTTGGATCTAGTACCTCCCCACATATATGTATGGAGTGGAGTTTGCATCTGAAAAGAAACTTTGTGTTCCCAACACGTTAGGTGAAGGACGGCTTTCAAACACACTTATCTCTCATAACTGAGCATGTGGAGAGACGTTCGTTCATCTAGCACAAATGGAACGGGTTGCAGGAGAAACTTTTATTCTGGTTTCTCAGTCTGTTTCCTAGTGCGGGTTTGAAGTTCTTGCAGTTTTCACTGTAAAACTGAGTTGGAGCTAATACCTCCCCATATATATGTATGGAGTGGAGTTTGCATCTGAAAAGAAACTTTGTGTTCCCAACAAGCTAGGTGAAGAACGGCTTTCACACACACTTATCTCTCAGAACTGAGCATGTGGAGAGACGTTCGTTCATCTAGCACAAAGGGAACGGGTTACAGGGGAAACTTTTACTCTGGTTTCTCAGGCAGTTTCCTAGTGCCGGTTTGAAGTTCCTGCAGTTTTCACTGTAAAACCGAGTTGGAATTGTAACTACCCTTATATATGTATGGAGTGAAGTTTGCAACTGAAAAGAAACTTTGTGTTCCCAGCAAGCTAGGTGAAGAACGGCTTTCACACACACTTATCCCTCAGAACTGAGCATGTGGAGAGACGTTCGTTCATCTAGCACAAAGGGAACAGGTTGCAGGAGAAATTTTACTGTGGTTTCTCAGTCTGTTTCCTAGTGCCGATTTGAAGTTCCTGCAGTTTTCACTGTAAAACCGTTTTGGAGCTAGTACCTCCCCATATATATGTATGGAGTGGAGTTTGCAACTGAAAAGAAACTTTGTGTTCCCAACAAGCTAGGTGAAGGACGGCTTTCACACACACACATCTCTCAGAATTTTGCATGTGGAGAGACGTTCGTTCATCTAGCACAAAGGGAACGGGTTGCAGGAGAAACTTTTACTCTGGTTTCTCAGTCTGTTTCCTAGTGCCGGTTTGAAGTTCCTGCAGTTTTCAATGTAAAATCGAGTTGGAGCTAGTACCTCCCCATATATATATATTGAGTGGAGTTTGCAACTGAAAAGAAACTTTGTGTTCCCTACAAGCTAGGTGAAGGACGGCTTTCACACACACTTATATCTCAGAACTTAGCATGTGGAGGGACGTTCGTTCATCTAGCACAAAGGGAACGGGTTGCAGGAGAAACTTTTACTCTGGTTTCTCAGTCTGTTTCCTAGTGCCGGTTTGAAGTTCCTGCAGTTTTCACTGTAAAACCGAGTTGGAGCTAGTACCTTCCCATATATATGTATGGATTGGAGTTTGCAACTGAAAAGAATCTTTGTGTTCCCAACAAGCTAGGTGAAGGACGGCTTTCACACACACTTATCTCTCAGAACTGAGCATGTGGAGAGACGTTCGTTCATCTAGCACAAAGGGAACGGGTTACAGGAGAAACTTTTACTCTGGTTTCTCAGGCAATTTCCTAGTGCCGGTTTGAAGTTCCTGCAGTTTTCACTGTAAAACCGAGTTGGAATTGTAACTCCCCTTATATATGTATGGAGTGGAGTTTGCAACTGAAAAGAAACTTTGTGTTCCCAACAAGCTAGGTGAAGAACGGCTTTCACACACACTTATCTCTCAGAACTGATCATGTGGAGAGACTTTCGTTCATCTAGCACAAATGGAACAGGTTGCAGGAGAAATTTTACTGTGGTTTCTCAGTCTGTTTCCTAGTGCCGATTTGAAGTTCCTGCAGTTTTCACTGTAAAACCGTTTTGGCGCTAGTACCTCCCCATATATATGTATGGAGTGGAGTTTGCATCTGAAAAGAAACTTTGTGTTCCCAACAAGCTAGGTGAAGAACGGCTTTCACACACACTTATCTCTCAGAACTGAGCATGTGGAGAGACGTTCGTTCATCTAGCACAAAGGGAACGGGTTACAGGGGAAACTTTTACTCTGGTTTCTCATGCAGTTTCCTAGTGCCGGTTTGAAGTTCCTGCAGTTTTCACTGTAAAACCGAGTTGGAATTGTAACTACCCTTATATTTGTATGGAGTGAAGTTTGCAACTGAAAAGAAACTTTGTGTTCCCAACAAGCTAGGTGAAGAACGGCTTTCACACACACTTATCTCTCAGAACTGATCATGTGGAGAGACGTTCGTACATCTAGCACAAAGGGAACAGGTTGCAGGAGAAATTTTACTGTGGTTTCTCAGTCTGTTTCCTAGTGCCGATTTGAAGTTCCTGCAGTTTTCACTGTAAAACCGTTTTGGAGCTAGTACCTCCCCATATATATGTATGGAGTGGAGTTTGCAACTGAAAAGAAACTTTGTGTTCCTAACAAGCTAGGTGAAGGACGGCTTTCACACACACACATCTCTCAGAATTTTGCATGTGGAGAGACGTTCGTTCATCTAGCAAAAAGGGAACGGGTTGCAGGAGAAATTTTACTCTGGTTTCTCAGTCTGTTTCCTAGTGCCGGTTTGAAGTTCCTGCAGTTTTCACTGTAAAACCGAGTTGGAATTGTAACTCCCCTTATATATGTATGGACTGGAGTTTGCAACTGAAAAGAAACTTTGTGTTCCCAACAAGGTAGGTGAAGAACGGCTTTCACACACACTTATCTCTCAGAACTGATCATGTGGAGAGACGTTCGTTCATCTAGCACAAAGGGAACAGGTTGCAGGAGAAATTTTACTGTGGTTTCTCAGTCTGTTTCCTAGTGCCGATTTGAAGTTCCTGCAGTTTTCACTGTAAAACCGTTTTGGAGCTAGTACCTCCCCATATATATGTATGGAGTGGAGTTTGCAACTGAAAAGAAACTTTGTGTTCCCAACAAGCTAGGTGAAGGACGGCTTTCACACACACACATCTCTCAGAATTTTGCATGTTGAGAGACGTTCGTTCATCTAGCACAAAAGGAACGGGTTGCAGGAGAAACTTTTACTCTGGTTTCTCAGTCTGTTTCCTAGTGCCGGTTTGAAGTTCCTGCAGTTTTCACTGTAAAATCGAGTTGGAGCTAGTACCTCCCCATATATATATATTGAGTGGAGTTTGCAACTGAAAAGAAACTTTGTGTTCCCTACAAGCTAGGTGAAGGACGGCTTTCACACACACTTATATCTCAGAACTGAGCATGTGGAGGGACTTTCGTTCATCTAGCACAAAGGGAACGGGTTGCAGGAGAAACTTTTACTCTGGTTTCTCAGTCTGTTTCCTAGTGCCGGTTTGAAGTTCCTGCAGTATTCACTGTAAAACCGAGTTGGAGCTAGTACCTTCCCATATATATGTATGGATTGGAGTTTGCAACTGAAAAGAAACTTTGTGTTCCCAACAAGCTAGGTGAAGGACGGCTTTCACACACACTTATCTCTCAGAACTGAGCATGTGGAGAGACGTTCGTTCATCTAGCACAAAGGGAACGGGTAACAGGAGAAACTTTTACTCTGTTTTCTCAGGCAGTTTCCTAGTGCCGGTTTGAAGTTCCTGCAGTTTTCACTGTAAAACCGAGTTGGAATTGTAACTCCCCTTATATATGTATGGAGTGGAGTTTGCAACTGAAAAGAAACTTTGTGTTCCCAACAAGCTAGGTGAAGAACGGCTTTCACACACACTTATCTTTCAGAACTGATCATGTGGAGAGACGTTCGTTCATCTAGCACAAAGGGAACAGGTTGCAGGAGAAATTTTACTCTGGTTTCTCAGTCTGTTTCCTAGTGCCGGTTTGAAGTTCCTGCAGTTTTCACTGTAAAACCGTGTTGGAGCTTGTACCTCCCCATATATATGTATGGAGTGGAGTTTGCAACTGAAAAGAAACTTTGTGTTCCCAACAAGCTAGGTGAAGGACGGCTTTCACACACACACATCTCTCAGAATTTTGCATGTGGGGAGACGTTCGTTCATCTAGCACAAAGGGAACGGGTTGCAGGAGAAACTTTTACTCTGGTTTCTCAGTCTGTTTCCTAGTGCCGGTTTGAACTTCCTGCAGTTTTCACTGTAAAACCGAGTTGAAGCTAGAACCTCCCCATATATATGTATGGTGTGGAGTTTGCAACTGAAAAGAAACTTTGTGTTCCCCACAAGCTAGGTGAAGGACGGCTTTCACACACACTTATATCTCAGAACTGAGCATGTGGAGGGACGTTCGTTCATATAGCACAAAGAGAACGGGTTGCAGGAGAAACTTTTACTCTGGTTTCTCAGTCTGTTTCCTAGTGCCGGTTGGAAGTTCCTGCAGTTTTCACTGTAAAATCGAGTTGGAGCTAGTACTTCCCCATATATATATATTGAGTGGAGTTTGCAACTGAAAAGAAACTTTGTGTTCCCAACAAGCTAGTTGAAGAACGGCTTTCACACACACTTATCTCTCAGAACTGAGCATGTGGAGAGACGTTCGTTCATCTAGCACAAAGGGAACGGGTTACAGGGGAAACTTTTACTCTGGTTTCTCATGCAGTTTCCTAGTGCCGGTTTGAAGTTCCTGCAGTTTTCACTGTAAAACCGAGTTGGAATTGTAACTACCCTTATAATTGTATGGAGTGAAGTTTGCAACTGAAAAGAAACTTTGTGTTCCCAACAAGCTAGGTGAAGAACGGCTTTCACACACACTTATCTCTCAGAACTGAGCATGTGGAGAGACGTTCGTTCATCTAGCACAAAGGGAACTGGTTGCAGGAGAAATTTTACTGTGGTTTCTCAGTCTGTTTCCTAGTGCCGATTTGAAGTTCCTGCAGTTTTCACTGTAAAACCGTTTTGGAGCTAGTACCTCCCCATATATATGTATGGAGTGGAGTTTGCAACTGAAAAGAAACTTTGTGTTCCTAACAAGCTAGGTGAAGGACGGCTTTCACACACACACATCTCTCAGAATTTTGCATGTGGAGAGACGTTCGTTCATCTAGCAAAATGGGAACGGGTTGCAGGAGAAATTTTACTCTGGTTTCTCAGTCTGTTTCCTAGTGCCGGTTTGAAGTTCCTGCAGTTTTCACTGTAAAATCGATTTGGAGCTAGTACCTCCCCATATATATATATTGAGTGGAGTTTGCAACTGAAAAGAAACTTTGTGTTGCCAACAAACTAGGTGAAGGACGGCTTTCACACACACTTATCTCTCAGAACTGAGCATGTGGAGAGACGTTCGTTCATCTAGCACAAAGGGAACGGGTTACAGGAGAAACTTTTACTCTGGTTTCTCAGGCAGTTTCCTAGTGCCGGTTTGAAGTTCCTGCAGTTTTCACTGTAAAACCGAGTTGGAATTGTAACTCCCCTTATATATGTATGGACTGGAGTTTGCAACTGAAAAGAAACTTTGTGTTCCCAACAAGGTAGGTGAAGAACGGCTTTCACACACACTTATCTCTCAGAACTGATCATGTGGAGAGACGTTCGTTCATCTAGCACAAAGGGAACAGGTTGCAGGAGAAATTTTACTGTGGTTTCTCAGTCTGTTTCCTAGTGCCGATTTGAAGTTCCTGCAGTTTTCACTGTAAAACCGTTTTGGAGCTAGTACCTCCCCATATATATGTATGGAGTGGAGTTTGCAACTGAAAAGAAACTTTGTGTTCCCAACAAGCTAGGTGAAGGACGGCTTTCACACACACACATCTCTCAGAATTTTGCATGTTGAGAGACGTTCGTTCATCTAGCACAAAAGGAACGGGTTGCAGGAGAAACTTTTACTCTGGTTTCTCAGTCTGTTTCCTAGTGCCGGTTTGAAGTTCCTGCAGTTTTCACTGTAAAATCGAGTTGGAGCTAGTACCTCCCCATATATATATATTGAGTGGAGTTTGCAACTGAAAAGAAACTTTGTGTTCCCTACAAGCTAGGTGAAGGACGGCTTTCACACACACTTATATCTCAGAACTGAGCATGTGGAGGGACTTTCGTTCATCTAGCACAAAGGGAACGGGTTGCAGGAGAAACTTTTACTCTGGTTTCTCAGTCTGTTTCCTAGTGCCGGTTTGAAGTTCCTGCAGTATTCACTGTAAAACCGAGTTGGAGCTAGTACCTTCCCATATATATGTATGGATTGGAGTTTGCAACTGAAAAGAAACTTTGTGTTCCCAACAAGCTAGGTGAAGGACGGCTTTCACACACACTTATCTCTCAGAACTGAGCATGTGGAGAGACGTTCGTTCATCTAGCACAAAGGGAACGGGTAACAGGAGAAACTTTTACTCTGTTTTCTCAGGCAGTTTCCTAGTGCCGGTTTGAAGTTCCTGCAGTTTTCACTGTAAAACCGAGTTGGAATTGTAACTCCCCTTATATATGTATGGAGTGGAGTTTGCAACTGAAAAGAAACTTTGTGTTCCCAACAAGCTAGGTGAAGAACGGCTTTCACACACACTTATCTTTCAGAACTGATCATGTGGAGAGACGTTCGTTCATCTAGCACAAAGGGAACAGGTTGCAGGAGAAATTTTACTCTGGTTTCTCAGTCTGTTTCCTAGTGCCGGTTTGAAGTTCCTGCAGTTTTCACTGTAAAACCGTGTTGGAGCTAGTACCTCCCCATATATATGTATGGAGTGGAGTTTGCAACTGAAAAGAAACTTTGTGTTCCCAACAAGCTAGGTGAAGGACGGCTTTCACACACACACATCTCTCAGAATTTTGCATGTGGAGAGACGTTCGTTCATCTAGCACAAAGGGAACGGGTTGCAGGAGAAACTTTTACTCTGGTTTCTCAGTCTGTTTCCTAGTGCCGGTTTGAACTTCCTGCAGTTTTCACTGTAAAACCGAGTTGAAGCTAGAACCTCCCCATATATATGTATGGTGTGGAGTTTGCAACTGAAAAGAAACTTTGTGTTCCCCACAAGCTAGGTGAAGGACGGCTTTCACACACACTTATATCTCAGAACTGAGCATGTGGAGGGACGTTCGTTCATATAGCACAAAGAGAACGGGTTGCAGGAGAAACTTTTACTCTGGTTTCTCAGTCTGTTTCCTAGTGCCGGTTGGAAGTTCCTGCAGTTTTCACTGTAAAATCGAGTTGGAGCTAGTACCTCCCCATATATATATATTGAGTGGAGTTTGCAACTGAAAAGAAACTTAGTGTTCCCAACAAGCTAGTTGAAGAACGGCTTTCACACACACTTATCTCTCAGAACTGAGCATGTGAAGAGACTTTCGTTCATCTAGCACAAAGGGAACAGGTTGCAGTGGAAACTTTTAATCTGGTTTCTCAGTCTGTTTCCTAGTGCCCGTTTGAAGTTCCTGCAGTTTTCACTGTAAAACTGGGTTGGATCTAGTACCTCCCCACATATATGTATTTAGTGGAGTTTGCAACTGAAAAGAAACTTTGTGTTCCCAACAAGCTAGGTGAAGGACGGCTTTCACACACACTTATCTCTCAGAACTGAGCATGTGGAGAGACGTTCGTTCATCTAGCACATAGGGAACGGGTTGCAGGAGAAACTTTTACTCTGGTTTCTCAGTCTGTTTCCTAGTGCCGGTTTGAAGTTCCTGCAGTTTTCACTGTAAAACCGTTTTGGAGCTAGTACCTCCCCATATATATGTATGTAGTGGAGTTTGCAACTGAAAAGAAACTTTGTGTTCCCAACAAGCTAGGTGAAGGACGGCTTTCACACACACACATCTCTCAGAATTTTGCATGTGGAGAGACGTTCGTTCATCTAGCACTAAGGGAACGGGTTGCAGGAGAAACTTTTTCTCTGGTATCTCAGTCTGTTTCCTAGTGCCGTTGTGAAGTTCCTGCAGTTTTCACTTTAAAACGGAGTTGGAGCTAGTACATCCCCATATATATGTATGGTGTGGAGTTTTCAACTGAAAAGAAACTTTGTGTTCCCAACAAGCTAGGTGAAGGACGGCTTTCACACACACTTATCTCTCAGAACTGAGCATGTGGAGAGACGTTCGTTCATGTAGCACAAAGGGAACTGTTTACAGGAGAAACTTTTACTCTGGTTTCTCAGGCAGTTTCCTAGTGCGGTTTTGAAGTTCCTGCAGTTTTCACTGTAAAACCGAGTTGGAATTGTAACTCCCCTTATATATGTATGGTGTGGAGTTTGCAACTGAAAACAAACTTTGTGTTCCCAACAAGCTAAGTTAAGGACGGCTTTCACACACACTTATATCTCAGAACTGAGCATGTGGAGAGACGTTCGTTCATATAGCACAAAGTGAACGAGTTGCAGGAGAAACTTTTACTCTGGTTTCTCAGTCTGTTTCCTAGTGCCGGTTTGAAGTTCCTGCAGTTTTCACTGTAAAATCGAGTTGGAGCTAGTACCACCCCATATATATATATTGAGTGGAGTTTGCAACTGAAAAGAATCTTTGTGTTCCCAACAAGCTAGGTGAAGAACGGCTTTCACACACACATATCTCTCAGAACTGAGCATGTGAAGAGACGTTCGTTCATCTAACACAAAGGGAACAGGTTGCAGGGGAAACTTTTACTCTGGTTTCTCAGTCTGTTTCCTACTGCCGGTTTGAAGTTCCTGCAGTTTTCACTGTAAAACCGGGTTGATCTAGTACCTCCCGACATATATGTATGGAGTGGATTTTGCATCTGAAAAGAAACTTTGTGTTCCAAACACGTTAGGTGAAGGACGGCTTTCAAACACACTTATCTCTCAGAACTGAGCATGTGGAGAGACGTTCGTTCATCTAGCACAAAGGGAACGGGTTGCAGGAGAAACTTTTACTCTGGTTTCTCAGTCTGTTTCCTAGTGCGGGTTTGAAGTTCTTGCAGTTTTCACTGTAAAATCGAGTTGGAGCTAGTACTTCCCCATATATATGTATGGAGTGGAGTTTGCATCTGAAAAGAAACTTTGTGTTCCCAACAAGCTAGGTGAAGAACGGCTTTCACACACACTTATCTCTCAGAACTGAGCATGTGGAGAGACGTTCGTTCATCTAGCACAAAGGGAACGGGTTACAGGGGAAACTTTTACTCTGGTTTCTCAGGCAGTTTCCTAGTGCCGGTTTGAAGTTCCTGCAGTTTTCACTGTAAAACCGAGTTGGAATTGTAACTACCCTTATATATGTATGGAGTGAAGTTTGCAACTGAAAAGAAACTTTGTGTTCCCAACAAGCTAGGTGAAGAACGGCTTTCACACACACTTATCTCTCAGAACTGAGCATGTGGAGAGACGTTCGTTCATCTAGCACAAAGGGAACAGGTTGCAGGAGAAATTTTACTGTGGTTTCTCAGTCTGTTTCCTAGTGCCGATTTGAAGTTCCTGCAGTTTTCACTGTAAAATCGTTTTGGAGCTAGTACCTCCCCATATATATGTATGGAGTGGAGTTTGCAACTGAAAAGAAACTTTGTGTTCCCAACAAGCTAGGTGAAGGACGGCTTTCACACACACACATCTCTCAGAGTTTTGCATGTGGAGAGACGTTCGTTCATCTAGCACAAAGGGAACGGGTTGCAGGAGAAACTATTACTCTGGTTTCTCAGTCTGTTTCCTAGTGCCGGTTTGAAGTTCCTGCAGTTTTCACTGTAAAATCGAGTTGGAGCTAGTACCTCCCCATATATATATATTGAGTGGAGTTTGCAACTGAAAAGAAACTTTGTGTTCCCAACAAGCTAGGTGAAGGACGGCTTTCACACACACACATCTCTCAGAATTTTGCATGTGGAGAGACGTTCGTTCATCTAGCACAAAGGAACGGGTTGCAGGAGAAACTATTACTCTGGTTTCTCAGTCTGTTTCCTAGTGCCGGTTTGAAGTTCCTGCAGTTTTCACTGTAAAATCGAGTTGGAGCTAGTACCTCCCCATATATATATATTGAGTGGAGTTTGCAACTGAAAAGAAACTTTGTGTTCCCTACAAGCTAGGTGAAGGACGGCTTTCACACACACTTATATCTCAGAACTGAGCATGTGGAGGGACGTTCGTTCATCTAGCACAAAGGGAACGGTTTGCAGGAGAAATTTTTACTCTGGTTTCTCAGTCTGTTTCCTAGTGCCGGTTTGAAGTTCCTGCACTATTTACTGTAAAACCGAGTTGGAGCTAGTACCTTTCCATATATATGTATGGATTGGGGTTTGCATCTGAAAAGAAACTTTGTGTTCCCAACAAGCTAGGTGAAGGACGGCTTTCACACACACTTATCCCTCAGAACTGAGCATGTGGAGAGACTTTCGTTCATCTAGCACAAAGGGAACGGGTTACAGGAGAAACTTTTACTCTGGTTTCTCAGGCAGTTTCCTAGTGCCGGTTTGAAGTTCCTGCAGTTTTCACTGTAAAACCGAGTTGGAATTGTAACTCCCCTTATATATGTATGGAGTGGAGTTTGCAACTGAAAAGAAACTTTGTGTTCCCAACAAGCTAGGTGAAGAACGGCTTTCACACACACTTATCTTTCAGAACTGATCATGTGGAGAGACGTTCGTTCATCTAGCACAAAGGGAACAGGTTGCAGGAGAAATTTTACTCTGGTTTCTCAGTCTGTTTCCTAGTGCCGGTTTGAAGTTCCTGCAGTTTTCACTGTAAAACCGTGTTGGAGCTTGTACCTCCCCATATATATGTATGGAGTGGAGTTTGCAACTGAAAAGAAACTTTGTGTTCCCCACAAGCTAGGTGAAGGACGGCTTTCACACACACTTATATCTCAGAACTGAGCATGTGGAGGGACGTTCGTTCATATAGCACAAAGAGAACGGGTTGCAGGAGAAACTTTTACTCTGGTTTCTCAGTCTGTTTCCTAGTGCCGGTTGGAAGTTCCTGCAGTTTTCACTGTAAAATCGAGTTGGAGCTAGTACTTCCCCATATATATATATTGAGTGGAGTTTGCAACTGAAAAGAAACTTTGTGTTCCCAACAAGCTAGTTGAAGAACGGCTTTCACACACACTTATCTCTCAGAACTGAGCATGTGGAGAGACGTTCGTTCATCTAGCACAAAGGGAACGGGTTACAGGGGAAACTTTTACTCTGGTTTCTCATGCAGTTTCCTAGTGCCGGTTTGAAGTTCCTGCAGTTTTCACTGTAAAACCGAGTTGGAATTGTAACTACCCTTATAATTGTATGGAGTGAAGTTTGCAACTGAAAAGAAACTTTGTGTTCCCAACAAGCTAGGTGAAGAACGGCTTTCACACACACTTATCTCTCAGAACTGAGCATGTGGAGAGACGTTCGTTCATCTAGCACAAAGGGAACTGGTTGCAGGAGAAATTTTACTGTGGTTTCTCAGTCTGTTTCCTAGTGCCGATTTGAAGTTCCTGCAGTTTTCACTGTAAAACCGTTTTGGAGCTAGTACCTCCCCATATATATGTATGGAGTGGAGTTTGCAACTGAAAAGAAACTTTGTGTTCCTAACAAGCTAGGTGAAGGACGGCTTTCACACACACACATCTCTCAGAATTTTGCATGTGGAGAGACGTTCGTTCATCTAGCAAAAAGGGAACGGGTTGCAGGAGAAATTTTACTCTGGTTTCTCAGTCTGTTTCCTAGTGCCGGTTTGAAGTTCCTGCAGTTTTCACTGTAAAATCGATTTGGAGCTAGTACCTCCCCATATATATATATTGAGTGGAGTTTGCAACTGAAAAGAAACTTTGTGTTGCCAACAAACTAGGTGAAGGACGGCTTTCACACACACTTATCTCTCAGAACTGAGCATGTGGAGAGACGTTCGTTCATCTAGCACAAAGGGAACGGGTTACAGGAGAAACTTTTACTCTGGTTTCTCAGGCAGTTTCCTAGTGCCGGTTTGAAGTTCCTGCAGTTTTCACTGTAAAACCGAGTTGGAATTGTAACTCCCCTTATATATGTATGGACTGGAGTTTGCAACTGAAAAGAAACTTTGTGTTCCCAACAAGGTAGGTGAAGAACGGCTTTCACACACACTTATCTCTCAGAACTGATCATGTGGAGAGACGTTCGTTCATCTAGCACAAAGGGAACAGGTTGCAGGAGAAATTTTACTGTGGTTTCTCAGTCTGTTTCCTAGTGCCGATTTGAAGTTCCTGCAGTTTTCACTGTAAAACCGTTTTGGAGCTAGTACCTCCCCATATATATGTATGGAGTGGAGTTTGCAACTGAAAAGAAACTTTGTGTTCCCAACAAGCTAGGTGAAGGACGGCTTTCACACACACACATCTCTCAGAATTTTGCATGTTGAGAGACGTTCGTTCATCTAGCACAAAAGGAACGGGTTGCAGGAGAAACTTTTACTCTGGTTTCTCAGTCTGTTTCCTAGTGCCGGTTTGAAGTTCCTGCAGTTTTCACTGTAAAATCGAGTTGGAGCTAGTACCTCCCCATATATATATATTGAGTGGAGTTTGCAACTGAAAAGAAACTTTGTGTTCCCTACAAGCTAGGTGAAGGACGGCTTTCACACACACTTATATCTCAGAACTGAGCATGTGGAGGGACTTTCGTTCATCTAGCACAAAGGGAACGGGTTGCAGGAGAAACTTTTACTCTGGTTTCTCAGTCTGTTTCCTAGTGCCGGTTTGAAGTTCCTGCAGTATTCACTGTAAAACCGAGTTGGAGCTAGTACCTTCCCATATATATGTATGGATTGGAGTTTGCAACTGAAAAGAAACTTTGTGTTCCCAACAAGCTAGGTGAAGGACGGCTTTCACACACACTTATCTCTCAGAACTGAGCATGTGGAGAGACGTTCGTTCATCTAGCACAAAGGGAACGGGTAACAGGAGAAACTTTTACTCTGTTTTCTCAGGCAGTTTCCTAGTGCCGGTTTGAAGTTCCTGCAGTTTTCACTGTAAAACCGAGTTGGAATTGTAACTCCCCTTATATATGTATGGAGTGGAGTTTGCAACTGAAAAGAAACTTTGTGTTCCCAACAAGCTAGGTGAAGAACGGCTTTCACACACACTTATCTTTCAGAACTGATCATGTGGAGAGACGTTCGTTCATCTAGCACAAAGGGAACAGGTTGCAGGAGAAATTTTACTCTGGTTTCTCAGTCTGTTTCCTAGTGCCGGTTTGAAGTTCCTGCAGTTTTCACTGTAAAACCGTGTTGGAGCTAGTACCTCCCCATATATATGTATGGAGTGGAGTTTGCAACTGAAAAGAAACTTTGTGTTCCCAACAAGCTAGGTGAAGGACGGCTTTCACACACACACATCTCTCAGAATTTTGCATGTGGAGAGACGTTCGTTCATCTAGCACAAAGGGAACGGGTTGCAGGAGAAACTTTTACTCTGGTTTCTCAGTCTGTTTCCTAGTGCCGGTTTGAACTTCCTGCAGTTTTCACTGTAAAACCGAGTTGAAGCTAGAACCTCCCCATATATATGTATGGTGTGGAGTTTGCAACTGAAAAGAAACTTTGTGTTCCCCACAAGCTAGGTGAAGGACGGCTTTCACACACACTTATATCTCAGAACTGAGCATGTGGAGGGACGTTCGTTCATATAGCACAAAGAGAACGGGTTGCAGGAGAAACTTTTACTCTGGTTTCTCAGTCTGTTTCCTAGTGCCGGTTGGAAGTTCCTGCAGTTTTCACTGTAAAATCGAGTTGGAGCTAGTACCTCCCCATATATATATATTGAGTGGAGTTTGCAACTGAAAAGAAACTTAGTGTTCCCAACAAGCTAGTTGAAGAACGGCTTTCACACACACTTATCTCTCAGAACTGAGCATGTGAAGAGACTTTCGTTCATCTAGCACAAAGGGAACAGGTTGCAGTGGAAACTTTTAATCTGGTTTCTCAGTCTGTTTCCTAGTGCCCGTTTGAAGTTCCTGCAGTTTTCACTGTAAAACTGGGTTGGATCTAGTACCTCCCCACATATATGTATTTAGTGGAGTTTGCAACTGAAAAGAAACTTTGTGTTCCCAACAAGCTAGGTGAAGGACGGCTTTCACACACACTTATCTCTCAGAACTGAGCATGTGGAGAGACGTTCGTTCATCTAGCACATAGGGAACGGGTTGCAGGAGAAACTTTTACTCTGGTTTCTCAGTCTGTTTCCTAGTGCCGGTTTGAAGTTCCTGCAGTTTTCACTGTAAAACCGTTTTGGAGCTAGTACCTCCCCATATATATGTATGTAGTGGAGTTTGCAACTGAAAAGAAACTTTGTGTTCCCAACAAGCTAGGTGAAGGACGGCTTTCACACACACACATCTCTCAGAATTTTGCATGTGGAGAGACGTTCGTTCATCTAGCACTAAGGGAACGGGTTGCAGGAGAAACTTTTTCTCTGGTATCTCAGTCTGTTTCCTAGTGCCGTTGTGAAGTTCCTGCAGTTTTCACTTTAAAACGGAGTTGGAGCTAGTACATCCCCATATATATGTATGGTGTGGAGTTTTCAACTGAAAAGAAACTTTGTGTTCCCAACAAGCTAGGTGAAGGACGGCTTTCACACACACTTATCTCTCAGAACTGAGCATGTGGAGAGACGTTCGTTCATGTAGCACAAAGGGAACTGTTTACAGGAGAAACTTTTACTCTGGTTTCTCAGGCAGTTTCCTAGTGCGGTTTTGAAGTTCCTGCAGTTTTCACTGTAAAACCGAGTTGGAATTGTAACTCCCCTTATATATGTATGGTGTGGAGTTTGCAACTGAAAACAAACTTTGTGTTCCCAACAAGCTAAGTTAAGGACGGCTTTCACACACACTTATATCTCAGAACTGAGCATGTGGAGAGACGTTCGTTCATATAGCACAAAGTGAACGAGTTGCAGGAGAAACTTTTACTCTGGTTTCTCAGTCTGTTTCCTAGTGCCGGTTTGAAGTTCCTGCAGTTTTCACTGTAAAATCGAGTTGGAGCTAGTACCACCCCATATATATATATTGAGTGGAGTTTGCAACTGAAAAGAATCTTTGTGTTCCCAACAAGCTAGGTGAAGAACGGCTTTCACACACACATATCTCTCAGAACTGAGCATGTGAAGAGACGTTCGTTCATCTAACACAAAGGGAACAGGTTGCAGGGGAAACTTTTACTCTGGTTTCTCAGTCTGTTTCCTACTGCCGGTTTGAAGTTCCTGCAGTTTTCACTGTAAAACCGGGTTGATCTAGTACCTCCCGACATATATGTATGGAGTGGATTTTGCATCTGAAAAGAAACTTTGTGTTCCAAACACGTTAGGTGAAGGACGGCTTTCAAACACACTTATCTCTCAGAACTGAGCATGTGGAGAGACGTTCGTTCATCTAGCACAAAGGGAACGGGTTGCAGGAGAAACTTTTACTCTGGTTTCTCAGTCTGTTTCCTAGTGCGGGTTTGAAGTTCTTGCAGTTTTCACTGTAAAATCGAGTTGGAGCTAGTACTTCCCCATATATATGTATGGAGTGGAGTTTGCATCTGAAAAGAAACTTTGTGTTCCCAACAAGCTAGGTGAAGAACGGCTTTCACACACACTTATCTCTCAGAACTGAGCATGTGGAGAGACGTTCGTTCATCTAGCACAAAGGGAACGGGTTACAGGGGAAACTTTTACTCTGGTTTCTCAGGCAGTTTCCTAGTGCCGGTTTGAAGTTCCTGCAGTTTTCACTGTAAAACCGAGTTGGAATTGTAACTACCCTTATATATGTATGGAGTGAAGTTTGCAACTGAAAAGAAACTTTGTGTTCCCAACAAGCTAGGTGAAGAACGGCTTTCACACACACTTATCTCTCAGAACTGAGCATGTGGAGAGACGTTCGTTCATCTAGCACAAAGGGAACAGGTTGCAGGAGAAATTTTACTGTGGTTTCTCAGTCTGTTTCCTAGTGCCGATTTGAAGTTCCTGCAGTTTTCACTGTAAAATCGTTTTGGAGCTAGTACCTCCCCATATATATGTATGGAGTGGAGTTTGCAACTGAAAAGAAACTTTGTGTTCCCAACAAGCTAGGTGAAGGACGGCTTTCACACACACACATCTCTCAGAGTTTTGCATGTGGAGAGACGTTCGTTCATCTAGCACAAAGGGAACGGGTTGCAGGAGAAACTATTACTCTGGTTTCTCAGTCTGTTTCCTAGTGCCGGTTTGAAGTTCCTGCAGTTTTCACTGTAAAATCGAGTTGGAGCTAGTACCTCCCCATATATATATATTGAGTGGAGTTTGCAACTGAAAAGAAACTTTGTGTTCCCAACAAGCTAGGTGAAGGACGGCTTTCACACACACACATCTCTCAGAATTTTGCATGTGGAGAGACGTTCGTTCATCTAGCACAAAGGAACGGGTTGCAGGAGAAACTATTACTCTGGTTTCTCAGTCTGTTTCCTAGTGCCGGTTTGAAGTTCCTGCAGTTTTCACTGTAAAATCGAGTTGGAGCTAGTACCTCCCCATATATATATATTGAGTGGAGTTTGCAACTGAAAAGAAACTTTGTGTTCCCTACAAGCTAGGTGAAGGACGGCTTTCACACACACTTATATCTCAGAACTGAGCATGTGGAGGGACGTTCGTTCATCTAGCACAAAGGGAACGGTTTGCAGGAGAAATTTTTACTCTGGTTTCTCAGTCTGTTTCCTAGTGCCGGTTTGAAGTTCCTGCACTATTTACTGTAAAACCGAGTTGGAGCTAGTACCTTTCCATATATATGTATGGATTGGGGTTTGCATCTGAAAAGAAACTTTGTGTTCCCAACAAGCTAGGTGAAGGACGGCTTTCACACACACTTATCCCTCAGAACTGAGCATGTGGAGAGACTTTCGTTCATCTAGCACAAAGGGAACGGGTTACAGGAGAAACTTTTACTCTGGTTTCTCAGGCAGTTTCCTAGTGCCGGTTTGAAGTTCCTGCAGTTTTCACTGTAAAACCGAGTTGGAATTGTAACTCCCCTTATATATGTATGGAGTGGAGTTTGCAACTGAAAAGAAACTTTGTGTTCCCAACAAGCTTGGTGAAGGACGGCTTTCACACACACACATCTCTCAGAACTTTGCATGTGGAGAGACGTTCGTTCATCTAGCACAAAGGGAACGGGATGCAGGAGAAACTTTTACTCTGGTTTCTCAGTCTGTTTCCTAGTGCCGGTTTGAAGTTCCTGCAGTTTTCACTGTAAAACCGAGTTGGAGCTACTACCTCCCCATATATATGTATGGTGTGGAGTTTGCAACTGAAAACAAACTTTGTGTTTCCAACAAGCTAGGTTAAGGACGGCTTTCACACACACTTATATCTCAGAACTGAGCATGTTGAGGGAAGTTCGTTCATATAGCACAAAGTGAACGGGTTGCAGGAGAAACTTTTACTCTGGTTTCTCAGTCTGTTTCCTAGTGCCGGTTTGAAGTTCTTGCAGTTTTCACTGTAAAACCGAGTTGGAGCTAATACCTCCCATATATATGTATGGAGTGGAGTTTGCATCTGAAAAGAAACTTTGTGTTCCCAACAAGCTAGGTGAAGAACGGCTTTCACACACACTTATCTCTCAGAACTGAGCATGTGGAGAGACGTTCGTTCATCTAGCACAAAGGGAACGGGTTACAGGGGAAACTTTTATTCTGGTTTCTCAGGCAGTTTCCTAGTGCCGGTTTGAAGTTCCTGCAGTTTTCACTGTAAAACCGACTTGGAGCTAGTACCTCCCCATATATATGTATGGTGTGGAGTTTGCAACTGAAAACAAACTTTGTGTTCCCAACAAGCTAAGTTAAGGACGGCTTTCACACACACTTATATCTCAGAACTGAGCATGTGGAGGGACGTTCGTTCATATAGCACAAAGTGAACGGGTTGCAGGAGAAACATTTACTCTGGTTTCTCAGTCTGTTTCCTAGTGCCGGTTTGAAGTTCCTGCAGTTTTCACTGTAAAATCGAGTTGGAGCTAGTACCACCCCATATATATATATTGAGTGGAGTTTGCAACTGAAAAGAAACTTTGTGTTCCCAACAAGCTAGGTGAAGAACGGCTTTCACACACACTTATCTCTCAGAACTGAGCATGTGAAGAGACGTTCGTTCATCTAACACAAAGGGAACAGGCTGCAGGGGAAACTTTTACTCTGGTTTCTCAGTCTGTTTCCTAGTGCCGGTTTGAAGTTCCTGCAGTTTTCACTGTAAAACCGGGTTGATCTAGTACCTCCCGACATATATGTATGGAGTGGAGTTTGCATCTGAAAAGAAACTTTGTGTTCCAAACACGTTAGGTGAAGGACGGCTTTCAAACACACTTATCTCTCAGAACTGAGCATGTGGAGAGACGTTCGTTCATCTAGCACAAAGGGAACGGGTTGCAGGAGAAACTTTTACTCTGGTTTCTCAGTCTGTTTCCTAGTGCGGGTTTGAAGTTCTTGCAGTTTTCACTGTAAAATCGAGTTGGAGCTAGTACTTCCCCATATAAATGTATGGAGTGGAGTTTGCATCTGAAAAGAAACTTTGTGTTCCCAACAAGCTAGGTGAAGAACGGCTTTCACACACACTTATCTCTCAGAACTGAGCATGTGGAGAGACGTTCGTTCATCTAGCACAAAGGGAACGGGTTACAGGGGAAACTTTTACTCTGGTTTCTCAGGCAGTTTCCTAGTGCCGGTTTGAAGTTCCTGCAGTTTTCACTGTAAAACCGAGTTGGAATTGTAACTACCCTTATATATGTATGGAGTGAAGTTTGCAACTGAAAAGAAACTTTGTGTTCCCAACAAGCTAGGTGAAGAACGGCTTTCACACACACTTATCTCTCAGAACTGAGCATGTGGAGAGACGTTCGTTCATCTAGCACAAAGGGAACAGGTTGCAGGAGAAATTTTACTGTGGTTTCTCAGTCTGTTTCCTAGTGCCGATTTGAAGTTCCTGCAGTTTTCACTGTAAAATCGTTTTGGAGCTAGTACCTCCCCATATATATGTATGGAGTGGAGTTTGCAACTGAAAGGAAACTTTGTGTTCCCAACAAGCTAGGTGAAGGACGGCTTTCACACACACACATCTCTCAGAACTTTGCATGTGGAGAGACGTTCGTTCATCTAGCACAAAGGGAACGGGATGCAGGAGAAACTTTTACTCTGGTTTCTCAGTCTGTTTCCTAGTGCCGGTTTGAAGTTCCTGCAGTTTTCACTGTAAAACCGAGTTGGAGCTACTACCTCCCCATATATATGTATGGTGTGGAGTTTGCAACTGAAAACAAACTTTGTGTTTCCAACAAGCTAGGTTAAGGACGGCTTTCACACACACTTATATCTCAGAACTGAGCATGTTGAGGGAAGTTCGTTCATATAGCACAAAGTGAACGGGTTGCAGGAGAAACTTTTACTCTGGTTTCTCAGTCTGTTTCCTAGTGCCGGTTTGAAGTTCTTGCAGTTTTCACTGTAAAACCGAGTTGGAGCTAATACCTCCCATATATATGTATGGAGTGGAGTTTGCATCTGAAAAGAAACTTTGTGTTCCCAACAAGCTAGGTGAAGAACGGCTTTCACACACACTTATCTCTCAGAACTGAGCATGTGGAGAGACGTTCGTTCATCTAGCACAAAGGGAACGGGTTACAGGGGAAACTTTTATTCTGGTTTCTCAGGCAGTTTCCTAGTGCCGGTTTGAAGTTCCTGCAGTTTTCACTGTAAAACCGACTTGGAGCTAGTACCTCCCCATATATATGTATGGTGTGGAGTTTGCAACTGAAAACAAACTTTGTGTTCCCAACAAGCTAAGTTAAGGACGGCTTTCACACACACTTATATCTCAGAACTGAGCATGTGGAGGGACGTTCGTTCATATAGCACAAAGTGAACGGGTTGCAGGAGAAACATTTACTCTGGTTTCTCAGTCTGTTTCCTAGTGCCGGTTTGAAGTTCCTGCAGTTTTCACTGTAAAATCGAGTTGGAGCTAGTACCACCCCATATATATATATTGAGTGGAGTTTGCAACTGAAAAGAAACTTTGTGTTCCCAACAAGCTAGGTGAAGAACGGCTTTCACACACACTTATCTCTCAGAACTGAGCATGTGAAGAGACGTTCGTTCATCTAACACAAAGGGAACAGGCTGCAGGGGAAACTTTTACTCCGGTTTCTCAGTCTGTTTCCTAGTGCCGGTTTGAAGTTCCTGCAGTTTTCACTGTAAAACCGGGTTGATCTAGTACCTCCCGACATATATGTATGGAGTGGAGTTTGCATCTGAAAAGAAACTTTGTGTTCCAAACACGTTAGGTGAAGGACGGCTTTCAAACACAGTTATCTCTCAGAACTGAGCATGTGGAGAGACGTTCGTTCATCTAGCACAAAGGGAACGGGTTGCAGGAGAAACTTTTACTCTGGTTTCTCAGTCTGTTTCCTAGTGCGGGTTTGAAGTTCTTGCAGTTTTCACTGTAAAATCGAGTTGGAGCTAGTACTTCCCCATATATATGTATGGAGTGGAGTTTGCATCTGAAAAGAAACTTTGTGTTCCCAACAAGCTAGGTGAAGAACGGCTTTCACACACACTTATCTCTCAGAACTGAGCATGTGGAGAGACGTTCGTTCATCTAGCACAAAGGGAACGGGTTACAGGGGAAACTTTTACTCTGGTTTCTCAGGCAGTTTCCTAGTGCCGGTTTGAAGTTCCTGCAGTTTTCACTGTAAAACCGAGTTGGAATTGTAACTACCCTTATATATGTATGGAGTGGAGTTTGCAACTGAAAAGAAACTTTGTGTTCCCAACAAGCTAGGTGAAGAACGGCTTTCACACACACTTATCTCTCAGAACTGAGCATGTGGAGAGACGTTCGTTCATCTAGCACAAAGGGAACAGGTTGCAGGAGAAATTTTACTGTGGTTTCTCAGTCTGTTTCCTATGCCGATTTGAAGTTCCTGCAGTTTTCACTGTAAAATCGTTTTGGAGCTAGTACCTCCCCATATATATGTATGGAGTGGAGTTTGCAACTGAAAGGAAACTTTGTGTTCCCAACAAGCTAGGTGAAGGACGGCTTTCACACACACACATCTCTCAGAATTTTGCATGTGGAGAGACGTTCGTTCATCTAGCACAAAGGGAACGGGTTGCAGGAGAAACTATTATCTGGTTTCTCAGTCTGTTTCCTGGTGCCGGTTTGAAGTTCCTGCAGTTTTCACTGTAAAATCGAGTTGGAGCTAGTACCTCCCCATATATATATATTGAGTGGAGTTTGCAACTGAAAAGAAACTTTGTGTTCCCTACAAGCTAGGTGAAGGACGGCTTTCACACACACTTATATCTCAGAACTGAGCATGTGGAGGGACGTTCGTTCATCTAGCACAAAGGGAACGGTTTGCAGGAGAAATTTTTACTCTGGTTTCTCAGTCTGTTTCCTAGTGCCGGTTTGAAGTTCCTGCAGTATTTACTGTAAAACCGAGTTGGAGCTAGTACCTTTCCATATATATGTATGGATTGGGGTTTGCATCTGAAAAGAAACTTTGTGTTCCAAACAAGCTAGGTGAAGGACGGCTTTCACACACACTTATCCCTCAGAACTGAGCATGTGGAGAGACGTTCGTTCATCTAGCACAAAGGGAACGGGTTACAGGAGAAACTTTTACTCTGGTTTCTCAGGCAGTTTCCTAGTGCCGGTTTGAAGTTCCTGCAGTTTTCACTGTAAAACCGAGTTGGAATTGTAACTCCCCTTATATATGTATGGAGTGGAGTTTGCAACTGAAAAGAAACTTTGTGTTCCCAACAAGCTTGGTGAAGGACGGCTTTCACACACACACATCTCTCAGAACTTTGCATGTGGAGAGACGTTCGTTCATCTAGCACAAAGGGAACGGGTTGCAGGAGAAACTTTTACTCTGGTTTCTCAGTCTGTTTCCTAGTGCCGGTTTGAAGTTCCTGCAGTTTTCACTGTAAAACCGAGTTGGAGCTAGTACCTCCCCATATATATGTATGGTGTGGAGTTTGCAACTGAAAACAAACTTTGTGTTCCCAACAAGCTAGGTTAAGGACGGCTTTCACACACACTTATATCTCAGAACTGAGCATGTTGAGGGAAGTTCGTTCATATAGCACAAAGTGAACGGGTTGCAGGAGAAACTTTTACTCTGGTTTCTCAGTCTGTTTCCTAGTGCCGGTTTGAAGTTCTTGCAGTTTTCACTGTAAAACCGAGTTGGAGTTAATACCTCCCATATATATGTATGGAGTGGAGTTTGCATCTGAAAAGAAACTTTGTGTTCCCAACAAGCTAGGTGAAGAACGGCTTTCACACACACTTATCTCTCAGAACTGAGCATGTGGAGAGACGTTCGTTCATCTAGCACAAAGGGAACAGGTTGCAGGAGAAATTTTACTGTGGTTTCTCAGTCTGTTTCCTAGTGCCGATTTGAAGTTCCTGCAGTTTTCACTGTAAAATCGTTTTGGAGCTAGTACCTCCCCATATATATGTATGGAGTGGAGTTTGCAACTGAAAAGAAACTTTGTGTTCCCAACAAGCTAGGTGAAGGACGGCTTTCACACACACACATCTCTCAGAATTTTGCATGTGGAGAGACGTTCGTTCATCTAGCACAAAGGGAACGGGTTGCAGGAGAAACTATTACTCTGGTTTCTTAGTCTGTTTCCTAGTGCCGGTTTGAAGTTCCTGCAGTTTTCACTGTAAAATCGAGTTGGAGCTAGTACCTCCCCATATATATATATTGAGTGGAGTTTGCAACTGAAAAGAAACTTTGTGTTCCCTACAAGCTAGGTGAAGGACGGCTTTCACACACACTTATATCTCAGAACTGAGCATGTGGAGGGACGTTCGTTCATCTAGCACAAAGGGAACGGTTTGCAGGAGAAATTTTTACTCTGGTTTCTCAGTCTGTTTCCTAGTGCCGGTTTGAAGTTCCTGCAGTATTTACTGTAAAACCGAGTTGGAGCTAGTACCTTTCCATATATATGTATGGGTTGGGGTTTGCATCTGAAAAGAAACTTTGTGTTCCCAACAAGCTAGGTGAAGGACGGCTTTCACACACACTTATCCCTCAGAACTGAGCATGTGGAGAGACGTTCGTTCATCTAGCACAAAGGGAACGGGTTACAGGAGAAACTTTTACTCTGGTTTCTCAGGCAGTTTCCTAGTGCCGGTTTGAAGTTCCTGCAGTTTTCACTGTAAAACCGAGTTGGAATTGTAACTCCCCTTATATATGTATGGAGTGGAGTTTGCAACTGAAAAGAAACTTTGTGTTCCCAACAAACTTGGTGAAGGACGGCTTTCACACACACACATCTCTCAGAACTTTGCATGTGGAGAGACGTTCGTTCATCTAGCACAAAGGGAACGGGTTGCAGGAGAAACTTTTACTCTGGTTTCTCAGTCTGTTTCCTAGTGCCGGTTTGAAGTTCCTGCAGTTTTCACTGTAAAACCGAGTTGGAGCTAGTACCTCCCCATATATATGTATGGTGTGGAGTTTGCAACTGAAAACAAACTTTGTGTTCCCAACAAGCTAGGTTAAGGACGGCTTTCACACACACTTATATCTCAGAACTGAGCATGTTGAGGGAAGTTCGTTCATATAGCACAAAGTGAACGGGTTGCAGGAGAAACTTTTACTCTGGTTTCTCAGTCTGTTTCCTAGTGCCGGTTTGAAGTTCTTGCAGTTTTCACTGTAAAACCGAGTTGGAGCTAATACCTCCCATATATATGTATGGAGTGGAGTTTGCATCTGAAAAGAAACTTTGTGTTCCCAACAAGCTAGGTGAAGAACGGCTTTCACACACACTTATCTCTCAGAACTGAGCATGTGGAGAGACGTTCGTTCATCTAGCACAAAGGGAACGGGTTACAGGGGAAACTTTTATTCTGGTTTCTCAGGCAGTTTCCTAGTGCCGGTTTGAAGTTCCTGCAGTTTTCACTGTAAAACCGACTTGGAGCTAGTACCTCCCCATATATATGTATGGTGTGGAGTTTGCAACTGAAAACAAACTTTGTGTTCCCAACAAGCTAAGTTAAGGACGGCTTTCACACACACTTATATCTCAGAACTGAGCATGTGGAGGGACGTTCGTTCATATAGCACAAAGTGAACGGGTTGCAGGAGAAACATTTACTCTGGTTTCTCAGTCTGTTTCCTAGTGCCGGTTTGAAGTTCCTGCAGTTTTCACTGTAAAATCGAGTTGGAGCTAGTACCACCCCATATATATATATTGAGTGGAGTTTGCAACTGAAAAGAAACTTTGTGTTCCCAACAAGCTAGGTGAAGAACGGCTTTCACACACACTTATCTCTCAGAACTGAGCATGTGAAGAGACGTTCGTTCATCTAACACAAAGGGAACAGGTTGCAGGGGAAACTTTTACTCTGGTTTCTCAGTCTGTTTCCTACTGCCGGTTTGAAGTTCCTGCAGTTTTCACTGTAAAACCGGGTTGATCTAGTACCTCCCGACATATATGTATGGAGTGGAGTTTGCATCTGAAAAGAAACTTTGTGTTCCAAACACGTTAGGTGAAGGACGGCTTTCAAACACACTTATCTCTCAGAACTGAGCATGTGGAGAGACGTTCGTTCATCTAGCACAAAGGGAACGGGTTGCAGGAGAAACTTTTACTCTGGTTTCTCAGTCTGTTTCCTAGTGCGGGTTTGAAGTTCTTGCAGTTTTCACTGTAAAATCGAGTTGGAGCTAGTACTTCCCCATATATATGTATGGAGTGGAGTTTGCATCTGAAAAGAAACTTTGTGTTCCCAACAAGCTAGGTGAAGAACGGCTTTCACACACACTTATCTCTCAGAACTGAGCTTGTGGAGAGACGTTCGTTCATCTAGCACAAAGGGAACGGGTTGCAGGGGAAACTTTTACTCTGGTTTCTCAGGCAGTTTCCTAGTGCCGGTTTGAAGTTCCTGCAGTTTTCACTGTAAAACCGAGTTGGAATTGTAACTACCCTTATATATGTATGGAGTGAAGTTTGCAACTGAAAAGAAACTTTGTGTTCCCAACAAGCTAGGTGAAGAACGGCATTCACACACACTTATCTCTCAGAACTGAGCATGTGGAGAGACGTTCGTTCATCTAGCACAAAGGGAACAGGTTGCAGGAGAAATTTTACTGTGGTTTCTCAGTCTGTTTCCTAGTGCCGATTTGAAGTTCCTGCAGTTTTCACTGTAAAATCGTTTTGGAGCTAGTACCTCCCCATATATATGTATGGAGTGGAGTTGGCAACTGAAAAGAAACTTTGTGTTCCCAACAAGCTAGGTGAAGGACGGCTTTCACACACACACATCTCTCAGAATTTTGCATGTGGAGAGACGTTCGTTCATCTAGCACAAAGGGAACGGGTTGCAGGAGAAACTTTTACTCTGGTTTCTCAGTCTGTTTCCTAGTGCCGGTTTGAAGTTCCTGCAGTTTTCACTGTAAAATCGAGTTGGAGCTAGTACCTCCCCATATATATATATTGAGTGGAGTTTGCAACTGAAAAGAAACTTTGTGTTCCCTACAAGCTAGGTGAAGGACGGCTTTCACACACACTTATCTCTCAGAACTGAGCATGTGGATAGATTTTCGTTCATCTAGCACAAAGGGAACGGGTTGCAGGAGAAACTTTTACTCTGGTTTCTCAGTCTGTTTCCTTGTGCCGGTTTGAAGTTCCTGCAGTTTTCACTGTAAATCCGAGTTGGAGCTAATACCTCCCATATATATGTATGGAGTGGAGTTTGCATCTGAAAAGAAACTTTGTGTTCCCAACAAGCTAGGTGAAGAACGGCTTTCACACACACTTATCTCTCAGAACTGAGCATGTGGAGAGACTTTCGTTCATCTAGCACAAAGGGAACGGGTTACAGGGGAAACTTTTACTCTGGTTTCTCAGGCAGTTTCCTAGTGCCGGTTTGAAGTTCCTGCAGTTTTCACTGTAAAACCGAGTTGGAATTGTAACTACCCTTATATATGTATGGAGTGAAGTTTGCAACTGAAAAGAAACTTTGTGTTCCCAACAAGCTAGGTGAAGGACGGCTTTCACACACACTTATCTCTCAGAACTGAGCATGTGGAGAGACGTTCGTTCATCTAGCACAAAGGGAACAGGTTGCAGGAGAAATTTTACTGTGGTTTCTCAGTCTGTTTCCTAGTGCCGATTTGAAGTTCCTGCAGATTTCACTGTAAAATCGTTTTGGAGCTAGTACCTCCCCATATATATGTATGGAGTGGAGTTTGCAACTGAAAAGAAACTTTGTGTTCCCAACAAGCTAGGTGAAGGACGGCTTTCACACACACACATCTCTCAGAATTTTGCATGTGGAGAGACGTTCGTTCATCTAGCACAAAGGGAACGGGTTGCAGGAGAAACTTTTACTCTGGTTTCTCAGTCTGTTTCCTAGTGCCGGTTTGAAGTTCCTGCAGTTTTCACTGTAAAATCGAGTTGGAGCTAGTACCTCCCCATATATATATATTGAGTGGAGTTTGCAACTGAAAAGAAACTTTGTGTTCCCTACAAGCTAGGTGAAGGACGGCTTTCACACACACTTATATCTCAGAACTGAGCATGTGGAGGGACGTTCGTTCATCTAGCACAAATGGAACGGGTTGCAGGAGAAACTTTTACTCTGGTTTCTCAGTCTGTTTCCTAGTGCCGGTTTGAATTTCCTGCAGTTTTCACTGTAAAATCGAGTTGGAGCTAGTAACACCCCATATAAATATATTGAGTGGAGTTTGCAACTGAAAAGAAACTTTGTGTTCCCAACAAGCTAGGTGAAGAACGGCTTTCACACACACACATCTCTCAGAACTGAGCATGTGAAGAGACGTTCGTTCATCTAACACAAAGGGAACAGGTTGCAGGGGAAACTTTTACTCTGGTTTCTCAGTCTGTTTCCTACTGCCGGTTTGAAGTTCCTGCAGTTTTCACTGTAAAACCGGGTTGATCTAGTACCTCCCCACATATATGTATGGAGAGGAGTTTGCATCTGAAAAGAAACTTTGTGTTCCCAACAAGCTAGGTGAAGAACGGCTTTCACACAAACTTATCTCTCAGAACTGAGCATGTGGAGAGACGTTCGTTCATCTAGCACAAAGGGAACGGGTTACAGGGGAAACTTTTACTCTGGTTTCTCTGGCAGTTTCCTAGTGCCGGTTTGAAGTTCCTGCAGTTTTCACTGTAAAACCGAGTTGGAATTGTAACTACCCTTATATATGTATGGAGTGAAGTTTGCAACTGAAAAGAAACTTTGTGTTCCCAACAAGCTAGGTGAAGAACGGCTTTCACACACACTTATCTCTCAGAACTGAGCATGTGGAGAGACGTTCGTTCATCTAGCACAAAGGGAACAGGTTGCAGGAGAAATTTTACTGTGGTTTCTCAGTCTGTTTCCTAGTGCCGATTTGAAGTTCCTGCAGTTTTCACTGTAAAATCGTTTGGAGCTAGTACCTCCCCATATATATGTATGGAGTGGAGTTTGCAACTGAAAAGAAACTTTGTGTTCCCTACAAGCTAGGTGAAGGACGGCTTTCACACACACTTATCTCTCAGAACTGAGCATGTGGAGAGACGTTCGTTCATCTAGCACAAAGGGAACGGGTTACAGGAGAAACTTTTACTCTGGTTTCTCAGGCAGTTTCCTAGTGCCGGTTTGAAGTTCCTGCAGTTTTCACTGTAAAACCGAGTTGGAATTGTAACTCCCCTTATATATATATGGAGTGGAGTTTGCAACTGAAAAGAAACATTGTGTTCCCAACAAGCTAGGTGAAGAACGGCTTTCACACACACTTATCTCTCAGAACTGATCATGTGGAGAGACGTTCGTTCATCTAGCACAAAGGGAACAGGTTGCAGGAGAAATTTTACTGTGGTTTCTCAGTCTGTTTCCTAGTGCCGATTGGAAGTTCCTGCAGTTTTCACTGTAAAACCGTTTTGGAGCTAGTACCTCCCCATATATATGTATGGAGTGGAGTTTGCAACTGAAAAGAAACTTTGTGTTCCCAACAAGCTAGGTGAAGGACGGCTTTCACACACACACATCTCTCAGAATTTTGCATGTGGAGAGACGTTCGTTCATCTAGCACAAAGGGAACGGGTTGCAGGAGAAACTTTTCCTCTGGTTTCTCAGTCTGTTTCCTAGTGCCGGTTTGAAGTTCCTGCAGTTTTCACTGTAAAACCGAGTTGGAATTGTAACTCCCCTTATATATATATGGAGTGGAGTTTGCAACTGAAAAGAAACATTGTGTTCCCAACAAGCTAGGTGAAGAACGGCTTTCACACACACTTATCTCTCAGAACTGATCATGTGGAGAGACGTTCGTTCATCTAGCACAAAGGGAACAGGTTGCAGGAGAAATTTTACTGTGGTTTCTCAGTCTGTTTCCTAGTGCCGATTGGAAGTTCCTGCAGTTTTCACTGTAAAACCGTTTTGGAGCTAGTACCTCCCCATATATATGTATGGAGTGGAGTTTGCAACTGAAAAGAAACTTTGTGTTCCCAACAAGCTAGGTGAAGGACGGCTTTCACACACACACATCTCTCAGAATTTTGCATGTGGAGAGACGTTCGTTCATCTAGCACAAAGGGAACGGGTTGCAGGAGAAACTTTTCCTCTGGTTTCTCAGTCTGTTTCCTAGTGCCGGTTTGAAGTTCCTGCAGTTTTCACTGTAAAATCGAGTTGGAGCTAGTACCTCCCCATATATATATATTGAGTGGACTTTGCAACTGAAAAGAAACTTTGTGTTCCCTACAAGCTAGGTGAAGGACGGCTTTCACACACACTTATATCTCAGAACTGAGCATGTGGAGGGACGTTCGTTCATCTAGCACAAAGTGAACGGGTTGCAGGAGAAATTTTTACTCTGGTTTCTCAGTCTGTTTCCTAGTGCCGGTTTGAAGTTCCTGCAGTATTCACTGTAAAACCGAGTTGGAGCTAGTACCTTCCCATATATATGTATGGATTGTGGTTTGCATCTGAAAAGAAACTTTGTGTTCCCAACAAGCTAGGTGAAGGACGGCTTTCACACACACTTATCCCTCAGAACTGAGCATGTGGAGAGACGTTCGTTCATCTAGCACAAAGGGAACGGGTTACAGGAGAAACTTTTACTCTGGTTTCTCAGGCAGTTTCCTAGTGCCGGTTTGAAGTTCCTGCAGTTTTAACTGTAAAACCGAGTTGGAATTGTAACTCCCCTTATATATGTATGGAGTGGAGTTTGCAACTGAAAAGAAACTTTGTGTTCCCAACAAGCTTGGTGAAGGACGGCTTTCACACACACACATCTCTCAGAACTTTGCATGTGGAGAGACGTTCGTTCATCTAGCACAAAGGGAACGGGTTGCAGGAGAAACTTTTACTCTGGTTTCTCAGTCTGTTTCCTAGTGCCGGTTTGAAGTTCCTGCAGTTTTCACTGTAAAATCGACTTGGAGCTAGTACCTCCCCATATATATGTATGGTGTGGAGTTTGCAACTGAAAACAAACTTTGTGTTCCCAACAAGCTAAGTTAAGGACGGCTTTCACACACACTTATATCTCAGAACTGAGCATGTGGAGGGACGTTCGTTCATATAGCACAAAGTGAACGGGTTGCAGGAGAAACATTTACTCTGGTTTCTCAGTCTGTTTCCTAGTGCCGGTTTGAAGTTCCTGCAGTTTTCACTGTAAAATCGAGTTGGAGCTAGTACCACCCCATATATATATATTGAGTGGAGTTTGCAACTGAAAAGAAACTTTGTGTTCCCAACAAGCTAGGTGAAGAACGGCTTTCACACACACTTATCTCTCAGAACTGATCATGTGGAGAGACGTTCGTTCATCTAGCACAAAGGGAACAGGTAGCAGGAGAAATTTTACTGTGGTTTCTCAGTCTGTTTCCTAGTGCCGATTGGAAGTTCCTGCAGTTTTCACTGTAAAACCGTTTTGGAGCTAGTACCTCCCCATATATATGTATGGAGTGGAGTTTGCAACTGAAAAGAAACTTTGTGTTCCCAACAAGCTAGGTGAAGGACGGCTTTCACACACACACATCTCTCAGAATTTTGCATGTGGAGAGACGTTCGTTCATCTAGCACAAAGGGAACGGGTTGCAGGAGAAACTTTTACTCTGGTTTCTCAGTCTGTTTCCTAGTGCCGGTTTGAATTTCCTGCAGTTTTCACTGTAAAATCGAGTTGGAGCTAGTACCTCCCCATATATATATATTGAGTGGACTTTGCAACTGAAAAGAAACTTTGTGTTCCCTACAAGCTAGGTGAAGGACGGCTTTCACACACACTTATATCTCAGAACTGAGCATGTGGAGGGACGTTCGTTCATCTAGCACAAAGGGAACGGGTTGCAGGAGAAATTTTTACTCTGGTTTCTCAGTCTGTTTCCTAGTGCCGGTTTGAAGTTCCTGCAGTATTCACTGTAAAACCGAGTTGGAGCTAGTACCTTCCCATATATATGTATGGATTGGGGTTTGCATCTGAAAAGAAACTTTGTGTTCCCAACAAGCTAGGTGAAGGACGGCTTTCACACACACTTATCCCTCAGAACTGAGCATGTGGAGAGACGTTCGTTCATCTAGCACAAAGGGAACGGGTTACAGGAGAAACTTTTACTCTGGTTTCTCAGGCAGTTTCCTAGTGCCGGTTTGAAGTTCCTGCAGTTTTAACTGTAAAACCGAGTTGGAATTGTAACTCCCCTTATATATGTATGGAGTGGAGTTTGCAACTGAAAAGAAACTTTGTGTTCCCAACAAGCTTGGTGAAGGACGGCTTTCACACACACACATCTCTCAGAACTTTGCATGTGGAGAGACGTTCGTTCATCTAGCACAAAGGGAACGGGTTGCAGGAGAAACTTTTACTCTGGTTTCTCAGTCTGTTTCCTAGTGCCGGTTTGAAGTTCCTGCAGTTTTCACTGTAAAACCGAGTTGGAGCTAGTACCTCCCCATATATATGTATGGTGTGGAGTTTGCAACTGAAAACAAACTTTGTGTTCCCAACAAGCTAGGTGAAGGACGGCTTTCACACACACTTATATCTCAGAACTGAGCATGTTGAGGGAAGTTCGTTCATATAGCACAAAGTGAACGGGTTGCAGGAGAAACTATTACTCTGGTTTCTCAGTCTGTTTCCTAGTGCCGGTTTGAAGTTCCTGCAGTTTTCACTGTAAAATCGAGTTGGAGCTAGTACCACCCCATATATATATATTGAGTGGAGTTTGCAACTGAAAAGAAACTTTGTGTTCCCAACAAGCTAGGTGAAGAACGGCTTTCACACACACTTATCTCTCAGAACTGAGCATGTGAAGAGACGTTCGTTCATCTAGCACAAAGGGAACAGGTTGCAGGGGAAACTTTTACTCTGGTTTCTCAGTCTGTTTCCTAGTGCCGGTTTGAAGTTCCTGCAGTTTTCACTGTAAAACCGAGTTGGAGCTAGTACCTCCCCATATATATGTATGGTGTGGAGTTTGCAACTGAAAACAAACTTTGTGTTCCCAACAAGCTAGGTTAAGGACGGGTTTCACACACACTTATATCTCAGAACAGAGCATGTTGAGGGAAGTTCGTTCATATAGCACAAAGTGAACGGGATGCAGGAGAAACTTTTACTCTGGTTTCTCAGTCTGTTTCCTAGTGCCGGTTTGAAGTTCTTGCAGTTTTCACTGTAAAACCGAGTTGGAGCTAATACCTCCCATATATATGTATGGAGTGGAGTTTGCATCTGAAAAGAAACTTTGTGTTCCCAACAAGCTAGGTGAAGAACGGCTTTCACACACACTTATCTCTCAGAACTGAGCATGTGGAGAGACGTTCGTTCATCTAGCACAAAGGGAACGGGTTACAGGGGAAACTTTTATTCTGGTTTCTCAGGCAGTTTCCTAGTGCCGGTTTGAAGTTCCTGCAGTTTTCACTGTAAAACCGACTTGGAGCTAGTACCTCCCCATATATATGTATGGTGTGGAGTTTGCAACTGAAAACAAACTTTGTGTTCCCAACAAGCTAAGTTAAGGACGGCTTTCACACACACTTATATCTCAGAACTGAGCATGTGGAGGGACGTTCGTTCATATAGCACAAAGTGAACGGGTTGCAGGAGAAACATTTACTCTGGTTTCTCAGTCTGTTTCCTAGTGCCGGTTTGAAGTTCCTGCAGTTTTCACTGTAAAATCGAGTTGGAGCTAGTACCACCCCATATATATATATTGAGTGGAGTTTGCAACTGAAAAGAAACTTTGTGTTCCCAACAAGCTAGGTGAAGAACGGCTTTCACACACACTTATCTCTCAGAACTGAGCATGTGAAGAGACGTTCGTTCATCTAACACAAAGGGAACAGGTTGCAGGGGAAACTTTTACTCTGGTTTCTCAGTCTGTTTCCTACTGCCGGTTTGAAGTTCCTGCAGTTTTCACTGTAAAACCGGGTTGATCTAGTACCTCCCGACATATATGTATGGAGTGGAGTTTGCATCTGAAAAGAAACTTTGTGTTCCCAACAAGCTAGGTGAAGAACGGCTTTCACACACACACATCTCTCAGAATTTTGCATGTGGAGAGACGTTCGTTCATCTAGCACAAAGGGAACAGGTTGCAGGGGAAACTTTTACTCTGGTTTCTCAGTCTGTTTCCTACTGCCGGTTTGAAGTTCCTGCAGTTTTCACTGTAAAACCGGGTTGATCTAGTACCTCCCGGCATATATGTATGGAGTGGAGTTTGCATCTGAAAAGAAACTTTGTGTTCCCAACAAGCTAGGTGAAGAACGGCTTTCACACACACTTATCTCTCAGAACTGAGCATGTGGAGAGACGTTCGTTCATCTAGCACAAAGGGAACGGGTTACAGGGGAAACTTTTACTCTGGTTTCTCAGGCAGTTTCCTAGTGCCGGTTTGAAGTTCCTGCAGTTTTCACTGTAAAACCGAGTTGGAATTGTAACTACCCTTATATATGTATGGAGTGAAGTTTGCAACTGAAAAGAAACTTTGTGTTCCCAACAAGCTAGGTGAAGAACGGCTTTCACACACACTTATCTCTCAGAACTGAGCATGTGGAGAGACGTTCGTTCATCTAGCACAAAGGGAACAGGTTGCAGGAGAAATTTTACTGTGGTTTCTCAGTCTGTTTCCTAGTGCCGATTTGAAGTTCCTGCAGTTTTCACTGTAAAATCGTTTTGGAGCTAGTACCTCCCCATATATATGTATGGAGTGGAGTTTGCAACTGAAAAGAAACTTTGTGTTCCCAACAAGCTAGGTGAAGGACGGCTTTCACACACACACATCTCTCAGAATTTTGCATGTGGAGAGACGTTCGTTCATCTAGCACAAAGGGAACGGGTTGCAGGAGAAACTTTTACTCTGGTTTCTCAGTCTGTTTCCTAGTGCCGGTTTGAAGTTCCTGCAGTTTTCACTGTAAAATCGAGTTGGAGCTAGTACCTCCCCATATATATATATTGAGTGGAGTTTGCAACTGAAAAGAAACTTTGTGTTCCCTACAAGCTAGGTGAAGGACGGCTTTCACACACACTTATATCTCAGAACTGAGCATGTGGAGGGACGTTCGTTCATCTAGCACAAAGGGAACGGGTTGCAGGAGAAACTTTTACTCTGGTTTCTCAGTTTGTTTCCTTGTGCCGGTTTGAAGTTCCTGCAGTTTTCACTGTAAATCCGAGTTGGAGCTAGTACCTTCCCATATATATGTATGGATTGGAGTTTGCAACTGAAAAGAAACTTTGTGTTCCCAACAAGCTAGGTGAAGGACGGCTTTCACACACACTTATCTCTCAGAACTGAGCATGTGGAGAGACGTTCGTTCATCTAGCACAAAGGGAACGGGTTACAGGAGAAACTTTTACTCTGGTTTCTCAGGCAGTTTCCTAGTGCCGGTTTGAAGTTCCTGCAGTTTTCACTGTAAAAACGAGTTGGAATTGTAACTCCCCTTATATATATATGGAGTGGAGTTTGCAACTGAAAAGAAACTTTGTGTTCCCAACAAGCTAGGTGAAGAACGGCTTTCACACACACTTATCTCTCAGAACTGATCATCTGGAGAGACGTTCGTTCATCTAGCACAAAGGGAACAGGTTGCAGGAGAAATTTTACTGTGGTTTCTCAGTCTGTTTCCTAGTGCCGATTTGAAGTTCCTGCAGTTTTCACTGTAAAACCGTTTTGGAGCTAGTACCTCCCCATATATATGTATGGAGTGGAGTTTGCAACTGAAAAGAAACTTTGTGTTCCCAACAAGCTAGGTGAAGGACGGCTTTCACACACACACATCTCTCAGAATTTTGCATGTGGAGAGACGTTCGTTCATCTAGCACAAAGGGAACGGGTTGCAGGAGAAACTTTTACTCTGGTGTCTCAGTCTGTTTCCTAGTGCCGGTTTGAAGTTCCTGCAGTTTTCACTGTAAAATCGAGTTGGAGCTAGTACCTCCCCATATATATATATTGAGTGGACTTTGCAACTGAAAAGAAACTTTGTGTTCCCTACAAGCTAGGTGAAGGACGGCTTTCACACACACTTATATCTCAGAACTGAGCATGTGGAGGGACGTTCGTTCATCTAGCACAAAGGGAACGGTTTGCAGGAGAAATTTTTACTCTGGTTTCTCAGACTGTTTCCTAGTGCCGGTTTGAAGTTCCTGCAGTATTTACTGTAAAACCGAGTTGGAGCTAGTACCTTCCCATATATATGTATGGATTGGGGTTTGCATCTGAAAAGAAACTTTGTGTTCCCAACAAGCTAGGTGAAGGACGGCTTTCACACACACTTATCCCTCAGAACTGAGCATGTGGAGAGACGTTCGTTCATCTAGCACAAAGGGAACGGGTTACAGGAGAAACTTTTACTCTGGTTTCTCAGGCAGTTTCCTAGTGCCGGTTTGAAGTTCCTGCAGTTTTCACTGTAAAACCGAGTTGGAATTGTAACTCCCCTTATATATGTATGGAGTGGAGTTTGCAACTGAAAAGAAACTTTGTGTTCCCAACAAGCTTGATGAAGGACGGCTTTCACACACACACATCTCTCAGAATTTTGCATGTGGAGAGACGTTCGTTCATCTAGCACAAAGGGAACGGGTTGCAGGAGAAACTTTTACTCTGGTTTCTCAGTCTGTTTCCTAGTGCCGGTTTGAAGTTCCTGCAGTTTTCACTGTAAAACCGAGTTGGAGCTAGTACCTCCCCATATATATGTATGGTGTGGAGTTTGCAACTGAAAACAAACTTTGTGTTCCCAACAAGCTAGGTTAAGGACGGCTTTCACACACACTTATATCTCAGAACTGAGCATGTTGAGGGAAGTTCGTTCATATAGCACAAAGTGAACGGGTTGCAGGAGAAACTTTTACTCTGGTTTCTCAGTCTGTTTCCTAGTGCGGGTTTGAAGTTCTTGCAGTTTTCACTGTAAAACCGAGTTGGAGCTAATACCTCCCATATATATGTATGGAGTGGAGTTTGCATCTGAAAAGAAACTTTGTGTTCCCAACAAGCTAGGTGAAGAACGGCTTTCACACACACTTATCTCTCAGAACTGAGCATGTGGAGAGACGTTCGTTCATCTAGCACAAAGGGAACGGGTTACAGGGGAAACTTTTACTCTGGTTTCTCAGGCAGTTTCCTAGTGCCGGTTTGAAGTTCCTGCAGTTTTCACTGTAAAACCGAGTTGGAATTGTAACTACCCTTATATATGTATGGAGTGAAGTTTGCAACTGAAAAGAAACTTTGTGTTCCCAACAAGCTAGGTGAAGAACGGCTTTCACACACACTTATCTCTCAGAACTGAGCATGTGGAGAGACGTTCGTTCATCTAGCACAAAGGGAACAGGTTGCAGGAGAAATTTTACTGTGTTTTCTCAGTCTGTTTCCTAGTGCCGATTTGAAGTTCCTGCAGATTTCACTGTAAAATCGTTTTGGAGCTAGTACCTCCCCATATATATGTATGGAGTGGAGTTTGCAACTGAAAAGAAACTTTGTGTTCCCAACAAGCTAGGTGAAGGACGGCTTTCACACACACACATCTCTCAGAATTTTGCATGTGGAGAGACGTTCGTTCATCTAGCACAAAGGGAACGGGTTGCAGGAGAAACTTTTACTCTGGTTTCTCAGTCTGTTTCCTAGTGCCGGTTTGAAGTTCCTGCAGTTTTCACTGTAAAATCGAGTTGGAGCTAGTACCTCCCCATATATATATATTGAGTGGAGTTTGCAACTGAAAAGAAACTTTGTGTTCCCTACAAGCTAGGTGAAGGACGGCTTTCACACACACTTATATCTCAGAACTGAGCATGTGGAGGGACGTTCGTTCATCTAGCACAAATGGAACGGGTTGCAGGAGAAACTTTTACTCTGGTTTCTCAGTCTGTTTCCTAGTGCCGGTTTGAATTTCCTGCAGTTTTCACTGTAAAATCGAGTTGGAGCTAGTAACACCCCATATAAATATATTGAGTGGAGTTTGCAACTGAAAAGAAACTTTGTGTTCCCAACAAGCTAGGTGAAGAACGGCTTTCACACACACTTATCTCTCAGAACTGAGCATGTGAAGAGACGTTCGTTCATCTAACACAAAGGGAACAGGTTGCAGGGGAAACTTTTACTCTGGTTTCTCAGTCTGTTTCCTACTGCCGGTTTGAAGTTCCTGCAGTTTTCACTGTAAAACCGGGTTGATCTAGTACCTCCCCACATATATGTATGGAGTGGAGTTTGCATCTGAAAAGAAACTTTGTGTTCCCAACAAGCTAGGTGAAGAACGGCTTTCACACAAACTTATCTCTCAGAACTGAGCATGTGGAGAGACGTTCGTTCATCTAGCACAAAGGGAACGGGTTACAGGGGAAACTTTTACTCTGGTTTCTCTGGCAGTTTCCTAGTGCCGGTTTGAAGTTCCTGCAGTTTTCACTGTAAAACCGAGTTGGAATTGTAACTACCCTTATATATGTATGGAGTGAAGTTTGCAACTGAAAAGAAACTTTGTGTTCCCAACAAGCTAGGTGAAGAACGGCTTTCACACACACTTATCTCTCAGAACTGAGCATGTGGAGAGACGTTCGTTCATCTAGCACAAAGGGAACAGGTTGCAGGAGAAATTTTACTGTGGTTTCTCAGTCTGTTTCCTAGTGCCGATTTGAAGTTCCTGCAGTTTTCACTGTAAAATCGTTTTGGAGCTAGTACCTCCCCATATATATGTATGGAGTGGAGTTTGCAACTGAAAAGAAACTTTGTGTTCCCAACAAGCTAGGTGAAGGACGGCTTTCACACACACACATCTCTCAGAATTTTGCATGTGGAGAGACGTTCGTTCATCTAGCACAAAGGGAACGGGTTGCAGGAGAAACTTTTACTCTGGTTTCTCAGTCTGTTTCCTAGTGCCGGTTTGAAGTTCCTGCAGTTTTCACTGTAAAATCGAGTTGGAGCTAGTACCTCCCCATATATATATATTGAGTGGAGTTTGCAACTGAAAAGAATCTTTGTGTTCCCTACAAGCTAGGTGAAGGACGGCTTTCACACACACTTATATCTCAGAAGTGAGCATGTGGAGGGACGTTCGTTCATCTAGCACAAATGGAACGGGTTGCAGGAGAAACTTTTACTCTGGTTTCTCAGTCTGTTTCCTTCTGCCGGTTTGAAGTTCCTGCAGTTTTCACTGTAAAACCGAGTTGGAGCTAGTACCTTCCCATATATATGTATGGATTGGAGTTTGCAACTGAAAAGAAACTTTGTGTTCCCAACAAGCTAGGTGAAGGACGGCTTTCACACACACTTATCTCTCAGAACTGAGCATGTGGAGAGACGTTCGTTCATCTAGCACAAAGGGAACGGGTTACAGGAGAAACTTTTACTCTGGTTTCTCAGGCAGTTTCCTAGTGCCGGTTTGAAGTTCCTGCAGTTTTCACTGTAAAACCGAGTTGGAATTGTAACTCCCCTTATATATATATGGAGTGGAGTTTGCAACTGAAAAGAAACATTGTGTTCCCAACAAGCTAGGTGAAGAACGGCTTTCACACACACTTATCTCTCAGAACTGATCATGTGGAGAGACGTTCGTTCATCTAGCACAAAGGGAACAGGTTGCAGGAGAAATTTTACTGTGGTTTCTCAGTCTGTTTCCTAGTGCCGATTGGAAGTTCCTGCAGTTTTCACTGTAAAACCGTTTTGGAGCTAGTACCTCCCCATATATATGTATGGAGTGGAGTTTGCAACTGAAAAGAAACTTTGTGTTCCCAACAAGCTAGGTGAAGGACGGCTTTCACACACACACATCTCTCAGAATTTTGCATGTGGAGAGACGTTCGTTCATCTAGCACAAAGGGAACGGGTTGCAGGAGAAACTTTTACTCTGGTTTCTCAGTCTGTTTCCTAGTGCCGGTTTGAAGTTCCTGCAGTTTTCACTGTAAAATCGAGTTGGAGCTAGTACCTCCCCATATATATATATTGAGTGGACTTTGCAACTGAAAAGAAACTTTGTGTTCCCTACAAGCTAGGTGAAGGACGGCTTTCACACACACTTATATCTCAGAACTGAGCATGTGGAGGGACGTTCGTTCATCTAGCACAAAGGGAACGGGTTGCAGGAGAAATTTTTACTCTGGTTTCTCAGTCTGTTTCCTAGTGCCGGTTTGAAGTTCCTGCAGTATTCACTGTAAAACCGAGTTGGAGCTAGTACCTTCCCATATATATGTATGGATTGGGGTTTGCATCTGAAAAGAAACTTTGTGTTCCCAACAAGCTAGGTGAAGGACGGCTTTCACACACACTTATCCCTCAGAACTGAGCATGTGGAGAGACGTTCGTTCATCTAGCACAAAGGGAACGGGTTACAGGAGAAACTTTTACTCTGGTTTCTCAGGCAGTTTCCTAGTGCCGGTTTGAAGTTCCTGCAGTTTTAACTGTAAAACCGAGTTGGAATTGTAACTCCCCTTATATATGTATGGAGTGGAGTTTGCAACTGAAAAGAAACTTTGTGTTCCCAACAAGCTTGGTGAAGGACGGCTTTCACACACACACATCTCTCAGAACTTTGCATGTGGAGAGACGTTCGTTCATCTAGCACAAAGGGAACGGGTTGCAGGAGAAACTTTTACTCTGGTTTCTCAGTCTGTTTCCTAGTGCCGGTTTGAAGTTCCTGCAGTTTTCACTGTAAAACAGAGTTGGAGCTAGTACCTCCCCATATATATGTATGGTGTGGAGTTTGCAACTGAAAACAAACTTTGTGTTCCCAACAAGCTAGGTGAAGGACGGCTTTCACACACACTTATATCTCAGAACTGAGCATGTTGAGGGAAGTTCGTTCATATAGCACAAAGTGAACGGGTTGCAGGAGAAACTTTTACTCTGGTTTCTCAGTCTGTTTCCTAGTGCCGGTTTGAAGTTCCTGCAGTTTTCACTGTAAAATCGAGTTGGAGCTAGTACCACCCCATATATATATATTGAGTGGAGTTTGCAACTGAAAAGAAACTTTGTGTTCCCAACAAGCTAGGTGAAGAACGGCTTTCACACACACTTATCTCTCAGAACTGAGCATGTGAAGAGACGTTCGTTCATCTAGCACAAAGGGAACAGGTTGCAGGGGAAACTTTTACTCTGGTTTCTCAGTCTGTTTCCTAGTGCCGGTTTGAAGTTCCTGCAGTTTTCACTGTAAAACCGGGTTGGATCTAGTACCTCCCCACATATATGTATGGAGTGGAGTTTGCATCTGAAAAGAAACTTTGTGTTCCCAACACGTTAGGTGAAGGACGGCTTTCAAACACACTTATCTCTCAGAACTGAGCATGTGGAGAGACGTTCGTTCATCTAGCACAAAGGGAACGGTTTGCAGGAGAAACTTTTACTCTGGTTTCTCAGTCTGTTTCCTAGTGCGGGTTTGAAGTTCTTGCAGTTTTCACTGTAAAACCGAGTTGGAGCTAATACCTCCCATATATATGTATGGAGTGGAGTTTGCATCTGAAAAGAAACTTTGTGTTCCCAACAAGCTAGGTGAAGAACGGCTTTCACACACACTTATCTCTCAGAACTGAGCATGTGGAGAGACGTTCGTTCATCTAGCACAAAGGGAACGGGTTACAGGGGAAACTTTTACTCTGGTTTCTCAGGCAGTTTCCTAGTGCCGGTTTGAAGTTCCTGCAGTTTTCACTGTAAAACCGAGTTGGAATTGTAACTACCCTTATATATGTATGGAGTGAAGTTTGCAACTGAAAAGAAACTTTGTGTTCCCAACAAGCTAGGTGAAGAACGGCTTTCACACACACTTATCTCTCAGAACTGAGCATGTGGAGAGACGTTCGTTCATCTAGCACAAAGGGAACAGGTTGCAGGAGAAATTTTACTGTGGTTTCTCAGTCTGTTTCCTAGTGCCGATTTGAAGTTCCTGCAGTTTTCACTGTAAAACCGTTTTGGAGCTAGTACCTCCCCATATATATGTATGGAGTGGAGTTTGCAACTGAAAAGAAACTTTGTGTTCCCAACAAGCTAGGTGAAGGACGGCTTTCACACACACACATCTCTCAGAATTTTGCATGTGGAGAGACGTTCGTTCATCTAGCACAAAGGGAACGGGTTGCAGGAGAAACTTTTACTCTGGTTTCTCAGTCTGTTTCCTAGTGCCGGTTTGAAGTTCCTGCAGTTTTCACTGTAAAATCGAGTTGGAGCTAGTACCTCCCCATATATATATATTGAGTGGAGTTTGCAACTGAAAAGGAACTTTGTGTTCCCTACAAGCTAGGTGAAGGACGGCTTTCACACACACTTATATCTCAGAACTGAGCATGTGGAGGGACGTTCGTTCATCTAGCACAAAGGGAACGGGTTGCAGGAGAATCTTTTACTCTGGTTTCTCAGTCTGTTTCCTAGTGCCGGTTTGAAGTTCCTGCAGTTTTCACTGTAAAACCGAGTTGGAGCTTGTACCTTCCCATATATATGTATGGATTGGAGTTTGCAACTGAAAAGAAACTTTGTGTTCCCAACAAGCTAGGTGAAGGACGGCTTTCACACACACTTATCTCTCAGAACTGAGCATGTGGAGAGACGTTCGTTCATCTAGCACAAAGGGAACGGGTTACAGGAGAAACTTTTACTCTGGTTTCTCAGGCAGTTTCCTACTGCCGGTTTGAAGTTCCTGCAGTTTTCACCGTAAAACCGAGTTGGAATTGTAACTCCCCTTATATATGTATGGAGTGGAGTTTGCAACTGAAAAGAAACTTTGTGTTCCCAACAAGCTAGGTGAAGGACGGCTTTCACACACACACATCTCTCAGAATTTTGCATGTGGAGAGACGTTCGTTCATTTAGCACAAAGGGAACCGGTTGCAGGAGAAACTTTTACTCTGGTTTCTCAGTCTGTTTCCTAGTGCCGGTTTGAAGTTCCTGCAGTTTTCACTGTAAAATCGAGTTGGAGCTAGTACCACCCCATATATATATATTGAGTGGAGTTTGCAACTGAAAAGAAACTTTGTGTTCCCAACAAGCTAGGTGAAGAACGGCTTTCACACACACATATCTCTCAGAACTGAGCATGTGAAGAGACGTTCGTTCATCTAGCACAAAGGGAACAGGTTGCAGGGGAAACTTTTACTCTGGTTTCTCAGTCTGTTTCCTACTGCCGGTTTGAAGTTCCTGCAGTTTTCACTGTAAAACCGGGTTGGATCTAGTACCTCCCCACATATATGTATGGAGTGGAGTTTGCATCTGAAAAGAAACTTTGTGTTCCCAACACGTTAGGTGAAGGACGGCTTTCAAACACACTTATCTCTCAGAACTGAGCATGTGGAGAGACGTTCGTTCATCTAGCACAAAGGGAACGGTTTGCAGGAGAAACTTTTACACTGGTTTCTCAGTCTGTTTCCTAGTGCGGGTTTGAAGTTCTTGCAGTTTTCACTGTAAAACCGAGTTGGAGCTAATACCTCCCATATATATGTATGGAGTGGAGTTTGCATCTGAAAAGAAACTTTGTGTTCCCAACAAGCTAGGTGAAGAACGGCTTTCACACACACTTATCTCTCAGAACTGAGCATGTGAAGAGACGTTCGTTCATCTAGCACAAAGGGAACAGGTTGCAGGGGAAACTTTTACTCTGGTTTCTCAGTCTGTTTCCTACTGCCGGTTTGAAGTTCCTGCAGTTTTCACTGTAAAACCGGGTTGGATCTAGTACCTCCCCACATATATGTATGGAGTGGAGTTTGCATCTGAAAAGAAACTTTGTGTTCCCAACACGTTAGGTGAAGGACGGCTTTCAAACACACTTATCTCTCAGAACTGAGCATGTGGAGAGACGTTCGTTCATCTAGCACAAAGGGAACGGTTTGCAGGAGAAACTTTTACACTGGTTTCTCAGTCTGTTTCCTAGTGCGGGTTTGAAGTTCTTGCAGTTTTCACTGTAAAACCGAGTTGGAGCTAATACCTCCCATATATATGTATGGAGTGGAGTTTGCATCTGAAAAGAAACTTTGTGTTCCCAACAAGCTAGGTGAAGAACGGCTTTCACACACACTTATCTCTCAGAACTGAGCATGTGGAGAGACGTTCGTTCATCTAGCACAAAGGGAACGGGTTACAGGGGAAAATTTTACTCTGGTTTCTCAGGCAGTTTCCTAGTGCCGGTTTGAAGTTCCTGCAGTTTTCACTGTAAAACCGAGTTGGAATTGTAACTACCCTTATATATGTATGGAGTGAAATTTGCAACTGAAAAGAAACTTTGTGTTCCCAACAAGCTAGGTGAAGAACGGCTTTCACACACACTTATCTCTCAGAACTGAGCATGTGGAGAGACGTTCGTTCACCTAGCACAAAGGGAACAGGTTGCAGGAGAAATTTTACTGTGGTTTCTCAGTCTGTTTCCTAGTGCCGATTTGAAGTTCCTGCAGTTTTCACTGTAAAACCGTTTTGGAGCTAGTACCTCCCCATATATATGTATGGAGTGGAGTTTGCAACTGAAAAGAAACTTTGTGTTCCCAACAAGCTAGGTGAAGGACGGCTTTCACACACACACATCTCTCAGAATTTTGCATGTGGAGAGACGTTCGTTCATCTAGCACAAAGGGAACGGGTTGCAGGAGAAACTTTTACTCTGGTTTCTCAGTCTGTTTCCTAGTGCCGGTTTGAAGTTCCTGCAGTTTTCACTGTAAAATCGAGTTGGAGCTAGTACCTCCCCATATATATATATTGAGTGGAGTTTGCAACTGAAAAGAAACTTTGTGTTCCCTACAAGCTAGGTGAAGGACGGCTTTCACACACACTTATATCTCAGAACTGAGCATGTGGAGGAACGTTCGTTCATCTAGCACAAAGGGAACGGGTTGCAGGAGAAACTTTTACTCTGGTTTCTCAGTCTGTTTCCTAGTGCCGGTTTGAAGTTCCTGCAGTTTTCACTGTAAAACCGAGTTGGAGCTAGTACCTTCCCATATATATGTATGGATTGGAGTTTGCAACTGAAAAGAAACTTTGTGTTCCCAACAAGCTAGGTGAAGGACGGCTTTCACACACACTTATCTCTCAGAACTGAGCATGTGGAGAGACGTTCGTTCATCTAGCACAAAGGGAACGGGTTACAGGAGAAACTTTTACTCTGGTTTCTCAGGCAGTTTCCTAGTGCCGGTTTGAAGTTCCTGCAGTTTTCACTGTAAAACCGAGTTGGAATTGTAACTCCCCTTATATATGTATGGAGTGGAGTTTGCAACTGAAAAGAAACTTTGTGTTCCCAACAAGCTAGGTGAAGAACGGCTTTCACACACACTTATCTCTCAGAACTGATCATGTGGAGAGACTTTCGTTCATCTAACACAAAGGGAACAGGTTGCAGGGGAAATTTTACTGTGGTTTCTCAGTCTGTTTCCTAGTGACGATTTGAAGTTCCTGCAGTTTTCACTGTAAAACCGTTTTGGAGCTAGTACATCCCCATATATATGTATGGAGTGGAGTTTGCATCTGAAAAGAAACTTTGTGTTCCCAACAAGCTAGGTGAAGGACGGCTTTCACACACACTTATCTCTCAGAACTGAGCATGTGGAGAGACGTTCGTTCATCTAGCACAAAGGGAACGGGTAACAGGGGAAACTATTACTCTGGTTTCTCAGGCAGTTTCCTAGTGCCGGTTTGAAGTTCCTGCAGTTTTCACTGTAAAACCGAGTTGGAATTGTAACTACCCTTATTTTTGTATGGAGTGAAGTTTGCAACTGAAAAGAAACTTTGTGTTCCCAACAAGCTAGGTGAAGAACGGCTTTCACACACACTTATCTCTCAGAACTGAGCATGTGGAGAGACGTTCGTTCATCTAGCACAAAGGGAACTGGTTGCAGGGGAAATTTTACTGTGGTTTCTCAGTCTGTTTCCTAGTGCCGATTTGAAGTTCCTGCAGTTTTCACTGTAAAACCGTTTTGGAGCTAGTACCTCCCCATATATATGTATGGAGTGGAGTTTGCAACTGAAAAGAAACTTTGTGTTCCCAACAAGCTAGGTGAAGGACGGCTTTCACACACACACATCTCTCAGAATTTTGCATGTGGAGAGACGTTCGTTCATCTAGCACAAAGGGAACGGGTTGCAGGAGAAACTTTTACTCTGGTTTCTCAGTCTGTTTCCTAGTGCCGGTTTGAAGTTCCTGCAGTTTTCACTGTATAATCGAGTTGGAGCTAGTACCTCCCCATATATATATATTGAGTGGAGTTTGCAACTGAAAAGAAACTTTGTGTTCCCTACAAGCTAGGTGAAGGACGGATTTCACACACAATTATATCTCAGAACTGAGCATGTGGAGGGACGTTCGTTCATCTAGCACAACGGGAACGGGTTGCAGGAGAAACTTTTACTCTGGTTTCTCAGTCTGTTTCCTAGTGCCGGTTTGAAGTTCCTGCAGTTTTCACTGTAAAATCGAGTTGGAGCTAGTACCTCCCCATATATATATATTGAGTGGAGTTTGCAACTGAAAAGAAACTTTGTGTTGCCAACAAGCTAGGTGAAGGACGGCTTTCACACACACTTATCTCTCAGAACTGAGCATGTGGAGAGACGTTCGTTCATCTAGCACAAAGGGAACGGGTTACAGGAGAAACTTTTACTCTGGTTTCTCAGGCAGTTTCCTAGTGCCGGTTTGAAGTTCCTGCAGTTTCACTGTAAAACCGAGTTGGAATTGTAACTCCCCTTATATATGTATGGACTGGAGTTTGCAACTGAAAAGAAACTTTGTGTTCCCAACAAGGTAGGTGAAGAACGGCTTTCACACACACTTATCTCTCAGAACTGATCATGTGGAGAGACGTTCGTTCATCTAGCACAAAGGGAACAGGTGGCAGGAGAAATTTTACTGTGGTTTCTCAGTCTGTTTCCTAGTGCCGATTTGAAGTTCCTGCAGTTTTCACTGTAAAACCGTTTTGGAGCTAGTACCTCCCCATATATATGTATGGAGTGGAGTTTGCAACTGAAAAGAAACTTTGTGTTCCCAACAAGCTAGGTGAAGGACGGCTTTCACACACAAACATCTCTCAGAATTTTGCATGTTGAGAGACGTTCGTTCATCTAGCACAAAGGGAACGGGTTGCAGGAGAAACTTTTACTCTGGTTTCTCAGTCTGTTTCCTAGTGCCGGTTTGAAGTTCCTGCAGTTTTCACTGTAAAATCGAGTTGGAGCTAGTACCTCCCCATATATATGTATGGTGTGGAGTTTGCAACTGAAAAGAAACTTTGTGTTCCCAACAAGCTAGGTGAAGGACGGCTTTCACACACACTTATATCTCAGAACTGAGCATGTGGAGGGACGTTCGTTCATATAGCACAAAGAGAACGGGTTGCAGGAGAAACTTTTACTCTGGTTTCTCAGTCTGTTTCCTAGTGCCGGTTGGAAGTTCCTGCAGTTTTCACTGTAAAATCGAGTTGGAGCTAGTACCTCCCCATATATATATATTGAGTGGAGTTTGCAACTGAAAAGAAACTTTCTGTTCCCAACAAGCTAGTTGAAGAACGGCTTTCACACACACTTTTCTCTCAGAACTGAGCATGTGAAGAGACTTTCGTTCATCTAGCACAAAGGGAACAGGTTGCAGGGGAAACATTTAATCTGGTTTCTCAGTATGTTTCCTAGTGCCGGTTTGAAGTTCCTGCAGTTTTCACTGTAAAACTGGGTTGGATCTAGTACCTCCCCACATATATGTATGGAGTGGAGTTTGCAACTGAAAAGAAACTTTGTGTTCCCAACAAGCTAGGTGAAGGACGGCTTTCACACACACTTATCTCTCAGAACTGAGCATGTGGAGAGACGTTCGTTCATCTAGCAAAAAGGGAACGGGTAACAGGAGAAACTTTTACTCTGGTTTCTCAGGCAGTTTCCTAGTGCCGGTTTGAAGTTCCTGCAGTTTTCACTGTAAAACCGAGTTGGAATTGTAACTCCCCTTATATATGTATGGAGTCGAGTTTGCAACTGAAAAGAAACTTTGTGTTCCCAACAAGCTAGTTGAAGTACGGCTTTCACACACAATTATCTCTCAGAACTGATCATGTGGAGAGACGTTCGTTCATCTAGCACAAAGGGAACAGGGTGCAGGAGAAATTTTACTCTGGTTTCTCAGTCTGTTTCCTAGTGCCGGTTTGAAGTTCCTGCAGTTTTCACTGAAAAACCGTGTTGGAGCTAGTACATCCCCATATATATGTATGGAGTGGAGTTTGCAACTGAAAAGAAACTTTGTGTTCCCAACAAGCTAGGTGAAGGACGGCTTTCACACACACACATCTCTCAGAATTTTGCATGTGGAGAGACGTTCGTTCATCTAGCACAAAGGGAACGGGTTGCAGGAGAAACTTTTACTCTGGTTTCTCAGTCTGTTTCCTAGTGCCGGTTTGAAGTTCCTGCAGTTTTCACTGTAAAACCGAGTTGAAGCTAGAACCTCCCCATATATATGTATGGTGTGGAGTTTGCAACTGAAAAGAAACTTTGTGTTCCCAACAAGCTAGGTGAAGGACGGCTTTCACACACACTTATATCTCAGAACTGAGCATGTGGAGGGACGTTCGTTCATATAGCACAAAGAGAACGGGTTGCAGGAGAAACTTTTACTCTGGTTTCTCAGTCTGTTTCCTAGTGCCGGTTGGAAGTTCCTGCAGTTTTCACTGTAAAATCGAGTTGGAGCTAGTACCTCCCCATATATATATATTGAGTGGAGTTTGCAACTGAAAAGAAACTTTCTGTTCCCAACAAGCTAGTTGAAGAACGGCTTTCACACACACTTTTCTCTCAGAACTGAGCATGTGAAGAGACTTTCGTTCATCTAGCACAAAGGGAACAGGTTGCAGGGGAAACTTTTAATCTGGTTTCTCAGTCTGTTTCCTAGTGCCGGTTTGAAGTTCCTGCAGTTTTCACTGTAAAACTGGGTTGGATCTAGTACCTCCCCACATATATGTATGGAGTGGAGTTTGCAACTGAAAAGAAACTTTGTGTTCCCAACAAGCTAGGTGAAGGACGGCTTTCACACACACTTATCTCTCAGAACTGAGCATGTGGAGAGACGTTCGTTCATCTAGCACATAGGGAACGGGTTGCAGGAGAAACTTTTACTCTGGTTTCTCAGTCTGTTTCCTAGTGCCGGTTTGAAGTTCCTGCAGTTTTCACTGTAAAACCGTTTTGGAGCTAGTACCTCCCCATATATATGTATGTAGTGGAGTTTGCAACTGAAAAGAAACTTTGTGTTCCCAACAAGCTAGGTGAAGGACGGCTTTCACACACACACATCTCTCAGAATTTTGCATGTGGAGAGACGTTCGTTCATCTAGCACTAAGGGAACGGGTTGCAGGAGAAACTTTTACTCTGGTATCTCAGTCTGTTTCCTAGTGCCGGTGTGAAGTTCCTGCAGTTTTCACTTTAAAACCGAGTTGGAGCTAGTACATCCCCATATATATGTATGGTGTGGAGTTTTCAACTGAAAAGAAACTTTGTGTTCCCTACAAGCTAGGTGAAGGACGGCTTTCACACACACTTATATCTCAGAACTGAGCATGTGGAGGGACGTTCGTTCATCTAGCACAAAGGGAACGGGTTGCAGGAGAAACTTTTACTCTGGTTTCTCAGTCTGTTTCCTAGTGCCGGTTTGAATTTCCTGCAATTTTCACTGTAAAATCGAGTTGGAGCTAGTACCTCCCCATATATATATATAGAGTGGAGTTTGCAACTGAAAAGAAACTTTGTGTTCCCAACAAGCTAGGTAAAGAACGGCTTTCACACACACTTATCTCTCAGAACTGAGCATGTGAAGAGACGTTCGTTCATCTAGCACAAAGGGAACAGGTTGCAGGGGAAACTTTTACTATGGTTTCTCAGTCTGTTTCCTAGTGCCGTTTTGAAGTTCCTGCAATTTTCACTGTAAAACCGGGTTGGATCTAGTACCTACCCATAGATATGTATGGAGTGGAGTTTGCAACTGAAAAGAAACTTTGTGTTCCCAACAAGCTAGGTGAAGTACGGCTTTCACACACACTTATCTCTCAGAACTGATCATGTGGAGAGACGTTCGTTCATCTAGCACAAAGGGAACAGGTTGCAGGAGAAATTTTACTCTGGTTTCTCAGTCTGTTTCCTAGTGCCGGTTTGAAGTTCCTGCAGTTTTCACTGTAAAACCGTGTTGGAGCTAGTACATCCCCATATATATGTATGGAGTGGAGTTTCCAACTGAAAAGAAACTTTGTGTTCCCAACAAGCTAGGTGAAGGACGGCTTTCACACACACACATCTCTCAGAATTTTGCATGTGGAGAGACGTTTGTTCATCTAGCACAAAGGGAACGGGTTGCAGGAGAAACTTTTACTCTGGTTTCTCAGTCTGTTTCCTAGTGCCGGTTTGAAGTTCCTGCAGTTTTCACTGTAAAACCGAGTTGGAGCTAGTACCTCCCCATATATATGTATGGTGTGGAGTTTGCAACTGAAAAGAAACTTTGTGTTCCCAACAAGCTAGGTGAAGGACGGCTTTCACACACACTTATATCTCAGAACTGAGCATGTGGAGGGACGTTCGTTCATATAGCACAAAGAGAACGGGTTGCAGGAGAAACTTTTACTCTGGGTTCTCAGTCTGTTTCCTAGTGCCGGTTGGAAGTTCCTGCAGTTTTCACTGTAAAATCGAGTTGGAGCTAGTACCTCCCCATATATATATATTGAGTGGAGTTTGCAACTGAAAAGAAACTTTGTGTTCCCAACAAGCTAGTTGAAGAACGGCTTTCACACACACTTATCTCTCAGAACTGAGCATGTGAAGAGACTTTCGTTCATCTAGCACAAAGGGAACAGGTTGCAGGGGAAACTTTTAATCTGGTTTCTCAGTCTGTTTCCTAGTGCCAGTTTGAAGTTCCTGCAGGTTTCACTGTAAAACTGGGTTGGATCTAGTACCTCCCCACATATATATATGGAGTGGAGTTTGCAACTGAAAAGAAACTTTGTGTTCCCAACAAGCTAGGTGAAGGACGGCTTTCACACACACTTATCTCTCAGAACTGACCATGTGGAGAGACGTTCGTTCATCTAGCACAAAGGGAACGGGTTGCAGGAGAAACTTTTACTCTGGATTCTCAGTCTGTTTCCTAGTGCCGGTTTGAAGTTCCTGCAGTTTTCACTGTAAAACCGAGTTGAAGCTAGTACCTCCCCATATATATGTATGGTGTGGAGTTTGCAACTGAAAAGAAACTTTGTGTTCCCAACAAGCTAGGTGAAGGACGGCTTTCACACACACTTATATCTCAGAACTGAGCATGTGGAGGGACTTTCGTTCATATAGCACAAAGAGAACGGGTTGCAGGAGAAACTTTTACTCTGGTTTCTCAGTCTGTTTCCTAGTGCCAGTTGGAAGTTCCTGCAGTTTTCACTGTAAAATCGAGTTGGAGCTAGTACCTCCCCATATATATATATTGAGTGGAGTTTGCAACTGAAAAGAAACTTTCTGTTCCCAACAAGCTAGTTGAAGAACGGCTTTCACACACACTTATCTCTCAGAACTGAGCATGTGAAGAGACTTTCGTTCATCTAGCACAAAGGGAACAGGTTGCAGGGGAAACTTTTAATCTGGTTTCTCAGTCTGTTTCCTAGTGCCGGTTTGAAGTTCCTGCAGTTTTCACTGTAAAATTGTGTTGGATCTAGTACCTCCCCACATATATGTATGGAGTGGAGTTTGCGACTGAAAAGAAACTTTGTGTTCCCAACAAGCTAGGTGAAGGACGGCTTTCACACACACTTATCTCTCAGAACTGAGCATGTGGAGAGACGTTCGTTCATCTAGCACATAGGGAACGGGTTGCAGGAGAAAATTTTACTCTGGTTTCTCAGTCTGTTTCCTAGTGCCGGTTTGAAGTTCCTGCAGTTTTCACTGTAAAACAGTTTTGGAGCTAGTACCTCCCCATATATATCTATGTAGTGGAGTTTGCAACTGAAAACAAACTTTGTGTTCCCAACAAGCTAGGTGAAGGACGGCTTTCACACACACACATCTCTCAGAATTTTGCATGTGGAGAGACGTTCGTTCATCTAGCACTAAGGGAACGGGTTGCATGAGAAACTTTTACTCTGGTATCTCAGTCTGTTTCCTAGTGCCGGTGTGAAGTTCCTGCAATTTTCACTTTAAAACCGAGTTGGAGCTAGTACATCCCCATATATATGTATGGTGTGGAGTTTTCAACTGAAAAGAAACTTTGTGTTCCCTACAAGCTAGGTGAAGTACGGCTTCCACACACACTCCTATCTCAGAACTGAGCATGTGGAGGGACGTTCGTTCGTATAGCACAAAGGGAACGGGTTGCAGGAGAAACTTTTACTCTGGTTTCTCAGTCTGTTTCCTAGTGCCGGTTTGAATTTCCTGCACTTTTCACTGTAAAATCGAGTTGGAGCTAGTACCTCCCCATATATATATATAGAGTGGAGTTTGCAACTGAAAAGAAACTTTGTGTTCCCAACAAGCTAGGTAAAGTACGGCTTTCACACACACGTATCTCTCAGAACTGAGCATGTGAAGAGACGTTCGTTCATCTAGCACAAAGGGAACAGATTGCAGGGGAAACTTTTACTATGGTTTCTCAGTCTGTTTCCTAGTGCCGGTTTGAAGTTCCTGCAATTTTCACTGTAAAACCGGGTTGGATCTAGTACCTACCCATAGATATGTATGGAGTGGAGTTTGCAACTGAAAAGAAACTTTGTGTTCCCAACAAGCTAGGTGAAGAACGGCTTTCACACACACTTATCTCTCAGAACTGATCATGTGGAGAGACGTTCGTTCATCTAGCACAAAGGGAACAGGTTGCAGGAGAAATTTTACTCTGGTTTCTCAGTCTGTTTCCTAGTGCCGGTTTGAAGTTCCTGCAGTTTTCATGTAAAACCGTGTTGGAGCTAGTACATCCCCATATATATGTATGGAGTGGAGTTTGCAACTGAAAAGAAACTTTGTGTTCCCAACAAGCTAGGTGAAGTACGGCTTTCACACACACACATCTCTCAGAATTTTGCATGTGGAGAGACGTTCGTTCATCTAGCACAAAGGGAACGGGTTGCAGGAGAAACTTTTACTCTGGTTTCTCAGTCTGTTTCCTAGTGCCGGTTTGAAGTTCCTGAAGTTTTCACTGTAAAACCGAGTTGGAGCTAGTACCTCCCCATATATATGTATGGTGTGGAGTTTGCAACTGAAAAGAAACTTTGTGTTCCCAACAAGCTAGGTGAAGGACGGCTTTCACACACACTTATATCTCACAACTGAGCATGTGGAGGGACGTTCGTTCATATAGCACAAAGAGAACGGGTTGCAGGAGAAACTTTTACTCTGGATTCTCAGTCTGTTTCCTAGTGCCGGTTGGAAGTTCCTGCAGTTTTCACTGTAAAATCGAGTTGGAGCTAGTACCTCCCCATATATATATATTGAGTGGAGTTTGCAACTGAAAAGAAACTTTGTGTTCCCAACAAGCTAGTTGAAGAACGGCTTTCACACACACTTATCTCTCAGAACTGAGCATGTGAAGAGACTTTCGTTCATCTAGCACAAAGGGAACAGGTTGCAGGGGAAACTTTTAATCTGGTTTCTCAGTCTGTTTCCTAGTGCCGGTTTGAAGTTCCTGCAGTTTTCACTGTAAAACTGGGTTGGATCTAGTACCTCCCCACATATATGTATGGAGTGGAGTTTGCAACTGAAAAGAAACTTTGTGTTCCCAACAAGCTAGCTGAAGGACGGCTTTCACACACACTTATCTCTCAGAACTGAGCATGTGGAGAGACGTTCGTTCATCTAGCACAAAGGGAACGGGTTGCAGGAGAAACTTTTTCTCTGGTTTCTCAGTTTGTTTCCTAGTGCCAGTTTGAAGTTCCTGCAGTTATCACTGTAAAACCGAGTTTGAGATAGTACCTCCCCATATATATGTATGTAGTGGAGTTTGCAACTGAAAAGAATTTTGTGTTCCCAACAAGCTAGGTGAAGGACGGCTTTCACACACACACATCTCTCAGAACTTTGCATGTGGAGAGACGTTCGTTCATCTAGCACAAAGGGAACGGGTTGCAGGAGAAACTTTTACTCTGGTTTCTCAGTCTGTTTCCTAGTGCCGGTTTGAAGTTCCTGCAGTTTTCACTGTAAAACAGAGTTGGGGCTAGTACCTCCCCTTATATATGTATGGATTGGAGTTTGCAACTGAAAAGAAACTTTGTGTTCCCAACAAGCTAGGTGAAGGACGGCTTTCACACACACTTATCTCTCAGAACTGAGCATGTGGTGAGACGTTCGTTCATCTAGCACAAAGGGAACGGGTTACAGGAGAAACTTTTACTCTGGTTTCTCAGGCAGTTTCCTAGTGCCGGTTTGATGTTCCTGCAGTTTTCACTGTAAAACCGAGTTGGAATTGTATCTCCCCTTATATATGTATGGAGTGGAGTTTGCAACTGAAAAGAAACTTTGTATTCCCAACAAGCTAGGTGAAGGACGGCTTTCACACACACTTATATCTCAGAACTGAGCATGTTGAGAGACGTTCGTTCATCTAGCAAAAAGTGAACGGTTTGAAGGAGAAACTTTTACTGTGGTTTCTCAGTCTGTTTCCTAGTGCCGGTTTGAAGTTCCTGCAGTTTTCACTGTAAAACCATGTTGGAGCTAGTACCTCCCCATATATATGTATGGAGTGGAGCTTGCAACTGAAAATAAACTTTGTGTTCCCAACAAGCTAGTTGAAGGACAGCTTTCACACACACTTATCCCTCAGAACTGAGCATGTGGAGAGATTTTCGTTCATCTAGCACAAAGGGAACGGGTTGCAGGAGAAACTTTTACTCTGGTTTCTCAGTCTGTTTCCTAGTGCCGGTTTGATGTTCCTGCAGTTTTCACTGTAAAAAATTGTTGGAGATAGTACCTCCCCATATATATGTATGGAGTGGAGTTTGCAACTGAAAAGAAACTTTGTGTTCCCAACAAGCTAGGTGAAGGACGGCTTTCACACACACTTATCCCTCAGAACTGAGCATGTGGAGAGATTTTCGTTCATCTAGCACAAAGGGAACGGGTTGCAGGAGAAACTTTTACTCTGGTTTCTCAGTATATTTCCTAGTGCCGGTTTGATATTCCTGCAGTTTTCACTGTAAAAAATAGTTGGAGCTAGTACCTCCCCATATATATATATGGAGTGGACTTTGCAACTGAAAAGGAACTTTGTTTTCCCAACAAGCTAGGTGAAGGACGGCTTTCACACACACAGATCTCTCAGAATTTTGCATGTGGAGAGACGTTCTTTCATCTAGCACAAAGGGAACGGGTTGCAGGAGAAACTTTTACTCTGGTTTCTCAGTCTGTTTCCTAGTGCCGGTTTGATGTTCCTGCAGTTTTCACTGTAAAACCGAGTTGGAGCTAGTACCTCCCCATATATATGTATGGTGTGGAGTTTGCAACTGAAAATAAACTTTTTGTTCCCAAAATCTAGGTGAAGGGCGGCTTTCACACACACATATCTCTCAGAACTGAGCATGTGGAGAGACGTTCGTTCATCTAGCACAAAGGGAACGGGTTGCAGGGGAAACTTTTACTCTGGTTTCTCAGTCTGTTTCCTGGTGCCGGTTTGAAGTTCCTGCAGTTTTCACTGTAAAACCGAGTTGAAGATAGTACCTCCCCATATATATGTATGGAGTGTAGATTGCAACTGAAAACAAACTTTGTGTTCCCAACAAGCTAGGTGAAGGACGGCATCACACACACATATCTCTCAGAATTGAGCATGTGCAGAGACGTTCGTTCATCTAGCACAAAGGGAACGGGTTACAGGAGAAACTTTTACTCTGGTTTCTGAGGCAGTTTCCTAGTGCCGGTTTGAAGTTCCTGCAGTTTTCACTGTAAAACCGAGTTGGAATTGTATCTCCCCTCATATATGTATGGAGTGGAGTTTGTAACTGAATAGAAACTTTGTATTCCCAACAAGCTAGGTGAAGGACGGCTTTCACACACACTTATATCTCAGAACTGAGCATGTGGAGAGACGTTCGTTCATCTAGCACAAAGTGAACGGTTTGAAGGAGAAACTTTTACTGTGGTTTCTCAGTCTGTTTCCTAGTGCCGGTTTGAAGTTCCTGCAGTTTTCACTGTAAAACCGTGTTGGAACTAGTACCTACCCATATATATGTATGGAGTGGAGCTTGCAACTGAAAAGAAACTTTGTGTTCCCAAAAAGCTAGGTGAAGGACGGCTTTCACACACACTTATCCCTCAGAACTGAGCATGTGGAGAGATTTTCGTTCATCTAGCACAAAGGGAACGGGTTGCAGGAGAAACTTTTACTCTGGTTTCTCAGTATATTTCCTAGTGCCGGTTTGATATTCCTGCAGTTTTCACTTTAAAAAATAGTTGGAGCTAGTACCTCCCCATATATATATATGGAGTGGACTTTGCAACTGAAAAGAAACTTTGTTTTCCCAACAAGCTAGGTGAAGGACGGCTTTCACACACACAGATCTCTCAGAATTTTGCATGTGGAGAGACGTTCTTTCATCTAGCACAAAGGGAACGGGTTGCAGGAGAAACTTTTACTCTGGTTTCTCAGTCTGTTTCCTAGTGCCGGTTTGATGTTCCTGCAGTTTTCACTGTAAAACCGAGTTGGAGCTAGTACCTCCCCATATATATGTATGGTGTGGAGTTTGCAACTGAAAATAAACTTTGTGTTCCCAAAATCTAGGTGAAGGGCGGCTTTCACACACACATATCTCTCAGAACTGAGCATGTGGAGAGACGTTCGTTCATCTAGCACAAAGGGAACGGGTTGCAGGAGAAACTTTTACTCTGGTTTCTCAGTCTGTTTCCTAGTGCCGGATTGAAGTTCCTGCACTTTTCACTGTAAAATCGAGTTGGAGCTAGTACCTCCCCATATATATGTATGGAGTGGAGCTTGCAACTGAAAAGAAACTTTGTGTTCCCAACAAGCTAGGTGAAGGACGGCTTTCACACACACTTATCCCTCAGAACTGAGCATGTGGAGAGACGTTCGTTCATCTAGCACAAAAGGAAAGGGTTGCAGGAGAAACTTTTACTCTGGTTTCTCAGTCTGTTTCCTAGTGCCGGTTTGATGTTCCTGCAGTTTTCACTGTAAAAAACAGTTGGAGCTAGTACCTCCCCATATATATATATGGAGTGGAGTTTGCAACTGAAAATAAACTTTGTGTTCCCAACAAGCTAGGTGAAGGACGGCTTTCACACACACACATCTCTCAGAATTTTGCATGTGGAGAGACGTTCGTTCATCTAGCACAAAGGGAACGGGTTGCAGGAGAAACTTTTACTCCGGTTTCTCAGTCTGTTTCCTAGTGCCGGTTTGATGTTCCTGCAGTTTTCACTGTAAAAACGAGTTGGAGCTAGTACTTCCCCATATATATGTATGGTGTGGAGTTTGCAACTGAAAATAAACAGTGTGTTCCCAAAATTTAGGTGAAGGACGGCTTTCACACACACATATCTCTCAGAACTGAGCATGTGGAGAGACGTTCGTTCATCTAGCACAAAGGGAACGGGTTGCAGGAGAAACTTTTACTCTGGTTTCTCAGTATGTTTCCTAGTGCCGGTTTGATGTTCCTGCAGTTTTCACTGTAAAAAATATTTGGAGCTAGTACCTCCCCATATATATATATGGAGTGGACTTTGCAACTGAAAAGAAACTTGGTGTTCCCAACAAGCTAGGTGAAGGACGGCTTTCACACACACACATCTCTCAGAATTTTGCATGTGGAGAGACGTTCGTTCATCTAGCACAAAGGGAACGGGTTGCCGGAGAAACTTTTACTCTGGTTTCTCAGTCTGTTTCCTAGTGCCGGTTTGATGTTCCTGCAGTTTTCACTGTAAAACGGAGTTGGAGCTAGTACCTCCCCATATATATGTATGGTGTGGAGTTTGCAACTGAAAATAAACTTTGTGTTCCCAAAATCTAGGTGAAGGACGGCTTTCACACACACATATCTCTCAGAACTGAGCATGTGGAGAGACGTTCGTTCATCTAGCACAAAGGGAACGGGTTACAGGAGAAACTTTTACTCTGGTTTCTCAGTCTGTTTCCTGGTGCCGGTTTGAAGTTCCTGCAGTTTTCACTGTAAAACCGAGTTGGAGATAGTACCTCCCCATATATATGTATGGAGTGTAGATTGCAACTGAAAAGAAACTTTGTGTTCCCAACAAGCTAGGTGAAGGACGGCATCACACACACATATCTCTCAGAATTGAGCATGTGGGGAGACGTTCGTTCATCTAGCACAAATTAACGGGTTGCAGGAGAAACTTTTACTCTGGTTTCTCAGTCTGTTTCCTAGTGCCGGTTTGAAGTTCCTGCACTTTTCACTGTAAAACCGAGTTGGAGATAGTACCTCCCCACATATATGTATGGATTGGAGTTTGCAACTGAAAAGAAACTTTGTGTTCCCAACAAGCTAGGTGAAGGACGGCTTTCACACACACACATCTCTCAGAACTGAGCATGTGGAGAGACGTTCGTTCATCTAGCACAAAGGGAACGGGTTGCAGTAGTAACAGTTACTCTGGTTTCTCAGTCTGTTTCCTAGTGCCGGTTTGATGTTCCTGCAGTTTTCACTGTAAAACCGAGTTGGAGCTAGTACCTCCCCATATATATGTATGGAGTGGAGCTAGCAACTGAAAAGAATCTTTGTTTTCCCAACAAGCTAGGTGAAGGACGGCTTTCACACACACACATCTCTCAGAATTTTGCATGTGGAGAGACGTTCGTTCATCTAGCACAAAGGGAACGGTTTGCAGGAGAAACTTTTACTCTGGTTTCTCAGTCTGTTTCCTAGTGCCGGTTTGATGTTCCTGCAGTTTTCACTGTAAAACCGAGTTGGAGCTAGTACCTCCCCATATATATGTATGTTGTGGAGTTTGCAACTGAAAATAAACTGTGTGTTCCCAAAATCTAGGTGAAGGACGGCTTTCACACACACATATCTCTCAGAACTGAGCATGTGGAGAGACGTTCGTTCATCTAGCACAAAGGGAACGGGTTGCAGGAGAAACTTTTACTCTGGTTTCTCAGTCTGTTTCCTGGTGCCGGTTTGAAGTTCCTGCAGTTTTCACTGTAAAACCGAGTTGGAGATAGTACCTCCCCATATATATGTATGGAGTGTAGTTTGCAACTGAAAATAAAATTTGTGTTCCTAACAAGCTAGGTGAAGGACGGCATCACACACACATATCTCTCAGAATTGAGCATGTGGAGAGACGTTCGTTCATCTAGCACAAAGGGAACGGGTTACAGGAGAAACTTTTACTCTGGTTTCTCAGGAAGTTTCCTAGTGTCGGTTTGAAGTTCCTGCAGTTTTCACTGTAAAACCGAGTTGGAATTGTATCTCCCCTTATATATGTATGGAGTGGAGTTTGCAACTGAAAAGAAACTTTGTATTCCCAACAAGCTAGGTGAAGGACGGCTTTCACACACACTTATATCTCAGAACTGAGCATGTGGAGAGACGTTCGTTCATCTAGCACAAAGTGAACGGTTTGAAGGAGAAACTTTTACTGTGGTTTCTCAGTCTGTTTCCTAGTGCCGGTTTGAAGTTCCTGCCCTTTTCACTGTAAAACCGAGTTGGAGATAGTACCTCCCCACATATATGTATGGATTGGAGTTTGCAACTGAAAAGAAACTTTGTGTTCCCAACAAGCTAGGTGAAGGACGGCTTTCACACACACACATCTCTCAGAACTGAGCATGTGGAGAGACGTTCGTTCATCTAGCACAAAGGGAACGGGTTGCAGTAGTAACAGTTACTCTGGTTTCTCAGTCTGTTTCCTAGTGCCGGTTTGATGTTCCTGCAGTTTTCACTGTAAAACCGAGTTGGAGCTAGTACCTCCCCATATATATGTATGGAGTGGAGCTTGCAACTGAAAAGAAACTTTGTGTTCCCAACAAGCTAGGTGAAGGACGGCTTTCACACACACTTATCCCTCAGAACTGAGCATGTGGAGAGATTTTCGTTAATTTAGCACAAAGGGAACGGGTTGCAGGAGAAACTTTTACTCTGGTTTCTCAGTCTGTTTCCTAGTGCCGGTTTGATGTTCCTGCAGTTTTCACTGTAAAAAATAGTTGGAGCTAGTACCTCCCCATATATATGTATGGAGTGGAGTTTGCAACTGAAAAGAAACTTGGTGTTCCCAACAAGTTAGGTGAAGGACGGCTTTCACACACACACATCTCTCAGAATTTTGCATGTGGAGAGACGTTCGTTCATCTAGCACAAAGGTAACGGGTTGCAGGAGAAACTTTTACTCTGGTTTCTCAGTCTGTTTCCTAGTGCCGGTTTGATGTTCCTGCAGTTTTCACTGTAAAACCGAGTTGGAGCTATTACCTCCCCATATATATGTATGGTGTGGAGTTTGCAACTGAAAATAAACTGTGTGTTCCCAAAATCTAGGTGAAGGACGGCTTTCACACACACATATCTCTCAGAACTGAGCATGTAGAGAGACGTTCGTTCATCTAGCACAAAGGGAACGGGTTGCAGGGGAAACTTTTACTCTGGTTTCTCAGTCTGTTTTCTGGTGCCGGTTTGAAGTTCCTGCAGTTTTCACTGTAAAACCGAGTTGGAGATAGTACCTCCCCATATATATGTATGGAGTGTAGTTTGCAACTGAAAACAAACTTTGTGTTCCCAACAAGCTAGGTGAAGGACGGCATCACACACACATATCTCTCAGAATTGAGCATGTGGAGAGACGTTCGTTCATCTAGCACAAAGGGAACGGGTTACAGGAGAAACTTTTACTCTGGTTTCTCAGGCAGTTTCCTAGTGCCGGTTTGAAGTTCCTGCAGTTTTCACTGTAAAACCGAGTTGGAATTGTATCTCCCCTCATATATGTATGGAGTGGAGTTTGCAACTGAAAAGAAACTTTGTATTCCCAACAAGCTAGGTGAAGGACGGCTTTCACACACACTTATATCTCAGAACTGAGCATGTGGAGAGACGTTCGTTCATCTAGCACAAAGTGAACGGTTTGAAGGAGAAACTTTTACTGTGGTTTCTCAGTCTGTTTCCTAGTGCCGGTTTGAAGTTCCTGCAGTTTTCACTGTAAAACCGTGTTGGAGCTAGTACCTACCCATATATATGTATGGAGTGGAGCTTGCAACTGAAAAGAAACTTTGTGTTCCCAACAAGCTAGGTGAAGGACGGCTTTCACACACACTTATCCCTCAGAACTGAGCATGTGGAGAGATTTTCGTTCATCTAGCACAAAGGGAACGGGTTGCAGGAGAAACTTTTACTCTGGTTTCTCAGTATATTTCCTAGTGCCGGTTTGATATTCCTGCAGTTTTCACTGTAAAAAATAGTTGGAGCTAGTACCTCCCCATATATATATATGGAGTGGACTTTGCAACTGAAAAGAAACTTGGTTTTCCCAACAAGCTAGGTGAAGGACGGCTTTCACACACACAGATCTCTCAGAATTGAGCATGTGGAGAGACGTTCGTTCATCTAGCACAAAGGGAACGGGTTACAGTAGAAACTTTTACTCTGGTTTCTCAGGAAGTTTCCTAGTGCCGGTTTGAAGTTCCTGCAGTTTTCACTGTAAAACCGAGTTGGAATTGTATCTCCCCTTATATATGTATGGAGTGGAGTTTGCAACTGAAAAGAAACTTTGTATTCCCAACAAGCTAGGTGAAGGACGGCTTTCACACACACTTATATCTCAGAACTGAGCATGTGGAGAGACGTTCGTTCATCTAGCACAAAGTGAACGGTTTGAAGGAGAAACTTTTACTGTGGTTTCTCAGTCTGTTTCCTAGTGCCGGTTTGAAGTTCCTGCCCTTTTCACTGTAAAACCGAGTTGGAGATAGTACCTCCCCACATATATGTATGGATTGGAGTTTGCAACTGAAAAGAAACTTTGTGTTCCCAACAAGCTAGGTGAAGGACGGCTTTCACACACACTTATATCTCAGAACTGAGCATGTGGAGAGACGTTCGTTCATCTAGCACAAAGTGAACGGTTTGAAGGAGAAACTTTTACTGTGGTTTCTCAGTCTGTTTCCTAGTGCCGGTTTGAAGTTCCTGCAGTTTTCACTGTAAAACCGTGTTGGAGCTAGTACCTACCCATATATATGTATGGAGTGGAGCTTGCAACTGAAAAGAAACTTTGTGTTCCCAACAAGCTAGGTGAAGGACGGCTTTCACACACACTTATCCCTCAGAACTGAGCATGTGGAGAGATTTTCGTTCATCTAGCACAAAGGGAACGGGTTGCAGGAGAAACTTTTACTCTGGTTTCTCAGTATATTTCCTAGTGCCGGTTTGATATTCCTGCAGTTTTCACTGTAAAAAATAGTTGGAGCTAGTACCTCCCCATATATATATATGGAGTGGACTTTGCAACTGAAAAGAAACTTGGTTTTCCCAACAAGCTAGGTGAAGGACGGCTTTCACACACACAGATCTCTCAGAATTGAGCATGTGGAGAGACGTTCGTTCATCTAGCACAAAGGGAACGGGTTACAGGAGAAACTTTTACTCTGGTTTCTCAGGAAGTTTCCTAGTGCCGGTTTGAAGTTCCTGCAGTTTTCACTGTAAAACCGAGTTGGAATTGTATCTCCCCTTATATATGTATGGAGTGGAGTTTGCAACTGAAAAGAAACTTTGTATTCCCAACAAGCTAGGTGAAGGACGGCTTTCACACACACTTATATCTCAGAACTGAGCATGTGGAGAGACGTTCGTTCATCTAGCACAAAGTGAACGGTTTGAAGGAGAAACTTTTACTGTGGTTTCTCAGTCTGTTTCCTAGTGCCGGTTTGAAGTTCCTGCCCTTTTCACTGTAAAACCGAGTTGGAGATAGTACCTCCCCACATATATGTATGGATTGGAGTTTGCAACTGAAAAGAAACTTTGTGTTCCCAACAAGCTAGGTGAAGGACGGCTTTCACACACACACATCTCTCAGAACTGAGCATGTGGAGAGACGTTCGTTCATCTAGCACAAAGGGAACGGGTTGCAGTAGTAACAGTTACTCTGGTTTCTCAGTCTGTTTCCTAGTGCCGGTTTGATGTTCCTGCAGTTTTCACTGTAAAACCGAGTTGGAGCTAGTACCTCCCCATATATATGTATGGAGTGGAGCTTGCAACTGAAAAGAAACTTTGTGTTCCCAACAAGCTAGGTGAAGGACGGCTTTCACACACACTTATCCCTCAGAACTGAGCATGTGGAGAGATTTTCGTTAATTTAGCACAAAGGGAACGGGTTGCAGGAGAAACTTTTACTCTGGTTTCTCAGTCTGTTTCCTAGTGCCGGTTTGATGTTCCTGCAGTTTTCACTGTAAAAAATAGTTGGAGCTAGTACCTCCCCATATATATGTATGGAGTGGAGTTTGCAACTGAAAAGAAACTTGGTGTTCCCAACAAGTTAGGTGAAGGACGGCTTTCACACACACACATCTCTCAGAATTTTGCATGTGGAGAGACGTTCGTTCATCTAGCACAAAGGTAACGGGTTGCAGGAGAAACTTTTACTCTGGTTTCTCAGTCTGTTTCCTAGTGCCGGTTTGATGTTCCTGCAGTTTTCACTGTAAAACCGAGTTGGAGCTATTACCTCCCCATATATATGTATGGTGTGGAGTTTGCAACTGAAAATAAACTGTGTGTTCCCAAAATCTAGGTGAAGGACGGCTTTCACACACACATATCTCTCAGAACTGAGCATGTAGAGAGACGTTCGTTCATCTAGCACAAAGGGAACGGGTTGCAGGGGAAACTTTTACTCTGGTTTCTCAGTCTGTTTTCTGGTGCCGGTTTGAAGTTCCTGCAGTTTTCACTGTAAAACCGAGTTGGAGATAGTACCTCCCCATATATATGTATGGAGTGTAGTTTGCAACTGAAAACAAACTTTGTGTTCCCAACAAGCTAGGTGAAGGACGGCATCACACACACATATCTCTCAGAATTGAGCATGTGGAGAGACGTTCGTTCATCTAGCACAAAGGGAACGGGTTACAGGAGAAACTTTTACTCTGGTTTCTCAGGCAGTTTCCTAGTGCCGGTTTGAAGTTCCTGCAGTTTTCACTGTAAAACCGAGTTGGAATTGTATCTCCCCTCATATATGTATGGAGTGGAGTTTGCAACTGAAAAGAAACTTTGTATTCCCAACAAGCTAGGTGAAGGACGGCTTTCACACACACTTATATCTCAGAACTGAGCATGTGGAGAGACGTTCGTTCATCTAGCACAAAGTGAACGGTTTGAAGGAGAAACTTTTACTGTGGTTTCTCAGTCTGTTTCCTAGTGCCGGTTTGAAGTTCCTGCAGTTTTCACTGTAAAACCGTGTTGGAGCTAGTACCTACCCATATATATGTATGGAGTGGAGCTTGCAACTGAAAAGAAACTTTGTGTTCCCAACAAGCTAGGTGAAGGACGGCTTTCACACACACTTATCCCTCAGAACTGAGCATGTGGAGAGATTTTCGTTCATCTAGCACAAAGGGAACGGGTTGCAGGAGAAACTTTTACTCTGGTTTCTCAGTATATTTCCTAGTGCCGGTTTGATATTCCTGCAGTTTTCACTGTAAAAAATAGTTGGAGCTAGTACCTCCCCATATATATATATGGAGTGGACTTTGCAACTGAAAAGAAACTTGGTTTTCCCAACAAGCTAGGTGAAGGACGGCTTTCACACACACAGATCTCTCAGAATTTTGCATGTGGAGAGACGTTCTTTCATCTAGCACAAAGGGAACGGGTTGCAGGAGAAACTTTTACTCTGGTTTCTCAGTCTGTTTCCTAGTGCCGGTTTGATGTTCCTGCAGTTTTCACTGTAAAACCGAGTTGGAGCTAGTACCTCCCCATATATATGTATGGTGTGGAGTTTGCAACTGAAAATAAACTTTGTGTTCCCAAAATCTAGGTGAAGGGCGGCATTCACACACACATATCTCTCAGAACTGAGCATGTGGAGAGACGTTCGTTCATCTAGCACAAAGGGAACGGGTTGCAGGAGAAACTTTTACTCTGGTTTCTCAGTCTGTTTCCTGGTGCCGGTTTGAAGTTCCTGCAGTTTTCACTGTAAAACCGAGTTGGAGATAGTACCTCCTCATATATATGTATGGAGTGTAGATTGCAACTGAAAAGAAACTTTGTGTTCCCAACAAGCTAGGTGAAGGACAGCATCACACACACATATCTCTCAGAATTGAGCATGTGGGGAGACGTTCGTTCATCTAGCACAAATGAACGGGTTGCAGGAGAAACTTTTACTCTGGTTTCTCACTCTGTTTCCTAGTGTCGGTTTGAAGTTCCTGCACTTTTCACTGTAAAATCGTGTTGGAGATAGTTCCTCCCCATATATATGTATGGATTGGAGTTTGCAACTGAAAAGAAACTTTGTGTTCCCAACAAGCTAGGTGAATGACGGCTTTCACACACACACATCTCTCAGAACTGAGCATGTGGAGAGACGTTCGTTCATCTAGCACAAAGGGAACGGGTTGCAGTAGTAACATTTACTCTGGTTTCTCAGTCTGTTTCCTAGTGCCGGTTTGATGTTCCTGCAGTTTTCACTGTAAAACCGAGTTGGAGCTAGTACCTCCTCATATATATGTATGGAGTGGAGCTTGCAACTGAAAAGAAACTTTGTGTTCCCAACAAGCTAGGTGAAGGACGGCTTTCACACACACTTATCCCTCAGAACTGAGCATGTGGAGAGATTTTCGTTCATCTAGCACAAAGGGAAAGGGTTGCAGGAGAAACTTTTACTCTGGTTTCTCAGTCTGTTTCCTAGTGCCGGTTTGATGTTCCTGCAGTTTTCACTGTAAATAATAGTTGGAGCTAGTACCTCCCCATATATATGTATGGAGTGGAGTTTGCAACTGAAAAGAAACTTGGTGTTCCCAACAAGCTATGTGAAGGACGGCTTTCACACACACACATCTCTCAGAATTTTGCATGTGGAGAGACGTTCGTTCATCTAGCACAAAGGGAACGGGTTGCAGGAGAAACTTTTACTCCGGTTTCTCAGTCTGTTTCCTAGTGCCGGTTTGATGTTCCTGCAGTTTTCACTGTAAAACCGAGTTGGAGCTAGTACCTCCCCATATATATGTATGGTGTGGAGTTTGCAACTGAAAATAAACTGTGTGTTCCCAAAATCTAGGTGAAGGACGGCTTTCACACACACATATCTCTCAGAACTGAGCATGTGGAGAGACGTTCGTTCATCTAGCACAAAGGGAACGGGTTGCAGGAGAAACTTTTACTCTGGTTTCTCAGTATGTTTCCTAGTGCCGGTTTGATGTTCCTGCAGTTTTCACTGTAAAAAATATTTGGAGCTAGTACCTCCCCATATATATATATGGAGTGGACTTTGCAACTGAAAAGAAACTTGGTGTTCCCAACAAGCTAGGTGAAGGACGGCTTTCACACACACACATCTCTCAGAATTTTGCGTGTGGAGAGACGTTCGTTCATCTAGCACAAAGGGAACGGGTTGCAGGAGAAACTTTTACTCTGGTTTCTCAGTCTGTTTCCTGGTGCCGGTTTGAAGTTCCTGCAGTTTTCACTGTAAAACCGAGTTGGAGATATTACCTCCCCAAATATATGTATGGAGTGTAGTTTGCAACTGAAAACAAACTTTGTGTTCCCAACAAGCTAGTTGAAGGACGGCATCACACACACATATCTCTCAGAATTGAGCATGTGGAGAGACGTTCGTTCATCTAGCACAAAGGGAACTGGTTACAGGAGAAACTTTTACTCTGGTTTCTCAGGAAGTTTCCTAGTGCCGGTTTGAAGTTCCTGCAGTTTTCACTGTAAAACCGAGTTGGAATTGTATCTCCCCTTATATATGTATGGAGTGGAGTTTGCAACTGAAAAGAAACTTTGTATTCCCAACAAGCTAGGTGAAGGACGGCTTTCACACACACTTATATCTCAGAACTGAGCATGTGGAGAGACGTTCGTTCATCTAGCACAAAGTGAACGGTTTGAAGGAGAAACTTTTAATGTGGTTTCTCAGTCTGTTTCCTAGTGTCGGGTTGAAGTTCCTGCACTTTTCACTGTAAAACCGAGTTGGAGATAGTACCTCCCCACATACATGTATGGATTGGAGTTTGCAACTGAAAAGAAACTTTGTGTTCCCAACAAGCTAGTTGAAGGACGGCTTTCACACACACACATCTCTCAGAACTGAGCATGTGGAGAGACGTTCGTTCATCTAGCACAAAGGGAACGGGTTGCAGTAGTAACAGATACTCTGGTTTCTCAGTCTGTTTCCTAGTGCCGGTTTGATGTTCCTGCAGTTTTCACTGTAAAACCGAGTTGGAGCTAGTACCTCCCCATATATATGTATGGAATGGAGCTTGCAACTGAAAAGAAACTTTGTCTTCCCAACAAGCTAGGTGAAGGACGGCTTTCACACACACTTATCCCTCAGAACTGAGCATGTGGAGAGATTTTCGTTCATTTAGCACAAAGGGAACGGGTTGCAGGAGAAACTTTTACTCTGGTTTCTCAGTCTGTTTCCTAGTGCCGGTTTGATGTTCCTGCAGTTTTCACTGTAAAAAATAGTTGGAGCTAGTACCTCCCCATATATATGTATGGAGTGGAGTTTGCAACTGAAAAGAAACTTGGTGTTCCCAACAAGCTAGGTGAAGGACGGCTTTCACACACACACATCTCTCAGAATTTTGCATGTGGAGAGACGTTCTTTCATCTAGCACAAAGGGAACGGTTTGCAGGAGAAACTTTTACTCTGGTTTCTCAGTCTGTTTCCAAGTGCCGGTTTGATGTTCCTGCAGTTTTCACTGTAAAACCGAGTTGGAGCTAGTACCTCCCCATATATATGTATGGTGTGGAGTTTGCAACTGAAAATAAACTGTGTGTTCCCAAAATCTAGGTGAAGGACGGCTTTCACACACACATATCTCTCAGAACTTAGCATGTGAAGAGACGTTCGTTCATCTAGCACAAAGGGAACGGGTTGCAGGAGAAACTTTTACTCTGGTTTCTCAGTCTGTTTCCTGGTGCCGGTTTGAAGTTCCTGCAGTTTTCACGGTAAAACCGACTTGGAGATAGTACCTCCCCATATATATGTATGGAGTGTAGTTTGCAACTGAAAACAAACTTTGTGTTCCCAACAAGCTAGGTGAAGGACGGCATCACACACACATATCTCTCAGAATTGAGCATGTGGAGAGACGTTCGTTCATCTAGCACAAAGGGAACTGGTTACAGGAGAAACTTTTACTCTGGTTTCTCAGGAAGTTTCCTAGTGCCGGTTTGAAGTTCCTGCAGTTTTCACTGTAAAACCGAGTTGGAATTGTATCTCCCCTTATATATGTATGGAGTGGAGTTTGCAACTGAAAAGAAACTTTGTATTCCCAACAAGCTAGGTGAAGGACGGCTTTCACACACACTTATATCTCAGAACTGAGCATGTGGAGAGACGTTCGTTCATCTAGCACAAAGTGAACGGTTTGAAGGAGAAACTTTTAATGTGGTTTCTCAGTCTGTTTCCTAGTGTCGGGTTGAAGTTCCTGCACTTTTCACTGTAAAACCGAGTTGGAGATAGTACCTCCCCACATACATGTATGGATTGGAGTTTGCAACTGAAAAGAAACTTTGTGTTCCCAACAAGCTAGTTGAAGGACGGCTTTCACACACACACATCTCTCAGAACTGAGCATGTGGAGAGACGTTCGTTCATCTAGCACAAAGGGAACGGGTTGCAGTAGTAACAGATACTCTGGTTTCTCAGTCTGTTTCCTAGTGCCGGTTTGATGTTCCTGCAGTTTTCACTGTAAAACCGAGTTGGAGCTAGTACCTCCCCATATATATGTATGGAGTGGAGCTTGCAACTGAAAAGAAACTTTGTCTTCCCAACAAGCTAGGTGAAGGACGGCTTTCACACACACTTATCCCTCAGAACTGAGCATGTGGAGAGATTTTCGTTCATTTAGCACAAAGGGAACGGGTTGCAGGAGAAACTTTTACTCTGGTTTCTCAGTCTGTTTCCTAGTGCCGGTTTGATGTTCCTGCAGTTTTCACTGTAAAAAATAGTTGGAGCTAGTACCTCCCCATATATATGTATGGAGTGGAGTTTGCAACTGAAAAGAAACTTGGTGTTCCCAACAAGCTAGGTGAAGGACGGCTTTCACACACACACATCTCTCAGAATTTTGCATGTGGAGAGACGTTCTTTCATCTAGCACAAAGGGAACGGTTTGCAGGAGAAACTTTTACTCTGGTTTCTCAGTCTGTTTCCAAGTGCCGGTTTGATGTTCCTGCAGTTTTCACTGTAAAACCGAGTTGGAGCTAGTACCTCCCCATATATATGTATGGTGTGGAGTTTGCAACTGAAAATAAACTGTGTGTTCCCAAAATCTAGGTGAAGGACGGCTTTCACACACACATATCTCTCAGAACTTAGCATGTGAAGAGACGTTCGTTCATCTAGCACAAAGGGAACGGGTTGCAGGAGAAACTTTTACTCTGGTTTCTCAGTCTGTTTCCTGGTGCCGGTTTGAAGTTCCTGCAGTTTTCACGGTAAAACCGACTTGGAGATAGTACCTCCCCATATATATGTATGGAGTGTAGTTTGCAACTGAAAACAAACTTTGTGTTCCCAACAAGCTAGGTGAAGGACGGCATCACACACACATATCTCTCAGAATTGAGCATGTGGAGAGACGTTCGTTCATCTAGCACAAAGGGAACTGGTTACAGGAGAAACTTTTACTCTGGTTTCTCAGGAAGTTTCCTAGTGCCGGTTTGAAGTTCCTGCAGTTTTCACTGTAAAACCGAGTTGGAATTGTATCTCCCCTTATATATGTATGGAGTGGAGTTTGCAACTGAAAAGAAACTTTGTATTCCCAACAAGCTAGGTGAAGGACGGCTTTCACACACACTTATATCTCAGAACTGAGCATGTGGAGAGACGTTCGTTCATCTAGCACAAAGTGAACGGTTTGAAGGAGAAACTTTTACTGTGGTTTCTCAGTCTGCTTCCTAGTGCCGGTTTGAAGTTCCTGCAGTTTTCACTGTAAAACCGTGTTGGAGCTAGTACCTCCCCATATATATGTATGGAGTGGAGCTTGCAACTGAAAAGAAACTTTGTGTTCCCAACAAGCTAGGTGAAGGACGGCTTTCACACACACTTATCCCTCAGAACTGAGCATGTGGAGAGATTTTCGTTCATCTAGCACAAAGGGAACGGGTTGCAGGAGAAACTTTTACTCTGGTTTCTCAGTATGTTTCCTAGTGCCGGTTTGATGTTCCTGCAGTTTTCACTGTAAAAAATTGTTGGAGCTAGTACCTCCCCATATATATGTATGGAGTGGACTTTGCAACTGAAAAGAAACTTGGTGTTCCCAACAAGCTAGGTGAAGGACGGCTTTCACACACACACATCTCTCAGAATTTTGCATGTGGAGAGACGTTCGTTCATCTAGCACAAAGGGAACGGGTTGCAGGAGAAACTTTTACTCTGGTTTCTCAGTCTGTTTCCTAGTCCTGGTTTGATGTTCCTTCAGTTTTCACTGTAAAACCGAGTTGGAGCTAGTACCTCCCCATATATATGTATGGTGTGGAGTTTGCAACTGAAAATAAACTTTTTGTTCCCAAAATCTAGGTGAAGGACGGCTTTCACACACACATATCTCTCAGAACTGAGCATGTGGAGAGACGTTCGTTCATCTAGCACAAAGGGAACGGGTTGCAGGAGAAACTTTTACTCTGGTTTCTCAGTCTGTTTCCTGGTGCCGGTTTGAAGTTCCTGCAGTTTTCACTGTAAAACCGAGTTGGAGATAGTACCTCCCCATATATATGTATGGAGTGTAGTTTGCAACTGAAAAGAAACTTTGTGTTCCCAACAAGCTAGGTGAAGGACGGCAACACACACACATATCTCTCAGAATTGAGCATGTGGAGAGACGTTCGTTCATCTAGCACAAATGAACGGGTTGCAGGAGAAACTTTTACTCTGGTTTCTCAGTCTGTTTCCTAGTGCCGGTTTGAAGTTCCTGCACTTTTCACTGTAAAACCGAGTTGGAGATAGTACCTCCCCATATATATGTATGGATTAGAGTTTGCAACTGAAAAGAAACTTTGTGTTCCCAACAAGCTAGGTGAAGGACGGCTTTCACACACACACATCTCTCAGAACTGATCATGTGGAGAGACGTTCGTTCATCTAGCACAAAGGGAACGGGTTGCAGTAGTAACAGTTACTCTGGTTTCTCAGTCTGTTTCCTAGTGCCGGTTTGATGTTCCTGCAGTTTTCACTGTAAAACCGAGTTGGAGCTAGTACCTCCCCATATATATGTATGGAGTGGAGCTTGCAACTGAAAAGAAACTTTGTGTTCCCAACAAGCTAGGTGAAGGACGGCTTTCACACACACTTATCCCTCAGAACTGAGCATGTGGAGAGATTTTCGTTCATTTAGCACAAAGGGAACGTGTTGCAGGAGAAACTTTTACTCTGGTTTCTCAGTCTGTTTCCTAGTGCCGGTTTGATGTTCCTGCAGTTTTCACTGTAAAAAATAGTTGGAGCTAGTACCTCCCCATATATATGTATGGAGTGGAGTTTGCAACTGAAAAGAAACTTGGTGTTCCCAACAAGCTAGGTGAAGGACGGCTTTCACACACACACATCTCTCAGAATTTTGCATGTGGAGAGACGTTCTTTCATCTAGCACAAAGGGAACGGTTTGCAGGAGAAACTTTTACTCTGGTTTCTCAGTCTGTTTCCTAGTGCCGGTTTGATGTTCCTGCAGTTTTCACTGTAAAACCGAGTTGGAGCTAGTACCTCCCCATATATATGTATGGTGTGGAGTTTGCAACTGAAAATAAACTGTGTGTTCCCAAAATCTAGGTGAAGGACGGCTTTCACACACACATATCTCTCAGAACTGAGCATGTGAAGAGACGTTCGTTCATCTAGCACAAAGGGAACGGGTTGCAGGAGAAACTTTTACTCTGGTTTCTCAGTCTGTTTCCTGGTGCCGGTTTTAAGTTCCTGCAGTTTTCACTGTAAAACCGACTTGGAGATTGTACCTTCCCATATATATGTATGGAGTGTAGTTTGCAACTGAAAACAAACTTTGTGTTCCCAACAAGCTAGATGAAGGACGGCATCACACACACATATCTCTCAGAATTGAGCATGTGGAGAGACGTTCGTTCATCTAGCACAAAGGGAACTGGTTACAGGAGAAACTTTTACTCTGGTTTCTCAGGAAGTTTCCTAGTGCCGGTTTGAAGTTCCTGCAGTTTTCACTGTAAAACCGAGTTGGAATTGTATCTCCCCTTATATATGTATGGAGTGGAGTTTGCAACTGAAAAGAAACTTTGTATTCCCAACAAGCTAGGTGAAGGACGGCTTTCACACACACTTATATCTCAGAACTGAGCATGTGGAGAGACGTTCGTTCATCTAGCACAAAGTGAACGGTTGAAGGAGAAACTTTTACTGTGGTTTCTCAGTCTGTTTCCTAGTGCCGGTTTGAAGTTCCTGCAGTTTTCACTGTAAAACCGTGTTGGAGCTAGTACCTCCCCATATATATGTATGGAGTGGAGCTTGCAACTGAAAAGAAACTTTGTGTTCCCAACAAGCTAGGTGAAGGACGGCTTTCACACACACTTATCCCTCAGAACTGAGCATGTGGAGAGATTTTCGTTCATCTAGCACAAAGGGAACGGGTTGCAGGAGAAACTTTTACTCTGGTTTCTCAGTATGTTTCCTAGTGCCGGTTTGATGTTCCTGCAGTTTTCACTGTAAAAAATTGTTGGAGCTAGTACCTCCCCATATATATGTATGGAGTGGACTTTGCAACTGAAAAGAACTTGGTGTTCCCAACAAGCTAGGTGAAGGACGGCTTTCACACACACACATCTCTCAGAATTTTGCATGTGGAGAGACGTTCGTTCATCTAGCACAAAGGGAACGGGTTGCAGGAGAAACTTTTACTCTGGTTTCTCAGTCTGTTTCCTAGTCCTGGTTTGATGTTCCTTCAGTTTTCACTGTAAAACCGAGTTGGAGCTAGTACCTCCCCATATATATGTATGGTGTGGAGTTTGCAACTGAAAATAAACTTTTTGTTCCCAAAATCTAGGTGAAGGACGGCTTTCACACACACATATCTCTCAGAACTGAGCATGTGGAGAGACGTTCGTTCATCTAGCACAAAGGGAACGGGTTGCAGGAGAAACTTTTACTCTGGTTTCTCAGTCTGTTTCCTGGTGCCGGTTTGAAGTTCCTGCAGTTTTCACTGTAAAACCGAGTTGGAGATAGTACCTCCCCATATATATGTATGGAGTGTAGTTTGCAACTGAAAACAAACTTTGTGTTCCCAACAAGCTAGGTGAAGGACGGCAACACACACACATATCTCTCAGAATTGAGCATGTGGAGAGACGTTCGTTCATCTAGCACAAATGAACGGGTTGCAGGAGAAACTTTTACTCTGGTTTCTCAGTCTGTTTCCTAGTGCCGGTTTGAAGTTCCTGCACTTTTCACTGTAAAACCGATTTGGAGATAGTACCTCCCCATATATATGTATGGATTGGAGTTTGCAACTGAAAAGAAACTTTGTGTTCCCAACAAGCTAGGTGAAGGACGGCTTTCACACACACACATCTCTCAGAACTGATCATGTGGAGAGACGTTCGTTCATCTAGCACAAAGGGAACGGGTTGCAGTAGTAACATTTACTCTGGTTTCTCAGTCTGTTTCCTAGTGCCGGTTTGAAGTTCCTGCAGTTTTCACTGTAGAACCGAGTTAGGAGCTAGTACTTACCCATATATATGTATGGTGTGGAGTTTGCAACTGAAAAGAAACTTTGTGTTCCCAAAATCTAGGTGAAGGACGGCTTTCACACACACATATCTCTCAGAACTGAGCATGTGAAGAGACGTTCGTTCATCTAGCACAAAGGGAACGGGTTGCAGGAGAAACTTTTACTCTGGTTTCTCAGTCTGTTTCCTGGTGCCGGTTTTAAGTTGCTGCAGTTTTCACTGTAAAACCGACTTCGAGATAGTACCTCCCCATATATATGTATGGAGTGTAGTTTGCAACTGAAAACAAACTTTGTGTTCCCAACAAGCTAGGTGAAGGACGGCATCACACAGACATATCTCTCAGAATTGAGCATGTGGAGAGACGTTCGTTCATCTAGCACAAAGGGAACTGGTTACAGGAGAAACTTTTACTCTGGTTTCTCAGGAAGTTTCCTAGTGCCGGTTTGAAGTTCCTGCAGTTTTCACTGTAAAACCGAGTTGGAATTGTATCTCCCCTTATATATGTATGGAGTGGAGTTTGCAACTGAAAAGAAACTTTGTATTCCCAACAAGCTAGGTGAAGGACGGCTTTCACACACACTTATAACTCAGAACTGAGCATGTGGAGAGACGTTCGTTCATCTAGCACAAAGTGAACGGTTTGAAGGAGAAACTTTTACTGTGGTTTCTCAGTCTGTTTCCTAGTGCCGGTTTGAAGTTCCTGCAGTTTTCACTGTAAAGCCGTGTTGGAGCTAGTACCTCCCCATATATATGTATGGAGTGGAGCTTGCAACTGAAAAGAAACTTTGTGTTCCCAACAAGCTAGGTGAAGGACGGCTTTCACACACACTTATCACTCAGAACTGAGCATGTGGAGAGATTTTCGTTCATCTAGCACAAAGGGAACGGGTTGCAGGAGAAACTTTTACTCTGGTTTCTCAGTATGTTTCCTAGTGCCGGTTTGATGTTCCTGCAGTTTTCACTGTAAAAAATAGTTGGATCTAGTACCTCCCCATATATATGTATGGAGTGGACTTTGCAACTGAAAAGAAACTTGGTGTTCCCAACAAGCTAGGTGAAGGACGGCTTTCACACACACACATCTCTCAGAATTTTGCATGTGGAGAGACGTTCGTTCATCTAGCACAAAGGGAACGGGTTGCAGGAGAAACTTTTACTCTGGTTTCTCAGTCTGTTTCCTAGTCCTGGTTTGATGTTCCTTCAGTTTTCACTGTAAAACCGAGTTGGAGCTAGTACCTCCCCATATATATGTATGGTGTGGAGTTTGCAACTGAAAATAAACTTTTTGTTCCCAAAATCTAGGTGAAGGACGGCTTTCACACACACATATCTCTCAGAACTGAGCATGTGGAGAGACGTTCGTTCATCTAGCACAAAGGGAACGGGTTGCAGGAGAAACTTTTACTCTGGTTTCTCAGTCTGTTTCCTGGTGCCGGTTTGAAGTTCCTGCAGTTTTCACTGTAAAACCGAGTTGGAGATAGTACCTCCCCATATATATGTATGGAGTGTAGTTTGCAACTGAAAAGAAACTTTGTGTTCCCAACAAGCTAGGTGAAGGACGGCAACACACACACATATCTCTCAGAATTGAGCATGTGGAGAGACGTTCGTTCATCTAGCACAAATGAACGGGTTGCAGGAGAAACTTTTACTCTGGTTTCTCAGTCTGTTTCCTAGTGCCGGTTTGAAGTTCCTGCACTTTTCACTGTAAAACCGAGTTGGAGATAGTACCTCCCCATATATATGTATGGATTGGAGTTTGCAACTGAAAAGAAACTTTGTGTTCCCAACAAGCTAGGTGAAGGACGGCTTTCACACACACACATCTCTCAGAACTGATCATGTGGAGAGACGTTCGTTCATCTAGCACAAAGGGAACGGGTTGCAGTAGTAACATTTACTCTGGTTTCTCAGTCTGTTTCCTAGTGCCGGTTTGAAGTTCCTGCAGTTTTCACTGTAAAACCGAGTTGGAGCTAGTACTTACCCATATATATGTATGGTGTGGAGTTTGCAACTGAAAAGAAACTTTGTGTTCCCAAAATCTAGGTGAAGGACGGCTTTCACACACACATATCTCTCAGAACTGAGCATGTGGAGAGTCGTTCGTTCATCTAGCACAAAGGGAACGGGTTGCAGGAGAAACTTTTACTCTGGTTTCTCAGTCTGTTTCCTAGTGCCGTTTAGAAGTTCCTGCAGTTTTCACTGTAAAACCGAGTTGGATATAGTACCTCCACATATATATGTATGGAGTGGATTTTGCAACTGAGAAGAAGCTTTGTGTTCCCAACAAGCTAATTGAAGGACGGCTTTCACACAAATTATTCTCTCACAACTTAGCATGTGGAGAGACGTTCGTTCATCTAGCACAAAGGGAACGGGTTGCAGTAGTAACATTTACTCTGGTTTCTCAGTCTGTTTCCTAGTGCCGGTTTGAAGTTCCTGCAGTTTAACTGTAAAACCGATTTGGAGCTAGTACCTCCCAATATATATGTATGGAGTGGAGATTGCAACTGAAAAGAAACTTTGTGTTCCCAACAAGCTATGTGAAGGACGGCTTTCACACACACACATCTCTCAGAAATTTGCATGTGGAGAGACGTTCGTTCATCTAGCACAAAGGGAACGGGTTGCAGGAGAAACTTTTACTCTGGTTTCTCAGTCTGTATCCTAGTGCCGGTTTGAAGTTCCTGAAGTTTTCACTGTAAAACCGAGTTGGAGCTAGTACCTTCCCTATATATATGTATGGAGTCGTGTTTGCAACTGAAAAGAAACATTGTGTTCCCAACAAGCTAGGTGAAGGAAGGCTTTCACACACACTTATCTCTCAGAAATGAGCATGTGGAGAGACGTTCGTTCATCTTGCACAAAGGGAACGGGTTGCAGGAGAAACTTTTACTCTGGTTTCTCAGTCTGTTTCCTAGTGCCGGTTTGAAGTTCCTGCAGTTTTCACTGTAAAACCGAGTTGGAATTGTAACTCCCCATATATATGTATGGAGTGGAGTTAGCAAATGAAAAGAAACTTTGTGTTCCCAACAAGCTAGGTGAAGGACGGCTTTCACACACACATATCTCTCAGAACTTTGCATGTGGAGAGACGTTCGTTCATCTAGCACAAAGGGAACGGGTTGCAGGAGAAACTTTTACTGTGGTTTCTCAGTCTGTTTCATAGTGCCTGTTTGAAGTTCCTGCAGTTTTCACTGTAAAACCGAGTTGGGCTAGTACCTCCCCATATATATGTATGGAGTGGAGATTGCAACTGAAAAGAAACTTTGTGTTCCCAACAAGCTAGGTGAAGGAAGGCTTTCACACACACACATCTCTCAGAACTTTGCATGTGGAGAGACTTTCGTTCATCGAGCACAAAGGGAACGGGTTGCAGGAGAAAATTTTACTCTGGTTTCTCAGTCTGTTTCCTAGTGCCGGTTTGAAGTTCCTGGAATTTTCACTGTAAAACCGAGTTGGAGCTAGTACCTCCCCATATAAATGTATGGAGTCGTGTTTGCAACTGAAAAGAAACTTTGTGTTCCCAACAAGCTAGTTGAAGGACGGCTTTCACACACAATTATCTCTCAGAAATGAGCATGTGGAGAGACGTTCGTTCATCTTGCACAAAGGGAACGGGTTGCAGGAGAAACTTTTACTCTGGTTTCTCAGTCTGATTCCTAGTGCCGGATTGATGTTCCTGCAGTTTTCACTGTAAAACCGAGTTGGAATTTTAACTCCCCATATATATGTAAGGAGTGGAGTTTGCAACTGAAAAGAAACTTTGTGTTCCCAACAAGCTATGTGAAGGACGGCTTTCACACACACACATCTCTCAGAAATTTGCATGTGGAGAGACGTTCGTTCATCTAGCACAAAGGGAACGGGTTGCAGGAGAAACTTTTACTGTGGATTCTCAGTCTGTTTCCTAGTGCCTGTTTGAAGTTCCTGCAGTTTTCACTGTAAAACCGAGTTGGGCTTGTACCACCCCATATATATGTATGGAGTGGAAATTGCAACTGAAAAGAAACTTTGTGTTCCCAACAATCTAGGTGAAGGGCGGCTTTCACACAAAAACATCTCTCAGAACTTTGCATGTGGAGAGACGTTCGTTCATCTAGCACAAATCGAACGGGTTGCAGGAGAAAATTTACTCTGGTTTCTCAGTCTGTTTCCTAGTGCCGGTTTGAAGTTCCTGCAGTTTTCTCTGTAAAACCGTGTTGGAGCTAGTACCTCCCCATATATATGTATGGAGTGGAGTTGGCAACTGAAAAGAAACTTTGTGTTCCCAACAAGCTAGATGAAGGACGGCTTTCACACACACACATCTCTCAGAACTGAGCATGTGGAGAGACGTTCGTTCATCTAGCACAAATGGAACGGTTTGCAGGAGAATCTTTTACTCTGGTTTCTCAGTCTGTTTCCTAGTGCCGGTTTGAAGTTCCTGCAGTTTTCACTGTAAAACCGAGTTGGAGATAGTACCTCCCCATATATATGTATGGAGTGGAGTTTGCAACTGAAAAGAAACTTTGTGTTCCCAACAAGCTAGGTGAAGGACGGCTTTCACACACACACATCTCTCAGAAATTTGCATGTGGAGAGACGTTCGTTCATCTAGCACAAATGGAACGGGTTGCAGGAGAAACTTTTACTCTGGTTTCTCAGTCTGTTTCCTAGTGCCGGTTTGAAGTTCCTGCAGTTTTCACTGTAAAACAGATTTGGGGCTTGTACCTCCCCATATATATGTATGGAGTGGAGTTTGCAACTGAAAAGAAACTTTGTGTTCCCAACAAGCTAGGTGAAGGACGGCTTTCACACACACACATCTCTCAGAACTTTGCATGTGGAGAGACGTTCGTTCATCTAGCACAAATGGAACGGGTTGCAGGAGAAACTTTTACTCTGGTTTCTCAGTCTGTTTCCTAGTGCCGGTTTGAAGTTCCTGCAGTTTTCACTGTAAAACCGTGTTGGAGCTAGTACCTCCCCATATATATGTATGGAGTGGAGCTTGCAACTGAAAAGAAACTTTGTGTTCCCAACAAGCTAGGTGAAGGACGGCTTTCACACACACTTATCCCTCAGAACTGAGCATGTGGAGAGATTTTCGTTCATCTAGCACAAAGGGAACGGGTTGCAGGAGAAACTTTTACTCTGGTTTCTCAGTATGTTTCCTAGTGCCGGTTTGATGTTCCTGCAGTTTTCACTGTAAAAAATAGTTGGAGCTAGTACCTCCCCATATATATGTATGGAGTGGACTTTGCAACTGAAATGAAACTTGGTGTTCCCAACAAGATAGGTGAAGGACGGCTTTCACACACACACATCTCTCAGAATTTTGCATGTGGAGGGACGTTCGTTCATCTAGCACAAAGGGAACGGGTTGCAGGAGAAACTTTTACTCTGGTTTCTCAGTCTGTTTCCTAGTCCTGGTTTGATGTTCCTTCAGTTTTCACTGTAAAACCGAGTTGGAGCTAGTACCTCCCCATATATATGTATGGTGTGGAGTTTGCAACTGAAAATAAACTTTTTGTTCCCAAAATCTAGGTGAAGGACGGCTTTCACACACACATATCTCTCAGAACTGAGCATGTGGAGAGACGTTCGTTCATCTAGCACAAAGGGAACGGGTTGCAGGAGAAAATTTTACTCTGGTTTCTCAGTCTGTTTCCTGGTGCCGGTTTGAAGTTCCTGCAGTTTTCACTGTAAAACCGAGTTGGAGATAGTACCTCCCCATATATATGTATGGAGTGTAGTTTGCAACTGAAAAGAAACTTTGTGTTCCCAACAAGCTAGGTGAAGGACGGCAACACACACACATATCTCTCAGAATTGAGCATGTGGAGAGACGTTCGTTCATCTAGCACAAATGAACGGGTTGCAGGAGAAACTTTTACTCTGGTTTCTCAGTCTGTTTCCTAGTGCCGGTTTGAATTTCCTGCACTTTTCACTGTAAAACCGAGTTGGAGATAGTACCTCCCCATATATATGTATGGATTGGAGTTTGCAACTGAAAAGAAACTTTGTGTTCCCAACAAGCTAGGTGAAGGACGGCTTTCACACACACACATCTCTCAGAACTGATCATGTGGAGAGACGTTCGTTCATCTAGCACAAAGGGAACGGGTTGCAGTAGTAACATTTACTCTGGTTTCTCAGTCTGTTTCCTAGTGCCGGTTTGAAGTTCCTGCAGTTTTCACTGTAAAACCGAGTTGGAGCTAGTACTTACCCATATATATGTATGGTGTG